>NC_022035.1:15003005-15024881 GCF_000317375.1 Microtus ochrogaster | reverse complement strand
AAATAAAAAAGTCAAGGTAGTTCAGTTTCTTAGGGAGACCCTCAGACTTCTATAAGTGTTACCTCTAAGAATGTAACATCATTATCATATTCTCATGGCCAGAAGAAAGAAGCAGGGGCAGAAAGAAGTAAGTGAGGCGGGGAAAAAATATACAAAGGAAGGAAGAAGAGTGAGGGAAGGTAGAAGGGAGAAAGGGAGAAAGGGGGGAAGGCATGGAGGGATGGAGGGATGGGTGGAGGAAGGGAAGAAGGAAGGAATAGAGGAGAACAGAAAGAAAGAGGAAAGGAATGGAGGGAGGAAGGGAGCAAGAAAGGGAGGGAAGGAGAATGTTTCTCATAGGGAGAGACATTAATCACCTTGAAATACTTAGAAAATGTATTACCTATAAATTACCTTAAGTGAATATATTTTATAACAGCCTAAATGATGTCAAAGAAGGGATTATTATATATATATATATATATATATATATCCATATATATCCATATATATATATATCCTGGCATATCATGCTTTCTATGTTTTTTAATATACAGAAATTTGATATAACAACCACTTAAGGAGGTCATATCTGAATGTGACCATATTGTATGTCTTTATGCAGGAATATAATGGAAAATGTAGGCAGCATAGTATAACGGAGAAGTCAACACTAAGAAAGAATATAAATAAAGTGATAAAAATAAAATAATGTCCCAAAAGCATCTGATGGCATCACCAGTGGGTGGAGCTTGCCTCTGGTAAGAAATAGCTAGCTTGAACATATGCTGCTCCAAACTGTTCATGCCGAAGTGCAAAGCCAAATCAGAATGAAGCAACAACAATGAAGACAAGCATCAGAAAATATCAAGGCATGTGAAATAATTAAACATTATAAATGAATAATCTGAAGCTCAAAATGACAGAAATTATAAAAGACAAGAAATACTTCAGGTAGTATAAACTAAGACATTTTCAAAATTCTTGAAAACAATAAAAACTGTAAGAAATGCATAAACCAAAAAGGGATGATTTAAGAAAAATCACATTTAGCATATTCAGTCTTCAAAAAAACAATTTGGGAAAGAGTCAAAATACATCTCAGTACTGTGAAGAATCTTGGAAATAAAAATCTACCCAAGAAGCATGGAGTATTTCAACACTTACACTTTTAAATTAAATACTGCATATCCTTGTTATAATGTAATTCATAGAATTTTCTTTAATGGACATTCTTCCAAACCCTGTCTTATGTATTGAGTATGGAACATCCATAAAGAAGAGTATCGAATATGGTGGGCAGGCCATCTGATTGTGCCATTGGTAGATTGTCTAACCTAAAAGAAAAATAGGCTAGTTGGAAAGATCAAATCAGGAAAGAGTGGCCTTTGAAAGGGATATTTTATCCAAATGGCCCAAACACCTCTGTTTTACAGTTCCTTAAACACAGTGTTCTGACTCGTGGAGGGTCCAAAGCATTGAAACCAGATGGCCATGAATGATAACATACTGAAAACAAAATAAATCTTTATTGGTGAAGTCGTTTATCTCAGGTGATTTTACACCTGAATGAAAAAGTGTCCAACATATTCCACCTAGAAATTCAATCACTAGAACACTTAAAGAATAATATTTCAGAAACTTAGTTTTCATTAATTCTTCTGGATATTAACAAATTTGAAATAATAATTCCAAGGAAGTAACATTTTAAAAAATGAGCAGCTTACTATAATGTAATAGTAGATTCTAAATTTAGATGTTTCCTTAAAAATAAGTAGCAGATACTGAAATTGAACATGTTGTAGTATTTGATATACTAGTTTGTAGTAAGAGGTGATTCTTTGTTTTTTGGCTGCCCAGCAGCTCAGATTGGGTAAAGTTCTGCTGTCTGTCTCCAGTGGGGCTATATGGCATCTCACTTGACTCTGCCTTCTTTCTCCCAGCATTCAGTTTAGTTTTCCCCACCTCTAGCTGAGCATCCATGGTCTATTAGTGTCTGCAGCACATCTATCCAAGACCTTCTGGCTTTCATGGTTTCCATTGAGATGTCAGGTGTAATTCTGATAGGTTTACCTTTATATGTTAATTGACCTTTTTCCCTTGCAGCTCTTAATATTTATTCTTTATTCTGTATGTTTTGTGTTTTTATTATTATATGGCAAGTGGATGCTTTTTTTTGATCCAGTCTATTTGGTGTTCTATATGCTTCTTGTACCTTCATAGGAATATCCTTCTTTAGGTTGGGAAAGTTTTCTTTTATAATTTTGTTGAATATATTTTTGTTGAATATAATTTTGTTGAAGATAGATAGATAGATAGATAGATAGATAGATAGATAGATAGATAGATAGGCTCTATAAGTTTGGGGACTCTATAGAATCCTGACAAATATAGTATCCTTGTTCAAAGCAGATCACATGAAGAGAAAGAGGAACATACCAAGAAGAGATGACCAACAGAGCTACAGTCATTTTGAAGCTAAGGATGGAACCCTGCAAAAAAGTTTCTTCCCTCAGTACTTAGATTACCAACACTGTCAGCACTTGACATTGAACATTTTAGAAACTAAAACAGTAGGATAATAAATTTCTTCTTACTAAATAATTCCATTTGTGGTGATTTTACAGTGACTTCAGCAAACTATTATCAAGATAAAGTGGAAAAAATTTCCAAAGTCACATATAGCCAACCTGACAAAAGAAGAATATTTGAATAAATTTAAGTCAGATTTTTTTAAAAAACGGTTCAAGCTAGGTTCTTCCTGATGAGATCTGCCATTTAATGAACTACTGATATTTACACTATATAAGAAAAAGAAAAACAGAGAACACTTCCAGCTCGACTTTGAAGGGAAATGCTAAGTGTGTTGTTGCAGTTGGTTATAGTTATCAAATAAACAGAATTGGGGATGTTCTATCAGGAACTCACCAAGGCCAGCTGGCCTGGGTCTGAAAAACCTGGGATAAAACCGGACTCACTGAACATAGCAGATAATGAGGACTACTCAGAACTCAAGAACAATGGCAATGGGTTTTTGATCCTACAGCACATACTGGCTTTGTAGGAGCCTAGGCAGTTTGGATGCTCACCTTACTAGACCTAGATGGAGGTGGGTGGTCCTTGGACTTCTCACAGGACAGGGAACCCTGATTGCTCTTTGGGCTGACGAGGGAGGGGGACTTGATTGGGGAAGGAGGAGGGAAATGGGAGGCAGTGGCGGGGAAGAGACAGAAATCTTAAATAAATAAATAAATAAATAAATAAATAAATAAATAAATAAATAAAACCGCAAGGAGACACACTTCTGGGCATGTCTGTGAAGGAATTTCTAGAAAATATTAAATGAGGAATGAGACATCCCTCCAAGTGAACAGCATTTTCCCACAGGTAGCTCAAATACAAACAGGTATAAAGAAAATACATTGTGTATCTGCCTATGTCAAATTGATACAATATGTTGAAAAGCTAAACTATTACTGATATTGAGAATTTTCTGAAAACAGACTCTACTATGTACCTCATGGATCTCAAAAGAGAATTAATTGGGTATCATATAAAACTTAGATGAAATTGTAAGTTGATATCAATCAAATTAAAATATATAGTAATAAAATATCAATAATTCAATATACACAATAAACAAGCTAGAAATAGTTTTAATATTAGAGAGATAGAACCTTAATTTTCATTATTTACAAGTTATAATAGTATAGATGTACAAAACCTACAAGAAGGCTCATAACTAAAGCAAGTATATGATATGTCAGCAGAATGAGATGCTAACAGACAGGGTATAATTTCTATGATACAACCCCATCAATTGAAAAAATTAATCTGTGCTAAAATTCTGATGAATTAAAAATTTTCAGAATTTTAAATTGACATCAAATTAATCCCTAAAAAACCTAGAGGTTTCTATATGTCTAAGGACACATATAAATTAGTATCTTAAAATATATTAACTATATAAATGTAAAGATAAGGTGTAATCAAGATTATTTTTAGATTAGTAAATTTGAGTTTGATTTTATTTTTGCTTCCATCACCAGGAACTAGTCACTTGGGGATACTAGTACCTGAGAAGTTGTGAAAAGTCATAAACTTAATGATCAGAATTCCTTTAGTTGGGAGAACCATTATACATTTGTCCTTGAGTATCAAGGTAGAATTTATGATTTCCTTTTTCAGTTGGATGGATCTTACCTGGGAGATGTTCCAGATCATTGTGGCAAGTTAAGTTAGCTTTATGCTTAGAAACCTATTGTAGTCATAACCAGAAAATGTATAAGATATTTAAATAATTTTCTGCAGTGCAGTGTTGGTTTTTTAACAATAGTGGATGACATGTTATTATGTATATCAGACCTTCTATCACAAAGGAGAATAATGTAGAAAGGAGGTGTGGTTCTTATTAAAATCAGTATTTCACCAATCTCTCCTCATTTTGCATATCTTACAAATGTTGTGGACTAACTTTCAAGAATGACTGTAAAGCATACTGGGAAGACAAAGTTTTGCTTTTGCAGACCTAAGGGAAGCTTTTCTTTTACTCCCCAGTATAAAAAAGAGAATGACTTTTTCTGAGCCAGACTTAAGTAGGCTGATTTGTTCTGTCACCATACAGACTCAATGTTCTTAGAACTATTTTTAAAGATTTAAGAGGACAGCGTCTCTCCATCACTCTTGTTGGGCTGAGTGACGGAGAACTGGCACAAACATAAAGATGATGTCTCTTGTTGCTGTAGACCATAAAGTGCACTGTCTCTGTTCCAGGATGCTTGAATCTTCTGCCAAAGTACATGGACCACGGCAGGGCTAATTTGTTAGCTTACTAGTTCCATAAAATTCTAAGAACTGTTCACAGTTCTTGACATTAACCTTGTATTTTCTAACTTAGTATTTATGAGAAAAATTCACTATCGCTTACTCTGAGAACATTTTATAGCGGTGACTTACAAACATTTGTGGAGAAATATGGGCAGAGTAAAGTGAATATATTTTAGTTCAGAAGGCAAGAAGTATATGCTGAAGTGAGTTTCTCTTTCCCTGTGCACAGATATTTATTTTAAAGCACACTTTCACATAAAAGGATGCCCTGTTAATTTTGTTTCCTACTCCGTAGTAAAGTTGCATTTGGCTTTACATGGAAAGGATACATAGCAGAGGTTCTCATGTTCTTTACTAGACGAATTACTTAACTTGTTCTCTGAGCATCTTCATGCAATATTGATGAGCTTGATGCTCACTGACATAAGGCTCTTTATTCCTAGATGGCAGGACTCGTAAATTTTTTGATGTAACAATAATCAAGAAGTGAAACCTTAGCTTGGCTTAGGAGTTCAAAGAATTGTTCAAAAGTGACTGTGAAATACATCATCTCAAGCCCTAATTTTCTGATTCTCAGGAAAAAAAATGTCAAAATTGAATACTGTGTTTTCAGAGTAAGGCATGAATGGTATGCAGATTGCTATCTATGTATCTACTAATTGCCAATGCTCCCAGTGCTATACTGAAACCTGTCTGTTACCCTGCATGCCATAGCTAGAACATCTACCACTATATTATCTACCACTTTATTTGACTAGCCAGTTAGATAAGGCAATAAGCCAGTTTTCACCTTCTTTCATCAGAAAAATTTTGCTTCAGATCGAGTTCAAGTTGCATTTACTTTTCATTGGTATACAATTCATCACAGCTTATCAAAGCCATTTTTCATAAATTGATGAGTTTTCAGTGTCTACTTAGTACAGATTTGTGGCAGTGCTGTCTATCACTCACTGTGAAGGAAGAGGCAGAATAGATCAATTTATTCTCATTAAAAAAAAAACCTCCTAAACTCCATATGCCAGTAATCAAAAATCTCAGTCTCAGAAAAGGGTATATCTTTTTAGTTCTTGGTCAATCAGAACCCATAGATCCCAGATACTACATGCCATTAGCAATGCTGTTGGAGACTCTCCAGAACTTTACCATAAGACCTTACTGCTGAATATGGCACATGCTTATGTCATAGAGCATTCATAAATCAAGCTGCTACTCAGGTGGAAGTTTCATCCTACTGTCTAGCTTTCATGGTGCTAGAGGTTAATGTGCACTTTAACAGAGGATACCAGAAAGCATCAGTCTCACCCAGATGTGAATTCTGTGAGGGATAATAATGACTGTCCTTGTAGGAAAACGTGAGCACTCAATAGCACCAGGAATGTCATAGGAATAATAAGACATTACTTTCTGATTGAACCCATTGTCAGCTTCATGAGAATAATGGCATTATTAATGGGGCAAAGAACACGTTACTAGGCAGGAATTAGGCCTCCATGTGTTGGGACTATTCAAGACAAGTCTCTCAGCTGATGCAAACAATTCCAATCAGACCAAATTAGACCCAATCAATGCCCACGTATACTGCAACGCTCCTTGGGGGCTGCGAGAGCATGGGGGGAGCGGAGACCATTCAAAGCCCAAAGACCACAGTCTTGTTTTTTTTAACTGGGTAGCAGTCTAAATAGCTGTGGGAGTGTTGGAGTGGTCCTGACCCTCCCTGGGGAGGGGTCAGAGCTTGTTGGGCTTTTCGGGAGGTAGAGTCCAGACCAAGGCAACTCCTAGGGCTAGGGGGCTTGAAGTGGAGCTTTCTGCTCAAAGGATGGGTGCCAGGGGCTGGGGTGACGCTTCTAATCATCCCAGACTCCTTAATTATAGATGTGCCAAAGGGCTGGGGTCTCACTTTTAATCAAACAGAACCTAATATTAACATTATGCTAAATGGATATTTTACTTAAACAACAATGTAGATTTATATTCACTCACATGAGTATATACAAACTACTAAGTCCATTAATCATTTTACTTGTGTCTAGGGTTGAGCAAGTGGAATTGGACTACCTCTGTAGAAGCTTGGCCCTTGAGAAAACTGATGCTCCCTTTTTCAGCTGCATTTAACTGCCGTGTCTCTTCATCTAGGGCATTAATAAAAATCAAGTAAATACATTTACAGGATTTTTGAAGACGCTGACATTTTGTTCTTATGGCAATGTGTTCAATGGCTTACATATTGGTATTCTGGCTTATAACAATACAGAACCTGATATTTTATTTACAACTATTATAAACATGATTTCCAAAATTGTGTGAAAACAGTTTTTAGAATATATCCATTTATATTTTTCTCTGAGGCAGAATCAGATTAGAAATAACCTATGTCTTATGAATACAAATTTAAATAAATTTTAAAATAAGAAACTTAAATATTTAAAATCTTTCTTATTTCTAACTTTTTGTGAATATACTATGGCCTTGTGTTTTTAAAACTGGTCAGCATAATATAATTCCATCAAAATGCATCAAAAATATATTTACTGATATGGTGTTATGTAGCAAGTTAAATTTTATAGACAAAAACAGATCAGATACTAAGAAAATTGCAAAGTGTAGTAGGAGCTGCGGGCCTCTTCCCACAGCCCAGCTCCTGGCCGCCTGGCTAGCTTATACCCCGAAATAACAACACACAAACTGTATTCATTTAAACACTGCCTGGCCCATTTCTATTAATGAGTGTAGCACCGAGGTGCGCTTACCGGGAAGATTCTAGCCTACGTCCATCCTGGGTCAGAGCTTCATCACGTCTGCCCGGGAGAGGGGAGCATGGCATCTGAGCTCACTTCCTCTTCCTCCCAGCATTCTGTTCTGTTTACTCCACCCACCTATGTTCTAATCTACCAGGGCCAAGCAGTTTTTTTATTAATTAACCAATGACTTTTCTACATCAGCAAAGTGTTTAATAAATAAAGTGATGTGCTGTAACTTGGTATAAGTGTCAGGATTTGGACCCTAGGAAATTAGAGTATGTTCTCCTAAGAGAAGATTGCCAGTCATCTATATTTAAACAATTTAGTGTGTTAGTTTCAATTGTTAATATAAGAAAATAATAAAAACATATAAACTCAAAAAGAAGTTGTCTCTCTGAAATTATTTTCAGAATAGTGAAATGTTTTTCCTTCAGTTACCTGATATAATCAAAGGCAACATGCATAATACAGGAGTGAGAAGCAAGCATAAGGCAAGAAGACAGAAACTGGGTGTCAGCATCAAGGTGATGTACTAAAGAGTAATCTCAGTTCCTTCTTGTTTGTGTGTCTTAGGAAATTCCACTACACCAACTCCAACTGTCTCTGCTCAAGCAGGTTGTTTTGTATATCAGAACCTAGATTAGACCATGCTTGCTTCCCTCGGTGTTAATGAGGTACATGTTTTCTTAAAGACTGCCTGTCAGAAGGTACTTGTAATTTCTAAGACATAAGTTAAGCAAATAAACTGAAGAACTTTTGTAAAATGTTACATTCCATCTATCAATAAAGTATATATTCATTTTTACTGGAGTAAAGTTTGAGAGGAGTGCAAGAAATGCCCTGCATTTGAAGTTGCTATCACCCCAGGGTCTTCTGGCTAATCAGATATCAGCTTTCTCTTTTGGTCAGAAAATTTGTTTTTCTGGTAGGAAAGAAAAGAGCATTGCTAACAAACCTTCAGAGATAAGAGTGCCAACCCTTTTCAGAATACTCCTGTAATAATAGCCATCTCTGCATTTCTTTCTATCAATTTTATATTTCCTTTTCATTTGGAGAATTTGAAAGTGAATCAATGATTTGCAAGAAAAAAGTATTTTATTCTGACTACAATGAAAAGGAAATTAAGATATTTAAAATACATAGAGTCATAGATCAATCTGGGATATGAATATATTCTTAGAGACTTACAAGAACCTTGACACCGAAAGTAATTTCCTCCTGTCTTTCATTTCAGCTTTCATGCGTGTGAATTCAATCACTCTTATGAAACATTGTAAGATAATACTTTTGAAGCTCCTAACACAATGAGAGGATATCCTCAGAAGACCCCTTGCAAGACTGTGGGTCAGAGAGAAGCCACATATCACCCTGCAAAATCGACAAGGGGACCAAATATATCTTCTTCTAACACTGATTCTTTGATGTTTGATGCAACAATGGAAAACTCCACAAATATTTGTAGAAAAAATAAATCAAAAATTCAATCTTAATTCAAATTTAGAAACTATTTGTGTTCCTTTCTCTGAATTAAGTTCTGAAATCCATTTAATAAGGCTGATTTTTGCCTTTTTTTGTTT
Source organism: Microtus ochrogaster (assembly GCF_000317375.1). Classification (NCBI taxonomy): domain Eukaryota; kingdom Metazoa; phylum Chordata; class Mammalia; order Rodentia; family Cricetidae; genus Microtus; species Microtus ochrogaster. Next base: position 15,015,760 of record NC_022035.1, on the reverse strand, counting down.
TTGATTTTACAAAAAAATCAAAAATCAAAATGTGAGTTACATCTATTTTATTTACTTCTATTTTTGAAACAGGGAGTATATAGGCAATTCTATGTAAATATTTGAGAAAGAAATAAGTTAACATTTAAAGTCAGTCCTCAAATTGGAGGTTCATAGTAATTCAGTTAATAGCCAGTTAGATTAAGCTGATTGTGAATATTTGGTTGAATACTCCAGAAACTTGCCCTATTTGAGTAGAGTACATAGCCTTCCAAGTATCTATATCCTTTTTAAAATCATATTTTAATTTGTACTTATGCATATGTAACTGTTATGCCAAACACTTGATAGAGGCGTTGGTTTTTATAGAACTGTCAAGAATTAATTATAGAAAAAAAGTTTCAAATGACTTGCTGTAGAAACATTTTGTAAACCCTGTCAATTACAAATTTTCCAGTAATATGCCATGTAATATGTTTCAGCATATTGTGAGGTACGGTTAAAAGAAAACACATGTAAATTCAATGATAAGGATTAAAAAGATTCACTCTATTAACACTACATAATGTTCAATTCACTACTTCATGCATAATTTGGGAACATGGGGTATTTATTCTATTTTTACTGAAGCAATACTTGTCTAGATTTTATCAGCATCTTTCTTGTAGGGCCACCTTCAGTGTTGCCTGTCAAATTTCACGGCGTTCAATATAAGGAGTTCATTAGATCTTATCCACCTTGGTTTATAGAATTCAGAAGCATTGGGGGGAAATTAGAACCTTACCTTTGTGTTGCAAAATAACTCATGACATAATGTTTTTTGTCATTCAACTACATCTTTTAACTGTCCTCTTCTACATAAAACCCTACTCATTGTGTGCTATTTTAAGAACTTCCCAGTTGGTCTTCACTTAGCCTGTATGAATACTGATGAAAGTCAGCCTCAAAGCCTGGGATATTCCATCTTTCCCTCACCCTTCCTTCCTGACCTCATACATTTGCTGTGAGTCAGAAAAAAAAAATCCATCAGAAAGGTTGTAGAGAATTCCTTATCATATTTTACATATTTTTGTTTCATTTTGGCATTGTACTCATGCATCAGGACAGTGAGCACTTCAAGTAGGTCTTGTACAACTGAAAAATAATACACTAATTTTTTAAACTTCTACAAATTTAAATAGATACATCTGGGCAGTAGTGTTACTTAATTGGATCTACAGGATTAGAAATGGGGCTTACTTACTTCAGAGATAAAGAATACATGGAATACTAATATTTGTCTCAATGGTTAGTGGAATCTCAATTTGAATAACGTATGAAAATATATTCCTCATAGCAATACACTATAGAAATGTTATTTATATTCACTGATAAGACTATATACTGACATTAAATTAGTAATATGGCTAGCCTTTATTTCAGGCATAAGTATTAGACAATGCTGAGACACCTATCTATTTATTACTACCTAATTAATTTCTACACACAAGCTCAACATTCTGTATTGTCAGTACATGAGTTAATATTTCACCGATTGTTAAACATTCACTGAAGATAAAATAATTGTGTTAATCATAGCAGAGTAAATATTGGTTTATTATTATTATTTCCTGTCACTAAGCAGCATCCTTTACTTCTATGTTATTGGACTTTTCCAATAATACCACATTTTACAAATAAATAGAATTGTTAGGTGGGTTTAGCCTTACTCTTCATGAGCATTTTTCCTGTCATTTTGTGAGCACACAAAGAAATATCATAATAATTTGAAAGTATTTTATAATTTTATTCTGTTTCTAATATAACATAGCATTTAATACTGGCTGGATGTAACATTTTAAAAGATATTTAGGAAATTTATTTTTTATTGGAAATTAATTTTTCAATATATTTGTAGATTCTACCAGTTACATAATAAAACAGGATATTATTTACTCCACTGCAATTTTTACTGAAAAGTATACCAATATCAAAATTATTTGGAAGGTTTTTTACATTACTCATATATTGAGGAGCTCATATTAACTATATAAACAGATAAACACATATATAAGTTAAAGTTTATATCATATATACAAATAAATTACAAATATAAAAAGAAAATTAAAGTTTTATGTCATATACATGAATAAATTGTTAACTGAAATAATAACTTAAATCTGAAAGAACAGATATCAGCGTTAGGAAATAGATTGTTATAGGTAAATCCTTACTTAAGAAATAAACAGCTTGTGACAAGCTAAGTTTAATATTTTTCAGTTATTCATTTATTTTTTTGTTGTTCTTATTTGTTATAATGCACATGCCAGAATGACCTGTGCAGTGAAACCTTCTTAAAATATATGAGAGCAACCCTAATTAAATCTCCAAATAACCGTGATACAGAGTCACAACTGGACATATTTTGTCACCAAACGAAGCTTCCAGTACCAGGATTGATTATATCCAATTGAGTTTTGGGCCAAAGCGGTCCTATGGAATTCTCCAAATAAACCCGGCTATTGCTAAGATAATAGGTTGTTCTTCACAAACTGAAATCAAGGGCCCATTGTTGACAACAATACCTACACAATTAATTGTACATCGAAATGTCTAGCTGGTATCTACATAGAACTTTCACACCTTATGGTTTAGTGTCTTAAGTTTGGAAAGGTACTCTGTAGGCTACCAAAAGATAAAAGTAAACACCAGGGTAGTGTAGTATGTAGTAATAGGAGCGGCAGGGCTGCGTCCCCGGCCGCCTGCTAGCTTATGCCCCGAAATAACAACACACAGATTGTATTAATTTAAACACTGCTTGGCCCTTTAGCTCTAGCCCTTACTGGCTAATTCTGATATCCCGATCAACCCATCTCTAATAATCTGTGAGAACCGGTTTTACCGGGAAGAATCTAGCCTACGTCCATCCTGGGTGGGAGCTTCATCGCCTGTGTCTGCCTGGGAGAGGGGAGGATGGCGTCTCTGAGCTCACTTCCTCTTCCTCCCAGCATTCTGTCCTGTTTACTCCTCCCACCTATGTTTTAACTTATCAGGGCAAGCAGCTTCTTTATTTAATTAACCAATGACCTTCTTCCATCAGGGTAGTCACAAACTCTTTGATTTATCATAATGTCCTGACTGCAAAATATGCTAAAGCAATGGTGGCAAAGCTTGTGGGAGTAATCAATCAATGTCTGATTTGACTTAAGGCCCACTCCCAAAGATGGAACTCCTTCCTGATCCTTCGTGAAGGATGAAGAAACAGAGACTAGATAGCCCAGAGACCTAGGGTGAAACCAAATACAGCCAGTGTTTTACAAAAAACAAAAGTAGTAACGAAATGGCTTCTAATGATATTTTGTTCTACACATAGATCAGTGCCTCATTCATCTGTAGTCAGAGAAACTTCATCCTCCAGCAGATAAAAATAAATACAGAGACCCACAGACAGACATTTACACTAGAGAGAAGGAAGGAGAGAGAGAGAGAGAGAAACTTTGAAATACAAAGACCTATATATAATGTCTCCATCAAATCCATCTCCTCAGAGCTGACGAAACCGAGTGAAAGAAGAGGAAGAAGTATGAGAGAGAGGGGGGATGGAGGACACCCAGAAAGCAAGGTCCTTTAAATTAACTGAACAAAGCTTATGCAAATTCACAGAGAGGATATCCGTCTGCACAATGCCTGCAGGTACTATCTTCATAGAGTCCTCAGCATACTTACTACCGCTTTCAACTTAGTGTTCCCTGGGACTCCTGAGTGGGTGAACGGTTAGTCTCTGATTTATGTGCCTTCTCTTGTTCTCTTTTCCATGTGTTGATTTGCAATCCAACTTCAGTGTGATGGTCTTTGTTTATCTTATATTTTATGTTTTGATGTTATCTCTTAGAAGTCTATGCTTTTTAAATGAGATACAGAAAGGTAGTGGACCTCGAAAGGAGATGAGTTAGAAAGGAACTAAGGGAGTAGATGGAAAGGAAATTGTAATCAGGCTATATTGTAAGAGAAAATAATCTATTTTCAATAAAAAGGGAAATAGAAGAATGATGACAAAGTTATAATTTATTCCACGAAAAAAATAAAGGAAAAATAAGAGAGAAAGGTCAACTTGATATACAAACTAATTTGCAAACTACAGAATGATTAATCATGATATTAAAATGTAGGACAATCCAATTCATTTAAATTACATCAAAATATTATGCAGTGAAATTTTCATTTTTTGGACATCATAGTATAATGAACCTTAGAATATTTGAAAACATGTATTTAAAAGAAAAAGTTCAGTGACTGGAAATTGATTAATATGGGATTGTTGTAATTAAGACATCAAAAACAATACTAATCAGGTTAAAGTCTATGTGTTCTGACAACGCTTACTTGATCATGAAAATCAGCTGCTGTCCTAATTAAATGTTCTTCTATCTGGAAGGGACAGAGTTAGAAGGATGAATGGGGTGAAGGTAGTAAGCCATCAATGGGATGGAAATGGTGGGTCATTAATGGGATGGAAGTGGGGTGCCATGATTGGAGGCAAATGATTCTTTCATAATAGATTGCTAGAGAAGCATTATAATAAGACTTATTTAATCAAAAAAATCTTTAAGGATGCTGCTTAGTCTAATAAATATGATACTTTATTTTTTTAAAGTTGAATTCCACCTTTTTGATCCAGAATATCTATAAGGAGAAACAAGCTAGAGAAAAATGTGATTTTTTTAGGACCAGGAATTGTGAGTATTTCAACCTGAGTGTAGACAATATAGTCTTCCTCTAATAACTTTACTTTTCTTAACTTTTAGGATTAAAGGGCCAAGACGTTTTTAATTGACATAACAATAAGATACCTATTTTTTAAAAAAAAAAAAAGAGAGAGGAAAAAAAATATTCACACCCACACATGTGAACACAATGAACACATACTGTAACAAAGAAAAGGGTGACTATAGAATAAAAATATTTGGAGACATTTCATGAAGGAAGAAATGTTAACATATAACTATGAGAAAAATCCATCGCAGAAACAAAACAAAAATAATGGTAGAACTCTTTGTTAAGAATATTCAATTACTCATTACAATAAATTCAAGACCTTAAAGAAAAACATGGGAATAATGGGTGTAGGAAGGAAAACATTAGACACAGAACCAGAGAATTTCCAGATATGAAAAGTCAATAGCTGAAATGAAAAAGTCCTGATCAGGGTACATTGAAATTGTATAATATAAAATTATAAACATATACAAGGTACACAAGTTTAACCAATTGATGTGTGAAGGGATGGATGGCTGAAAAATATAACTAAAGGGATACTCAGTCACCTGTAGGAAAGGAAAACATGACTTATTAACTTTGTCACTGGAGTCCTTGAGGAAGAATGAGTATTTAAATGTGTAGTATTCTAAGTAGTTTCAGAGGAATTGAAACAAATTAACCTATAGAGAAATTAAGATCACTGGGTTTGGGCACTACACCTACAATTCCAATGCTCAGGGCACTAAGTACAATGTATTCATCCAAAGGGACAATTTATAAAGCAAAGAGTGTTGATCTTCTGAATTCTAGCTGATTTGTTTTCATATAAGTCCTGTCTTTGAAGTTATTAGATAGATTATTATATTCCTGCTCTAATTGTGGATGTCTATGTTTATACTTCATATGCAGATTATTTAGTTTAATGTGGAGTTATACATTATAATGTGAAGAAATACAGCATGTAATATAATACATATTATAGGGTGTTACTATACATTACATATTAAAAAAGCATTGCATAAAAATATAAGAATTACTCAAAAATATAATGTGTTATGTATCATAGTTAATTAATATCACCATTGTACCAGTGTAAAAATTTATATTTAGTTAGTTGCATTTAACCTTATCTCATCTTAATATAAATGATACAAGTATTTACTCTTTTATGGGAATAATATCATGCAGATTCATTTACTTTAATCTGTAAATATGATTAAATTAACTCGAGCATTAAAAATCTATGTTGTTATTCATGCTTTTACTAATCCTGTGTTTAGTTCTGAGTTTCTGAGACTTTTTCTCATCTTGTTTCCCTTTTGATTAGAAGCACTGCTTACCCACATCTTCCCTTCTAGGGAATTTTCAAATATTCTTTAATTTTCCCTTAGAGTTTTCATGACTTGTCTCATCTTATTTTTCCTTTTTATCTAAACAGCTTTATTTGTTTTTAATTCTTGTGAAGCCCTTTCAATGTTTATCAAAATTACTGTTGACAGATTCTCTTCATTCAGAAGTTGATGCTGAATTACCATTCTCCTGCTGCCAAATTATGATCCTTCTATGACATACCTGAATTTAGTTTTGCAAATTTAATTAGAATATTTTGGGTGAAATAATTTTCAGACATGTAGTTCCCAAGCTTTCAAATGTATTAGTGTTTCTCAACCTTCGTAACCCTGTGACCTTCTAGTAAGAAACCAAGTGACAGAAACTGGAGTTCAAGCAGGTGATGGTTGCTTGCCATGAGTGACATGGGAAGTCGCAGGCAGACAGGAAGGGCAGGAGAGGAAGTTAAACTGGGGAGAATGGGAGTTGGGTGCACTGCTTTTTCTTTCAAACCCAGATGACTAGGTTTGCATCTGGTTCTGGCCTGTGCCAGAGGCTGAAAAGCCTCAGGCAACGACGTGTGTGTGTGTGTGTGTGTGTGTGTGTGTGTGTGTGTGTGTGTGTGTGTGTGTGTGTGTCAATTTGGACCCCCAACATTACGCACCAACTGAAGCAAGATTAATAAAATCCCACAGACAGAAATTAGGGTTCAACCTGAAGGTCAGAAAAACAAAAGAGCCAGCCACGGGCTCTCCCCTCGACATCAGTCCAAAATAACAGTCCTTCCTCCATGAATCTGAGAATGAGACTGAGACCGAGAGCTGGTTTCCTTCCGTTTTATAATCTTTTCTAGTTCTGGGATTCAAAGTATGCATCACTAGCACCTGATTTCTGTGACAAACAGCGTGGCTACTGGGATTAAAGGTGTGTGCCAACTGCCTGGTCTGTAAGGCTGACCAGTGGAGCTGTTTCACACTCTGATCATCAGACAAGCTTTGTTTATTAAAATACAAATGAAATATTAGTATCCCCAACCCAAAAATTATTGTGTTGTTGCTTCAGGACTGTAATTTTGCTGTTATTATGTATAGTAATGTAAATATCTTATAGACAGGATATCTGATATGTAATCCCCAAAGGAGTTATAACACACAGGTTGAGAAACACTGATTTGCAACTATTTCCATTTTGACAATTTCATCAATCATTTCCTTGAATCTTTATCCGATGTCTTATTCCCTAAGATATTAATGTTGAAAGATTTGCATCATTTTCCTCAATGATGTGTTAATTCTCAAGTGGTATATTATTGTGGAGTTCTGTGAAAGTTTTAGTTTTCAGACTATGTCACTGCTAATCAAGGCTCTGACCACTGATTCACTCAGATTACATCTAGCACACTTTTACTGTGCTAAGTTTATTTTTTAGTTCGATAATTTATCTTTTTTGGTGCTGTTTTGTTCTGTTTTAGACACACTCTTCCTCTACAATCCATGCTGACCTCGAACTTGTGATTTTTAACCCAACAAGTGCCAGTGTTGCAGCATAAGCCACCGTACTCCATTTCATTTAAATATGCTTAAAAGTTCTGTTTATTTACTAATATTTTCTTATTGATTTTTATTTTTAAGCAAATGTGTCATTATTTCCTAAACCATATTTATGACCTTCTTGAGTTCATACCTTCTACTTCTTACCTTCTACTTCTGCCTCATAACTAAAGTGACTTATTTTCTGATTCTTCTCATACTTGTTACGATTTTTCCAATGTTGGTACAAGTGTAACACCTCCTTTATATCCATCATGGTTACATTTTATACCATCGACTGTATTCTTTATCAAAAGGCAAAACAAAACAAAATACCAACAATTCTATCCAGCTACAACTTGAGAGATGGAGAATTAGAGTTGCTAAGTTACTTGTGAGCCCCTCCTAACTCACTTGATTTATGGGGCAACAGTACAGTATAAATAGGGTCAGTCCATCTAAGAAGGGCATCCTTTTGTAGTGCTGTATAACTTTAATGGAGATGGAACTCAGTTTCCCTCAGGACATTGGTGAGCAAGGAAGACTGAGGAGCATCAAGAAGCCTACTTCCCAGATTCATGCACTGCTCTGCTCTTTGAAGATGCATGAGGACCTAGCCTGGATAGTCTTTATACTGACAACTAGTCGTGCCTGTCACAGCTCTTCATTCAGTTTTCAGTTGTTGGTTGCAAGTCGAGTCATAGTCTGCCATGAACTCATTGTATATATATATATATATATATATATATATATATATATATATATATATATATATATATATATGTCAAAAAGATAAGTGTACCCAAATGTTCTTTCTAGTTACGGTAATTTTTACTGCTTATAATGATTATTTGTAAGGTTCTTTTGTGCTTGTAGAGCATACAAGTTAGATTAGGAAAGGAAAACTTTTTCAGTCATTTAAGCAAATGTTCACAGCATTAGCTTCCTCTAAAATCATTTGATATTATAAAAATTAGGCACAATTCCAAACAAAATTGTATGCTAATAAAAGTTTAGGGAGGTTATTTCTTATTTATATATTTTGACTTTAGCTGAAGTATCCTGAGAAAATTTAACTAGCTATATATTAAAAGTTAAAAGTGGCACACCCTGTTTTTGAATTCCAGGGAAAGACACTTGAAGTGTCTTTGTATGCTTGACCGTGATTGGTCAATTTAAGCTCAGGCAGTTTTCAAGATTCACCTACAGAAAAGGGAAAGCTACTGCTTATTCACTGGTAATTAGGGATATTTAAATTAAAAAAAAAAGAGGGTTCAACTATTTTGAGATTTCTGCATCATCCATTTAGAAATAATCTCTTTACACATTTTTGTTCTGCTTTCTTTAATAATACTATCAAACATAATGCCATGGGCAAACATATTACTTGTGTCTATATTTAAAGTCACAAGGCACAGGTTTTTAACTAAAGCCTTCATTTCACACCTGAGAAAAAGCAATCTATAAAGCTTCATGATGTATGACAGTTTAGATATCCTAATCAGCCTGAAAGGTGTTAAAATGGTGCTTGTCAAAATGTCAAATAGATAATAGAGATATTTACCTGCATTTCAACAGCTATCCCCTCCCCACTGTATAAAAGGATAATAAGAATGATGACAGAACCATTAGGATGTGACTTTCATATGTGGAATAAGATGATCTGATTGCTAAGATTGATTTCTTAGAGAAGTTTCTTCAAAAATATTAGCCATCAACATATGATAAGACCTTGCATATTTCTAAGTCAAGCCATCCCATAGGTTTTTGATTCTGGTTGTTCTTATTTATTCAATTAAAAAGTAAATAATAAAGATGTTTTCAAGATAAGTGATCAAAAATGCAAAGTAAAAAGTAACATGTTTCTTATCCTGATTTATTAAGCATGAATATAAAAGTAAAATATGAATCATGTGAGCAATACAAAGCAGTTGCGATCTTCAAATTGTGTTTAATTGTATTGTTGGTAGAGTTGCAACATCTTCTGGTTGAAAACATGAGCAAGGCTGCCTAAGTAAGTGTAGCTCTCATGAAAGTAGAGATGATGTACAAAAGATTATCAGTCACTTCATATCTGATTTCTGAACACAAGATATTAAAATAGTTCTGAAGTGTCATGTATATAGTCTAAACAGGGTAAATAAATACACTATATTACTTTCCATGAGGTTTCAATGTAAACATAGCATGTTTCTCATCTCTGCCTCCATTGTGAATACTGAAAAAAATCATTGGAAGGAGGAAGCCATCTGAACTTCTGGAAGCTAATGGCATTGTTTATTTCATGTGTTTAAACACACTGATCACAACAACCTCATCTGTGCATAGAGATGGGGAGGACTTTTAGAGTCTGTAAAAGAGGAACAAAATAAAGCAATGGTGTTCATGAAGTTTCTGAGTGACACAGTATTGTATTTTGGAGCCCACATAATAATAGATGCTACAGGAAGCTGTCTTGGCACTTCCCTGGAGAACAGGGAATGACCTGGAATTCATGCATTCACTATTAAAGAACAAACACCTTTTTATCCTAGCCCTCTTTTGTTGTGGTGACAATACCTAAAGAAGTAACAAAATGCAAGAAGTTTCTGTGACAGGATCAGTACATGAAAAGGACTTGAGAGGCTTATGGAGGTGTTATATCCTAGGGATAAAGAGATAATTTAAAGTCAGAAATTGAAGGCTTTGTGCTGTGTTTTTTGTAGATAAGGAAATAAGGCTTCAATAACTTTATTTTTTTCTCTTAATGTTATCTAAGGGAAATGACGAGTTATATATAGGGAATAGATCATATTTGTAAACAAAATAAACAATAACAAGATATTCAATTCTAAGCACTTTCTTCCTGCATCATAGTTAATGTCAGTAATATAACTGACAAAATTTTTACCAGTTAATGCTTACCTCTTAATTTTTAAGTTTTGGTATCTGTACATTATCAAAACATATTATCTTATATTACCAGTATATTCATTCTGATGATATATTTTATTGAATAATAAAGTTTAAATACACAATAATATTTAGACTTTTGAAATCTGTACCAATCATTCCCAACGCACCATTCTCAAAGTACAAAATGTTAGTAATTGTAGTGTATGAGATTTGAAACTAAGGGCTATAGAGATCTTCCAGTCGTGAGGGAATTATAGGTGATGGATTCTTATTATTTTGCACTGTTAGAACTAAAATATTGATTACTCTTAGGTAAGAATTGTTATATGGCATTTTACAGTAACCAGAGGGACTATGAAATGAGCCAGATTCTGGAAACATCTCAAAATCCATTTTAGGAGTTTTAATTATGCTTTGGGTAATTGTAAAACATAATACTTTAACATATTATGAAGGACAAAACTGTGAACCATAGAAAATTAGCCTAATGTGTGTGTGTGTGTGTGTGTGTTGCAGAAAAATAGTATCCAGTATTTTTGCTAAAATTTGGAAGTGAAATGTATGATAAAATGTCTTTCCAAGCATCTTAGGAGTAAGGAAATGGAGGCACCAATGTGTATGAAGTCAAAATCTATTATGTGAATATTTCTGTTGCTATAATTTCTATTTGGAAAGACAGTGACTCACATGATCTATTTGGTTGTCTATATGGAACTGAATGCAATTAATATACCCCATGATAACCTAAGCCAAACAACAACAAAAGGCAATGTACTAAAGCAGAACATCACTACTCAGTTCTTCACAGTATCTCTGAGAGGCTTCTGGGAACCATTAGACACCTAAAAGAGGAAAAGTAAGTTGAGTTCATGAAGGCAGCAGCTGCAATTATTGAAAGGAAAATTGTCAGTAAAAGCCTGCTTTGACAAAGTTCCATTGTTTAAACAGCCATCTCTGAGATAGCTTGGAGACTGTGATAATAGCCTCCCAGTAAAGCTGTAGAAAAAAAGAAACAATTACAATGGAGCTATTAGGCCTATTAGCAGCTCTCAACAGCAGCATAGGGCCATGTGATTGACTATATCAAACACAGTTCAGAGCGTTAGGAGAAAAAAAAGCTTCCCCTGCTTACCCACAATTTCAAAAAGACAGAAGAGCATGGGACTTAATCAGACAAACTTCATTAGTAGAAGGCTGAAATGACCTAAATTCAATAACAAAAAATCATAATCTGATGTAAAATGAAGACCTGTCTTAATGACTGCATTTTAAGCTATAAAACAGAAAATCAGTCAGTAGTTATTAAGTTGCTTGCAGAGAGCCTGTTTCATAATATATAATTATATACTATCTGTAAAATTAAGATTGTTTATCTCATATTTATCTATAAAGAAAATGTTGTGAACTCCATATATTTTTAATTATTCACAGGTAAATTAGACTCCTATTGTTTTCCTACTTTGCATCCCCAGGTCTTCAGCACATGAAAGATTCAGGAGGGAGAAATTTTAACAGATTTAAAATAAAGTAGGACAATGTAACTATTCTCTTTGGGCAGGTGAGCCTAAAGAACAGCTGAGGAACTCAATTTAATATTTTCCCACTTTCTGTGTACCATGAAAAACACAATAATATTCTCCCCCAACAAATAATAAGATAAAATATGGAAACCGTAGCTAGAAAAATCCAATAAGCTCAGATTTAAATGTATATAAGAGACGATTGAATAAAATAAGTTACCTTCTTCAATCATCTAATCATGAAATCTATATTGTGAATTTTTTTCAGGATATTTTGAGGTTTATTCAGAATACTTTGCTAAACTAATAAATGAACATTCCTTACAATGTATAAGCTATTTTGACATTTTAGAATTTGGTTTCCCTACAGCACAATATTTCTGCTAAAGATAGACAAAGGCTGCTTATGTGTGCAAGTATAGATTCTCAGTGCAAGTATCCTTGTACTCTGTGAGTGTTACATCATTTTAAACAGTGTAATGTCTTTCATAAGGACTGTCAATACCAACTACTATTTGTTCATTTGAGGGGGCCAATGAGACAGAAGACTGACCTCCAACTGATTTTCAAATTTATCTATATGCTGTTGATTAAGTCACTTAACTACTCTGGATGCCAGTCCTGTGAAACATTAATAAAACCACAGTTTAGCCGGGTGGTGGTGGCACACGCCTGTAATCCCAGCACTTGGGAGGCAGAGGCAGGCGGATCTCTGTGAGTTCGAGGCCAGCCTGGTCTACCAAGGGAGTTCCAGGACAGGCTCCAA
>NC_022035.1:15000369-15002905 GCF_000317375.1 Microtus ochrogaster | reverse complement strand
AAAACAAAAAAACAAAAAAAAACACAGTTTACCAAACTCTCAAATATATTATCTATGTAGTAACAGTATTTGGAGCCATTTTTTTATTTATTTATGGTCTTTAATTTGTCTGGTTTAAATTTTGTTATCAATAAATATGTAGAGTCAACAAGACACTCTTGTGTTTTCGAAAACAAACTTGACTTTAAGAAATTAGTTTCAGAAATTCCATTGTTTACATTCATGTTAAAGTTAAATATTAAGGGCATCACGAGGAAATAGGTGGCTCAGTGGTTAAGAGAATGAAATGGTCTTGTAGTGAACCCAAGATCAGTTACCAGTACCCATATGTGGTGACATACAACCTCCTTTAATTCCAGTTCCAAGATACCTCTGGGTATCTGTGGATATCATACTCACATACAGACTACTATACCCCACACATTACCTGATTTAAAATAAAAAAAAATATTTTTTAGTAGATTAACTAAAAGCCTTTTGTAAAATTTGAGTCCAAAGTAATATAACATTTCTTTTCATCACAGACATGAATTAATCAGACTTTTGGACTCTCTTCATAATAAATCACAATGAACAAATTAGCTACCTAATACTAAAAACATAAATGGCTTATGATGTCTAGGCAGATTTTATAGGAAGCTGCTGATTCCATTATAATGTCCTGAGCAGATCCCACAAGTATTTTAATTATAGCTATAGTTAATTAAATGTACTTTGTTTTGACTTTTTAGCTATTCAAAGATGATTCCGTTTTTATTTAAGTAGCATGGAAAAACTTGAAAATCATTTTTATCCTTTATAACAAGACATTGTTAAGCATGTTGAAAATCAAAGTATTTAGATAAAGCATGATTAACAAAGACTCACAGACAGAAATTGGGATTCAAATTGAAGACCAAAAAAGCAATGCTCCATTGGCTCTTACCTCAACCTCAGTCTGAAAATGGTTATCCTACCTCAGGGAAACCTCAGAATGAGACAGACTGAGAGCTGTCTCCTCCTGTTTTATAGTTTTCTCTAGTTCTGGGATTAAGGGCATGCACAACAACCGCCTATTTTCTATGGCAAGCAAGTATGACTATTGGGATTAAAAGTGTGTGTCATTGCTACCTGGTCTCAAAGGCTGGCCATCGTGGTTGTTTACATTTCTGATCGATCTTCAGGCAAGTTTTGTTTATTAAAATACAAATGAAATACCACTACATTTTCCTTTTTTATGTAAAATAAAAAGAAGGCTATAACTAATATAAGAAACTCTATATACAGTAAGTATAATATACAATATAGAGGTAATATGTGTCAACAATATGTAGTCCATTTGCATTTAACAAATTCAGAGAAAATACTCCATATCTCTACCAACCTAGTGAGTCCAAAGTCTTGAACCTAATTTACTTTCTATCATAACTTGCTTTCTGGCATTAGGTAAACAAAGAAAATCATAACTATAACTATCTAGTCTTTAGCTCCTCCAGAAACCCAAGAAGGAAATATTAACTGAATAAGCAGGAGGTGTAAGCAAGCAATTTCCAAAAATTTGGAGTAATGCCTGGACAGTCACCCAAAGTTCCTCTGCAATGTTGGGACATCATTCTTGGGCTGGCAGGTGACAGGCCTAGCATATCCAACAGACATTTCTTTGAACCAGGATATTCTTTTTTTTATCCTTTTTAATTGATTTTTATTGAGCTATACATTTTTCTCTACTTTCCTCCCTGCCTCTCCCCTCCCCACTTCAGACCTCCCCCAAGGTCCCCATGCTTCCAATTTACTCAGGAGATCTTGTCTTTTTCTCCTTTCCATGTAGGTTAAATTTATGTAAGTCTCTCTTAGTGTCCTCATTGTTGTTGAAGTTCTCTGGGATACCTCTTCAGCATAAGTTGTCATCAGTGTTTTTGATCTTGGCAATTCTTACAGGTGTGAGATGGAATCTCAGAGTTGTTTTAATTTGCATTGGCTTGTAGGCTAGTTTGCTTTATGTTTAAAAACCACCTATGAGTGAGTACAAGTGATGATTGTCTTTTGTGTCTGTGTTACTTCACTCAAAACAATGTTTTCTAGCTCCATCCTTTTTCCTGCAAATTCAAGATGTGTTTATTTTTTTCTGCTGTGTAGTACTCCATTGTGTAAATGTACCACATTTTTCTTATCCATTCTTTAGTCGAGGGGCATTTTGGTTGTTCCCAGGTTCTGGCTATGACAAATAATGCTGTTATGAACACAGTTGAGTACATTTTCTTGTGGCACGATTGAGCATCCTTAGGATACATACCCAAAAGTGGCATTGCTGGGTCTTTTTTTTTTTTTTATTAAGAAAGAAAAAAAAAATTTTCCGCCTCCTCCCAGCCCTCCCACTCTCCCCCTTTTCCCCCCCCCAACTTCCCCCCCTCCTAACCTCCCCCCTCCTCTTCCCCTCCCTCTCGAGTCTGAAGAGCAGTCAGGGTTGCCTGCCCTGTGGAAAGTCCGAAGTCCTCCCCCCTCCATCCTGGTCTAGGAAGGTGAACATCCAAACTGGCTAGGCCCCCACAAAGCCAGA
>NC_022035.1:14950612-14992548 GCF_000317375.1 Microtus ochrogaster | reverse complement strand
CTGGGTCGTGCAAAAGAAAGACAGCCCTGCAGAAAGAGCTGGGGGAGGGGGGTTTGTGCTCTCTTCCGGGACACTCTACCCCTGGATAGCACACACTCACCCGTCCAGATGGGATTCCTCAGCAACTTCGGCATTGCTGGGTCTTGAGGGAGGTTGTTTCCTATTTATCTGAAAATTGCCACACTGACATCCAAAGTGGCTGGACCAGCTTACATTCCTAATAGTAATGCAGAAGGGTTCCTTTTCCTTCAACACCTCTTCAGCATAAGTTGTCATCAGTGTTTTTGATCTTGGCCATTCTTACAGGTGTAAGATGGAATCTCAGAGTTGTTTTGATTTGCACTTCTCTGATGGCTAAGGATGTTGAACATTTCCTTAAGTGTCTTTCAGCCATTTTTAAATTCCTCTGTTAAGAGTTCTCTGTTTTGGTCTGTACTCCATTTTTTTTTATTGCATTATGTGTTCCCTTGATGAAAACAAAAATATTCTAAAAGACTGTACTTCTTTGTCTTGACAATGTTTGGCAGCACTTCCTCTTGTGTTCTGCTTGTAAAATGAGAACAGCATACTATCAGCACTAGAGCCAGGAGCATTTTCTGGCCTAGTGGCTTACTTTTGTTACAAAGAAGGTAAACTCTATGTAAAGTTTCCTCAATACTTATTATTTTTTCTGAAGTAAGTTGGTGCTGCCAAAAGTAAATATGTGTCACTATCATTAAAAATAAGAACCTAGGTTGCTAAAACAAATTAATAGCATATTCTGTAGATCTCTGAAGTCTTTGAAGATGATCTGTCTATCCAAAATAGATCTTTGCTTGACCTTGAAAACACACCTAATGTGACTACAAGTTCAAGTATACTAGGCGATTAACTACTAACCACTAATTCCATATTATCCTTAACAGCTGGTAATAAAAATTTTAAAGGACTAAAAATTTATGTTCCATTGTTGTAGATAATGGAACTCTGTATAAGTTCAATACCTTGAGCAAAATTAGAAATGTATTTACTGTATTTTTTAAAAAAAATAATCTCAATTTGTATCAATATACAAATTTGTATATACAAAGGTCCAATTCAATGTAAAATATTTAAAACTAATAGTTGCTTTTAAAAAGTAGATCTACCTTTATATCTTATCATATCTGTATTATCCCTTTTTCCTTTAAGATTAGATTCAGTAATCTGATTTTTTATCCTATCTTATCTATAATATTCATAATTCATTTAATAACTAAAACCACCCAGCTCTTGGATGTGGCTTGAAGCACAATTAATAAAAACTCAGAAACAGAAGTTGGTGTTCAACCTATGTATAGCTATTGTTCATTTCTCATTGGCATTAAGAAAATTCAAGGTTAAGAAAGTATTATACAATATAATTCTGGGGGTCTTTGCCATCCCTTTCTGTTTGTTTAACATATGCTTTATTGTTAGTTCAATTTGATTTTTCTATAACTGTCTGACCTACAGGATTATATAATGTATCTGTAATATGCTTTATCTTATAATAAGCAAACAAAATGTTTCATTTTCTTAGAGACATATGGTGGAGCCTTG
This sequence comes from Microtus ochrogaster, assembly GCF_000317375.1. NCBI lineage: Eukaryota > Metazoa > Chordata > Mammalia > Rodentia > Cricetidae > Microtus > Microtus ochrogaster. The sequence continues at coordinate 14,990,988 of NC_022035.1, read as the reverse complement.
TCTGTCTTTATTTGTATAGTTATACCCATGATAGCCATAACTTCTAGTAAAGGTGTGATTACCAAATCAGTCTTTTCTGAAATCAAAGCAGTTGCCCATTAAAAACCTGATTTGATATTAATGATGTGGTGTATATATTTTAGTTTTCCAAATTCTACAAAATAGAACACATCCATCTGCCAGATTTCATTCTTTTGAGTGCCCTATGGGTTATTTCCTTCACGTAGTGGTGTTTGGTGTAAAGAACAAGTAGAACATCTCCTTAATTTTTGTCATGTAATGGAAAAGTCCCCTTTTAAACCTTTGCAATTGACATGATTTTTTTTTGTAAAATTCTAAGGCCTTCACCATATTTCCAATCAACAATTTATCAAATTTTGCATTACCTGGCAGACCCATATGGGATGGGATGTTTGCAATGTATATGGGATGAAGCTTATTCCTGATTATATTTTAAACAGACCAAATAATAAAGTTAATTCTGTGTCATCTGATATAAATGCAGTGTTCCAGCATACAAAACAATTCTTTCTGCATATTGAAAATAGGTAACTATGTTGAGAGTTTCTTTAAAAATCCCTTAGTACAATGAGAATGGCATAGAATTATGACTTTTGGACAGAAACATATGGGAGTTGTTACACTTTTGTTGTATTTTCTGATTTGTACTTTGCCTTTCAATTTATTTCCATCAGTATAGAATGTGGGGGCTCCAATTATTTTTGTGTCCTGTGTAATGTGAAAAAGAATCTAATTAACTCTTTCTATGAATCAAATTATCTTGCTTTGGGATAGTTATTGTTAATCTCTCCCAAAAATTACTACATGTACCTTGCCAGGGTTCACTTTCTTCTCCAACTTTCTTAATTTCATCATTAGTAAAAGGTACTATAATTTCTACTAGCTTTATTCTTACTAATTGATGAAGTCTCAGTTTTCCTTTTGTAATTAACTCAGAGACATTTTCCATATAAATTTACTTGACTTATGTAGTTAAAAAAATCTAAGATAATATCTTCCCTCTGCATTCAAATTTCTGTAGGAGATAATTTGCCAGGTAATATGACCAGAATGCTGTAAGGATTCAATACACACAATCCATATGTATCTTATTTAATTTATCTTCAATCAAAGTCAATTGTCTCTCAGCTTCAGCTGATAATTTCCTGGGACTATTTAAGTCCTTGTTGCCATCTAAGGCTTTGTTTAAATGAATCAGTTCATCAGATTTTAGCCCAGTAGAGGGCCATAGATTGGAAATGTCTCTTAGAAATCTTTGGAAGTCATTAAGAGTCTGCAATTGATCTCTCTTAATTTGTATCTTTTGGGGTCTAATATGTCTTAACTTTATTTTATAATCTAAATAATTGATAGAATATCCTCTTCGTATTTTTTGGAGCAATTTGTAATCTCCAATGGGTCAAAATTTTCTTTACTTTTTCAAGCATTCTTTCTAAAATATCTACATTTGAATTGGATAGCAAAATGTAATAAATATAATGGTAAACTATAGATTCAGGAAATTCCTTAGGTATCAGTTTTTACATAATTAAATATTGGCTCAGAGTGGGGCCATTTAACACTCACTGTGGGAAAATCTTTTATTGATATCTTTTAGCAGGAAGAGAATTATTATAAGTACATAATGTGAAGGCAAATTTTCTTTGTCCTTTTCTTGTAAAAGTATAGTATGGACAGAATCATTTAAATCAATAACTCTAAGAGGGCACCCTCTAGGCAATAGGGAGGGCAAAGGAATGCCAGATTGTAGAGGGCCCATTGGTACAATCACTTTATTAACAGTTGTTAAATATGTTACTATTCTCTCTTTTCCAGATTATTTTTAACAACAAATAAAGGAGAATTCCAAGGGCTTTGTTGATTCTTTAATATGCGGAGTATCAAATTGCTCCTGTACCAGCTATTCTAAAACCTGCTGATTCTTTACTGTTAAAGGTCATTGTTTAACCCATATATGTTTCTTATATGTTAATAATTTTAAAGGTAGACCATTGATAACTCTGAGAGTTCACTAATTGTTTTTCTGTATTTTTTTACAGACTGAATAGTTGGTGTCTGTCTTTTATAGTACATTATAATATCCTTCCCAGAACATGAGTTGGTTTATGGTCTGTTTCTGAGACTGCAGTAATGTTTATTTGGGTATTCTGTTTTGTAACAGGTCATGATCCCATAGATTCACTGCTATATTAGCCACATATGGCCTCAGTCTTCCTCTCTGTCCTTCTGATCCCATGCATTCAATACATCTCATGCTTTACTTCATCTGTGATCAGGTTCCAATTCCCAAACATCTACCTCATTGTTGGAGGCTACTCTTTTGTTTCCTAGCTGCCCAGACTCTGGCAAGGTTCTGGCACCTGTTTCCTCTATCAGTGGCTATATGGCATCACACTGACTCTGCCTACTCTCTTATATCTCTTTCAGCCTGGCTTTACTCTGTTAAGCAGCTAGCCAAAAGTAGCTTCTTTTTGAACCAATGGCAATAAAACATATTCATAGCATACATCACCTCCCACATCACTACCTCCTGAAGAGGCTAATTCCTGTATTAATAGTATTCACATTTGCAACTGTGTCTAATAATCCTTTTATTATAATGTTATTTATTTGTACTCTTAGGTCTGGTCTTTGATCATTTATAGAAATCTATGAAAATATATGTTTTCTGTTTTTTGTTGGAATATTTGATTCATCCTCCCTTGTTATTAATCTATCATTATGAGTAACACAGTTTTTATAACAGGCACTGGATTTCTAATTTTCTTGGGGAGGAGCATCATTCACAGTAACTGGAAATGACTGGACTGTGTTTGACCTGGTGGCCTGTGAGAGGTGGTTCAAGGAGTTTCCCGATTTTAATGGATTGCCTTGTTGGTCTCATTTTGTTCTACACTCATTGTTCCAGTGTCGGTCTTTGCCGAATCTTCTGCCTAACCCAGAAGTTTGGGGTCTTTTCTTTGGGTAATTTCCCAGTAGAAACATTATTTCTAGGAATGACCTGTCTACACTCCCTTCTCAGATGTCCTATTCTACCAATTCTACCACAATTAAAACATTTGTTATTTTGATGTCTCTTTATTATACCTTTGAAAATCACTTTTCCTACCCAAACCTCAGTGTTATAGTCAAAGGACTCAACATTGGCTGTGTGTAGGATCCATTCATCCATTTGTACTGATCTGACCTTTAAAAAATCAAGTATGTTTTGGAATTCCAAATTAGTATTTTCAAAAGCTAGAAATTCAATGAGTACTCATCTAGCTTCTGGATCTGCTACTCATATTTGAACAGTTTTAGTTAATCTTTGCAAAAAGTCACTAAATGGCTCTCTTGGACCTTGTATAACATTAGTATATAATTCAATTCTTTTTATTAGTTCTTGACTCTTGTCCCACATATTCAAAGCTGCTGTAAAGCATAGGGACCACATATATTCATTGTATATAGCTTAAATATCTGGATCAGAATAAAGGCCCTCCCCAAGAATTTGATCCTGGGAGATGTCAAAACCTCTGACTCTACCTTGATGTTAAAGGGGCCTTGACTTCCTCTCACTAGTAACTTCCATTGAAGGTGTGGTCTGTTGTTTAACATAGCTGAGGCTAATTGAATGTCAGTGACTTTATCAGCTGTCTCACATATGGTGAGCCTCATGTGGAAGCCCAAGTCTTTGCCAAGTGCTTCACATATTGTGAATGCATGCAACAAGAAACTACTGCTTGCTTAATATCTTTTACGTCTTTCATAGGTATAGGCTCCCATTTATACTCTGTATATCCTTTTGGATATTTACCATTTGCTGACTTTTCAGAAGTAGTAACAAGAAGAAAAGTAGCTAAAACTCTTGGTAAGTCATCTTTGACTCTGTGAGGTACTAGTGATGCTAAATCTTTACTATTATCTCTTGTCTGGACATCCTGTCCTTGCTTATAAGTTCTAACAAGTTCCTCGATCATTTCAAATCTTTTTATCACTGTCTTTTGTAAAGTCTGGATCTTTTGACCTGTGAATATTTCTAATTATTTCATCAAATCATTTAATTTCTGGTTCTCATCATATACATATGATTCCAAGTTTTTAACTTTTTCTATTAATGATATCTTCTCATCCTTAGAGATTATTTGGATGGCATGCAGATTGGCTTCCAGGATTGATCTTCTATATGCTTGCTTGTCATAAGTCTTTTTCTTTAGCAGATTTGGGTTGTCAACTTCAACACTATGAATTCTTTTAGAAAACCTCTCAGTACCATTTTGTAAGGTTTCCTATTTCATTGACATGGATTAAATCTTGCCTTTCAAATTAAGGTTTTCATTTTCAATGGTATAAATCCTTTCTGCTAACTTCTCATTACCAGTCTATAAAGACTGTATCATTTCTAAAAGTTTTACATTCTTGATTCTGTTATCAAACCATTTCTTTAAAGATATAATATAAATGATCAAACTGATAGCAGTTATGGCTAAGAATGCATACAATTCAGGTAGGTCATGTATCTTTCCTAGAATTCCATCCATAACAGAATTGAAAGGATTTTAAAATTTCTGGATTGGGATATTATCTATAATTATTGTAGGTATGGTTTACACATTGCAAAAATGTGTGTGTACTCTCAGTTTTTCAAATAATCTTTTTGCAAACTTTTCCTTATTTTTTCCACTGTTTTACATATATTGTCTCCTCATTTTTTTAAACATAGTTATTACAAATTTTTCACCTTTATCTGCTGACTCAAGAATTGAGCTTATTTAAATTTGTGACTATAGGTGGCCCTTTTAGAAGAATGGATCAAAATCCCCAGGATAATAATGTTATGTAGCTTAAAACTCTAACAAGAACATTTTACCATTTTTTTTTTTTTGTGAAGACTTTAAATTGTGTTATTTTTTTTTTACTGACAGGTTTGATTCAGAAAAGCCATGTATGAGAGAAGTTTATGCACAGATCAGTTATTCACCTCCTTGCCTTTCTCGTCTTAAGTATCCCTCTCAAATAGGTTGCTGTGTTTGTCCTGAATGATTTATGAAGAAATTATTTTAGAACACTGAATCCACAAGTCTAGCCACCACACACAGCATCCACTTGAATATTTATTAGAAATCATAAGCAAGCTGAGCAGTGGCTGCTCACGCTTTTAATCCCAGCACTTAAGAGGTAGATGTAAATGTATCTCTGTGAGATTAAGACCAGCCTGGTCTATAGCATGAGTTCCAGGGCAGCCAAAAATACACAGTGAAAGCCTGTTCTGAAAGAAACAAAGAAAGGAAGTAAATAAGCAAGAAAGTCATCAACAGACCTGCCAGTTTAGAGCTCTCTCTTAAATAATTCTTATATTTTCACCAATTCTCCTTTAACTATTGAATAGCTTCCTTTATTTAATATTTTTCTGAAAATAATGTCAGAATTGTTATATTCAGCAAAGTGTGACTATCACAAAACCATCAAAATAATTAATAATGTTGACTTTACTCTAATGTATTCTTCTTTCACTTATGTAATTTTCTTTTCTAAAACATACAATTCTTATAAAAATATATAATACACATCCAACCTAACTCTCTCTGTATATACACACACATACACATGTATATATAAACACTTACTATATAACTTATTATGGAATTAAGTTTTCTAGATTTTGAATTATAATTACACTATTCATAATATAATAATTTAAAACATAATTGACTGCTATATATACATTTGTCTCAGTCTATATTGCTATGCTTATAGCTTATTTGTGAACTATTCCTCATTGTAGTCTGCTGAAAATCCCACATGGTAAATGGTACTGGCTATTATCACTATGTCTCAAATAAGTTCTTCAAGTAGAATATTTAAGGAACTATAATAAGAAAACTGTTAGATGATAGTGATGACTTCCACCTTAATTCCCATATTTTAGGTAGTTTTTGACCTCTTATCAGAGACTATTATTTATTTTTCCATAAATATGAAACAATTTTGTGTCACATTAAAATGATCATACTTATACTTGAGCCAATGATCGAGTATATCTGCTTGTCTTCTTTGTGTGTGTGTGTGTGTTTTATCAAAATAATCTTGATATTCCATATTACACCTATAATAATGGCCAAGATCAAAACCACTGATGTCAATTTATGCTGTAGAGGATGTAGGATAGAGGGAACATTCATGCATTGCTGGTGGGAGTGCAAACTTGTACAGCCCGTTTGGATATCAGTACAGTGAAAATTAGGAAATAACCTTCCTCAAGACCCAGCAATACCACTTTTGTGTATATATCTAAAGGATGCTCAGTCATACCACAAGGACATGTGCTAAACTATATTAATGTTTATTTAGAATATAACACTTCACAGTAATGTAAATAAATAGAAGGAACCAAACTTTTCTTGGCTACTAGTTGTCAAAATAGGTCACTGTTTACTTGTAGTGGATTCCCATTTTTTTTTGAGGTTAATGTTTTCTTTTATTGTTTTTATGGAGCTAAGTATTTTTCTCTGCTCCTCTCCCTTCCTCCTCCTACCCCTTGTACCCTCTCTCATGATCCCCACATTCCCAATTTACTCAGGTTGCCATTATTTTTCTTCACTGTGGAGTAATGCATTTTGTAAATATAACACATTTTCTTTATCTACGCTTTTTTTAACAAATGCTTTTTTAAATACTTATTTAGTTATTATGTATACCACATTCTGCCTCCATGTATGCCTGCACACCAGAGGAGGGCTCCAGATCTCATTATAGACGTGGTTGCTTGGAGTTGAACTCAAGACCTCTGGAAGAGCAACCAGTGCTCTTAATCACTGAGCCATCTCTCCGGCCCTCTTTATCTACTCTTTGATCAAGGGACATTTAGGCTGTTTCCAGGTTCTGGCTATTACAAATAATGCTACTAGGTGTTTGTCTTCTTAAATGATTTTATTTATTTATTTACTTTTCTTTTATTTGTATGAATATATTGCCTGTATGGAGGCTTGTTCACCATGTACATGATTGTTACCAAAGGAGGAGAGAAGAGGCATCTAATGCCCTGTGATTACAGTTACAGATGTGTCACTGTGTAGGTGTAGAAGTTGAATATGGGTTCTCTGAAAGAGCAGTCAGTGGTTATAACTGCTGAGCCATCTTTCTAGCCCCGCATGCTTATCTTATACAAAAATTTCCATTTTTGTGTTTTATAAATCTATGAGTTTAGTCTTTAAAATATTGCCCACAAAATGTACCAACTGTTATTCAGTTACTACAAGTCATCATTAGAGACACACATAGGCAATGAATTATTAATATAAGGTTCAGTGCCATTCCATAGAGAGCAAAGAACGGGGCTCCGTTTAGGAGAAAGAAGACTTTGAAACAAACAGATACATTAAAATAAGTACATCCTGGCTACATATAGGTAGCATAAGAAAAATTAAAATCTCTTTGAATATCTCACTAAATCTTCTTTCTATACCTGAATATAACTATTGCATAGGATAGCAATAAATATTTTTCAAAGAAAATTGCTCATTACATGAAAATAATCAAGAGACAGAATTACTGAAGGACATCTAAGAGTTCAGATTTTAAAGAGTGAGAACATGTAACCGTGTGATTATTAACAACATTTCTAAGAAATCTTCCTACAAATTGATCTCCATCAGCCAGGAAAGGAAATATAAGTAATGGAGGTAAAATGGGAAAGAAATTGCTAGCAGGTCAAGGAGTAAGAGAAAAAATGAAGCATTTCTCGGCATGTAATCAGGCAGCTTTTGCCAAAAGGGAATGATTAAATATTGATGGCAATCCTAGGTTATTTTTTTTTTCTGTATAGAATTCTTACTTCTACCACCAGGTAAAATTTCATTTAATTAATTTGCAAATTACTTTACATAGCTGCAATTTGTGGTCCTCTGGCTTTCTTGCTTTAGTGAAGACTATTGAATTATAACTGTGCAAATTTATTTCTTGTGTCTGTTGCAGTGATTTGTGCTTTTTTATTTGATGATTGTCTTCATATGTTATTTCTGAGAAGAATCATTGGAAGGTGAAATCAAATATGTTTACTACTGATAGATGAACAAAGAAAATGCGCATGTATACAAAATGGAATATCATTAAACTATAGAAACAATAAAATATTGTCATTTATGGCCAAATAGATGAAAATGAAGGAAAATATTTTGAGTCCAATAAATCAAGTTCTGAAAGACAAATACTATTTGTTCTCATTTGTAAATGGAATTCAGAATAACTGATATCATTGAAACAGCATGTGTAACAGTGATGATCCAAGCTCCATCTGAGCAATGCAAGGCTACGAAGAAACTCTTTTTCTGCAAATGTAGTCTCAAATCTCCATTATGTGCTTCATATAGGAGCCCTAACTACTCATAGTCTTTGTTGTTACATAATGACTTTTTATCTTACTTATACTACCTGTATCCAACACACTAAAAGTCTATGCCAATTGTGTCAGCAAAATTTTAAATACACATTGCTAAATCTGTTTTATAATTTAATTTTTATTAGTATTGTTTCTTGGCTTCATAAAACAACTTCACCCAAAACATTTATGCATCCATTGTTGTTTTCCCCCATTGAGTCTTCAGCATAATGAGAAAATATTACTAGCATTGTTAGGCTGATTTTGTCTTTCTCTTTATAATAAAAATCTCATCATGTCTTCTCAATGGAAACTGAAGTAAACAGTTCATTGACATAGCAATCAGATTTCAAGTTATTCACACCAATCTAGAATTTCCCTTGTATTTCTGTCATTTCATTTCAGAGGAATAAACAGGAACTCTACCCAAATACTGAGCAGAGAAGAATATGGCTATAACCCTTTTATGGCACTGAGATTTCTGCTATTATTTCTATTCTATTGTACCATGCATACTATATGCAGATATCATGAAATTCTACACATGTTGTCATGCAGAGAATGAAAGTGCTTTCTGGCTCCTCTTTCTTCTGTGAACAATATTATAATCTCTGACTGAACTTCTGCTTCTGCAGTATGGCCAGCTTCTCAGTTTGGAGTAAGAACAGCAAAGGTTTTCCTTAGCTCCTTATTAGACTAGAAAATTTTTACTTAGTACATAACTTTTGGATTTAACAATAAAAAAATCTGCTTTCCTTTCCTGTGCACCTATAAGTGGTTTTCTTTTAAAGACACACACACATACACACACACACACACACACACACACACACACACATATATTCATTGTTATAATTGTTATATGTTTAACTCTATGTTGTAGGAGAATGATCTGTATTCTGTCAATTATATTTTAAATAAATGCTGATTGGCCAGTAGCCAGGCAGGAAATATAGGCGGGGCAACCAGACAGGAAATAGAGGAGGGTCAAGGAGAACAGGAGAATTCTGGGAAGAAGGAAGCCCATTTTGTTGCAGTCCTTGACCAGGACAGATGAAGCAAGATGTGACTGCCTTGCTGAAAAAGGTACTGAGCCATGTGGCTAACATTGACAAAAATAATGGGCTAATATACATTATAAGAGTAACTGGACTATTGCATAAACTGGAAACAGAGAACCCGCAGAGAGAGGACTATTGAACTTGCCTAAAGGTAAGATGATCTTTTGGGGTTCCTGATTCATGAAGGAGTCTGCAAGACATTCTGCAGGACACAACAGATAGTGACTGAACTGATTTTGAATTTTCCTGCTTCATGGAAATGTCTGCTGGATATTATGGGCCTGAAGGCTGAAGATTGATGCCCCAATGGTACAGAGGAACTTTGGGTGACTGTACAGGCAGCGAGATGTCTCTGTCATTTCTAGAGTTTTGAAAATTGCTTACTTTTTGTTTGCTTAGGTAATATTGTATTCTTCTGGAGTCTTTGATGGAGTTGCAGAACAGATAGATAGTTATAGTTATAGTTTTCCATTGTTATGATAAAAGACAAAATAGATATAAATATTGTAACTATAATTCTTGCTTGATAACTGTTTTGTTATATGTAATTTTGCTATGTTAAAGTTAAAGCCTTGCTTTTTTTTTTTTAAACAGAAAAAGGGGAAGTGATGTGGGAGTGTCATATATCAATCTGTTGATTTCATTGGTTAAGCAATAAAGAAACTGCTTGGCCCTGATAGGTTAAAACATAGGTTGGAGGAGTAAACAGAACAGAATGCTAAGAGGAAGAGGAAGTGAGCTCAGACTCGACAGCTCTCCTCTCGGGGGCAGATGCCTCAGAGAGAGGCCATGCTCCCCTCTCCCAGGCAGACGCACACGATGAAGCAAGCCACCAGGTCAGACATGCTGAATCTTTCCTGGTAAGACTGGTGCTACACAGATAATTAGAGGTGGGTTGATCGGGATATCAGAATTAGCCAGTAAGGGCTAGAGCTAATGGGCCAAGCAGTGTTTAAAAGAATACAGTGTCTGTGTAATTATTTCGGGGCATAAGCTAGCAGGCAGCCAGGGTGCTGGGGACACAGCCCCGTCGCTCCTATTACAACAAGATACAAATGTGGTAAAAGATCAAAATGACTCCATTCTTTCAAAAACGATCATTTGTAAGTATCCCCATTCTCTATCTGCCATGTCTTGTCAAAATTAAGTCCTAGAAGTTAAATATATTGTAGACACATAAATATATTGTAGACACTACAACAGATATCATATTGAGCATAAAATGTATTATAGTTGTATAATGTCACTCACAATGCACAAACGAAAAACTAAATCAAATATGTGAAACAAATTTTATTAAGCAATGGTAGATGTAAAAAGCCCACATTAATTAAGAAAATGGCAATATCCAGGGTAAGTTCCCTACTTCAGCTACTCATTGCTTAAAATAAAATAATTTTACTGATCAAACCACTGATAGAAACAAACATATTATATTACAAGCATTCTTATACCTTTCAGTAGATGAATATTATACTCATGGTATAATGAAGGAGAATCTTAAAGCAATCTTCAAAAATAGTAGAATCTTGAAAAAAGAATGCATAAGTTCCAGATGTCTGTGCAGATATTATTCTTAGGTTTTTGGGAAAAGGTCATGTTGCACATTCTTAAAGCAAGGTTCTGTGAAGTTTGATGGCAGAGATAACCATTCTTAAAAATATTTAAGAGACTCAGTTCACACTCTCCGCAGTGTTGTAAGCTTGATGCTGTTTGCTGTAGACCTATCAAAGTATCATGAGCATTCTCGTAGAATTACAAAATTTCTTGTTATCTTTATTCCCAGGAGCCAAATAATAGAAAGGATCATAAACCCCAATTTCATAGATTATTGAGCTTCATTAGATCTAACAGGTCATCAGAAACTAACTATGGTATCGTTTCCTAGGTCTCAGGTAAGTTACTGATAGAAACATTGATTCACAGTAACTCTTTTGTCATTTATTCTTCCTGTTTCTATTTTCATTGTCATTGTTTTATTTCTTCTTGTTCCCTATATTTTATGAAGTAAAAATTGTTACTCCACACTCATTTATATATGTGTTGCATTATTCTAATGCAAAATTATTTTGAATTAGAGTTTGTTCATTATCAATATATGATGTAATCCTAGGCACTATAATACACTAAGTCTTATGGTGTAAACTTAATAAATAGACTGATGAAAATAGTCAAATGAAGTAGTTCCTTTAATGAGTTTTTGGTCACCTGGAAGTGCAACACTGATTCCTCCTTTAACCCAATAATTATATAATTGTATTTCTTCAGAGCTTCTCTCTATAACTTGGTTAAACACAAGTAAGCATTCTTAAACAATTCTTCTGTTTACCAATCTAAAACATTTGAAAAGTTTATAACCAAAATAAAGCAATTTTGTAAATGGAACCCTATTCTATTCTTTTTTTAGGGTGTCATCACCAGCCCAATGCTGATAAATTGTGTATTAGTAAATAATTATAAGACAAATATGTTGCTAAACTTAATCTACATGGTAAGTATTATTGATTACTTTAAGGAACAATAGATAGAGGGCCTGCTTGTTTGTCCCAGCCACCTGTCTAGCTTAGCCCCAAAATAACCAAACAGAAACTGTATTAATTAAATCACTGCTTGGCCCATTAGCTCTAGTTTCTTATTGGTTAACTTTCACATCTTAAATTAACCCATTTCTATTAATCTACATATTGCCACATGGCAGTAGCTTATTGGGTAAAATTCCCAGCATCTGTCTCTGGTAGATCCATGGCATTGTCTCTGACTCTGTTTTTTTCTTCCAGAATCCAGTTCTATCTTCTCCACCAAGCTAAGTTCTGCCCTATCAGGCCAAGGCAGTTTCTTTATTCATTAACCAATACAAACAACACACAGAGGGGACTCCCACATCACGTTCCCTTTTCTGTTTAAATAAAAGGGATGGTTTTAACTTTAACATAGTAAAATTACACATAACAGGTATCAAACAAGAATTACAGTTACAATATTTCTATTTACTTTATCTTTTAACATAACTAAAGAAAACTATAACTATCTATTCTTCCCTCCATCAAAGACTCCAGAAGGATATACTATTGCCTAAGAAAAGAGGGAGTCCATTATAAACAACTTCCAAAGCTCTAGAATTGATAGAGACATCTCGCTGCCTGGATAGTCACCCAAAGTTCTTCTGTACTGTTGGGGCATCCATCTTCAGCCTAAAGGCCCATAGTATCCATCACACTTTTCAGTGAAGCAGGAAATTTCAGAAACAGTTCTGCCTAAATTGGCAGTTTGTCAGTCACTTTCTTCTGTGTCCTGCAGAATATCTAGCAAACTCTTTCATGAATCAGGAACCCCAAAAGATCATCTCACCCTTAAGCAAGTTTAGCAGTCATTTCTCTGTGAGTTCTGCATATCCAGTTTGGCAGTCCAGGTAGGAGCAATTTCCTACCCAAATGACTAGCAAACTCCATAAGGTGCATCTTTCAGTGCCCATCTTCCTCTTAAAGTAGATTGGTACTGCCAGGAGCAGATGTGTCTCACTGGCATGAAAAGTCCTAACTTCTTAGAACATTTAGATGCTATATTCTGAAGGTTTCTGAAAGATTTGAAGAATCCCTATCTAACTGAAATACATCTACATATTTAGAAAATCTAACTAACATGATTACAAGCTTGACTATTATAGATGGTTATCTATTAAAGTTATATTTCTTAATTTTACATTACAATTTTAAATGAGCTGTACAAACATGATACTTTAATCAAGAGTAGAAATATACATGTAACAATATTGACCTTAAATTTGTATCAATAAACCAAGACTTATACCAATGAAAATCTTTATAACATATTCCCCTTTAAATGTAAAAGAACATTTATAAACAATATTTGGGGATATGGGTGTAGTTTTGTTCATACTGCTTCTTGCTGTTGGGGGTGCTGTTAATCAGGTCTTTCATGGTGTATTCTGTGTGCTAGGTTTATCTCAGTCAGCAGTTGGGCAAAGTATTTTCTTAGGGTGTTCACAGATTCCTTTTAGGGGGATGTGGTTTATCAAACCATATTTGTCTGGAAGTTTTTCATAGGTTCTCATCTTCTGTAGAAACACAAGAAAAACCTCTTTTCCAAAGCAACATATTCTTAGACTCAAATTTTGGAATCAAGATACCTTTAGAACATATATGCTGGTTTTACTTAGCAGCCCATTCAATGAAATGTCTCTATGTACTTAGCTCCTTCACAGTCAAAAAATTCAAAGAAAACACAATACTATACATAATTCAGACTATCTATGAATTTTCCATCTTTACATGGCTTATTTTTCTTTACTTCCTTTTAATCTATGATATACTCTGTCTCTTTAAAGACTTTTTAAAAAACATGATTTACTTCTTTTCCAACTCTATATTTTTTCCTTCTCTCTCCCAAGCCTATGTACATTTATTCAACACTGTGACCCATTAGACATATTTTATGTTTGAATCTGTCCTTATTGTATATCTGTAATTATTTTCTGATCAGAAGCATTTCTTAAAATGCTAAGAAGCTTGGTCTCAGTGGCTGTGGGTGCTAGCTCTGCCTCTCTCAGGCTTTAAATATGGTAGAGGTAGTTCACCTCAGCTCTAGAACTGCCAGGTGGGGGTCATCCTCACCACCTAAACTCTGGGTAGCACCATGCAGCATATAAACCTTTTTTTTTTTCTAAGTAAAAGCTAAATCCACCATGAAGAACATTGCAAGGTCTGGAAATAGCTCTGTGTATGGCAGCCAGAATCTGCCATGCTCTCCTGCCTGTGCTAGCCTAGTAGACTTGATTTTGCTGCCTGCCCAGGCGGGGAGCACTGAGCCATGAGCATGGTCTCAGTGACTTTCTTCCTGACCCCAAGTGGGCACACAAACACCTGGGCCCACAAATGTCATTGATTTGCCATTTGCCCTATAGCCAGAGTTCACACTGTCAGAATGGCCCAAAAAGCTGTGCTTTAAAAGCGCAGGGCTTTTATTTTCCTGCCATGACTGAATCAGGGTATTCCTCTCTTAAAGAAGCCATGCCTCTAGCAAATGCTGCTAGCAAATCATGCTTAACTGTGTTATTTTGTGAATAGAATTAATTTTTAAGCTTTCTCGGGTTTTTACAAGGATTTTAGCTGGCCACATGCATGCCAATTGTTTGTGGAGGGCCAGCTTGTTCATCCCGCTGCCCGGCTAGCTTAGCCCCAAAATTACCTCACAGAAACTGTATTAATTAAATCACTGCTTGACCCATTAGCTCTAGTTTCTTATTAGCTAATTCTTACATCTTAATTTAATCCATTTGTATTAAGCTGTGTATCTCCATGTGGCAGTGGCTTACTGGGTAAAATTCCCAGCGTCTGTCTCTGGTGGATCCGTGGCGTCATCTCTGACTCTGCTTTCTTCCTCCCAGAATTTAGTTGTCTTCTCCACCTAATAAGTTCTGCCCTATCAGGCCAAGGCAATTTCTTTATTCATTAACCAATACAAACAACACACAGAGGGGCCTTCCACATTAAGTAAGTGTAGGGGGTCCCAGAGCACAGTTATCTATCTGCAGGTGCATCATTTTTAAGAACATTCATAATGAGGTAAGTGACATAAGAATTGGCATTCTTCTAGAGTTTAATGTGTTTTCTCCTTATTTTTCTTACTACTACTACTACAGTTAGGAAAAGATTCAGAGCACTAAGATGTGTGAGTGAAATTAAATGCACGTTCTTTCAGCTGTCACTGAATATCATATTGTCCATGGGTGGTATAAGCAAGTATAACATTCAACTCATAATTCAGTTAGCACAGTTCTACATTTAAACTGATACAGCAATGATACCATGCATAAATTTTCATTCTTGAGCTATAGGACACTCGTTCTCAGTATAAGATTTGATATTTGCTTTTTAAGCTGTATTAAATAAACAACAACAACGACAAGAACCCTACAGCATAAAAGCAACAGGATATTTAAACATGTGCTGAAATTATTATGTACATATAATGAAGGAAAAGATGAGACAAAGGACCAGACAAATAATAAGAGGAATGCAGTTAGCAGAACAGCAACATGACAATTCCAAGTCAACCTCATTAATAATTAAAAATGATACAGATTAGATGAAAAATTTTAAGTAACAACAATTGAAGGAATAGAAAGTGCAAATTTTAAAGAAACAAGGGAGGGTATACATGGGAAGTTTTGGTGGGAAGAGAAGGAAGGGGAAATGACATGATTAGAGTTTCAAAATAGAAAAATTATGTACATAATGTTTATATGACTATGTTTTATTAAAATATGCTATAAATCTAGAAAAGTCCTTAGTATTAGATTAATACAAAGCTCAGCTCCAACTCTCTTCATGAAAATCCTTCACTACATTAATAATATTAACATACTGAATTTTCATGGTCAGTCAAAGCAGATATCACATTAGTAAAAATATATAAATGCAAATAATATAAATGCAAATTGATGTATAATGATTGTTGGGGAAAATGTTATTTTAAAACATTAAATATTTACTTCACTAGGAATTTATGAATAAACTTTAGAAATCCAATAAACCTCAAACTATATGAAATAAAATTGGCAGAAATGAAAACCAACAGAAGTAAACAATACTAAAAACAAATAATGTGACAAGAAATAAAATCATCTGTAGAAAGTGAAGAAACACTGATGATGGAGTGGAGCTATGCCTGCAACACATGTCACTTAGCAACAAGAACGTGCATTCCTTTCAAGCATTCAAAAGGGTCATATAAATCATATACAAGGCCATGAAATCAGGCTCAACGTATCTGAAGCTATTTAAATTTAATCATACAGAGTATTTTTCTGACAACAAAGAAATTGAATTTGAATTTAACAACAGAATATATCTGAGGAAGTTACACAAAACAGTTCTGAATAACCCAAGGCAAAGAAAAATCACAAGGGAAATTAGAAAACATTTGCATCAAATAAAAACAAATAAATACAACACACAGGCACATTTATATCATGATTACAGTTTTAATAACTAAAATAACTCCATGAAAAGTAATTCTTCTACATAAAGGGGAATCTAAAAACACCAATTTAAGTGTACAGCTTATGAAACAAGATAAAAAAACCAAAACAAATAAAAAGAAAAATTGCTACACTGCACACAAAACAAAGGAACCATGAAGATTACAGCAGTAATTACAGAAGAAAAGTTGATCTGTGAAAAGATTAATGAAGATTACAAACTTTCAGCTAGATTGGAGTAGAACAATATCCAAGTTATCATAATAAAATTTAAAGTTTCATAAGGAAACAGTGACAAAACGTTCAAGAAAGGAATAAAAAGAAAATTTATATTACATAACTCATTTAGAAATTTAATAATCATTAAATATCATCCCACAAGAAAATCACAGACTGCTCTAAAGCTCAATCCATTAAATAACTGAACAATAGGTAACATAAAATTACTTAAGTGTTTTTAATAAAAAAAAACCCAAGCAAACAAAAAAAAAACAAACAAATTCTCAGGCAATTTTATTTAAGATGTCAGAATTATTCTAATATTACACTCTTTTAAATATGCAGCAAAATAAACTTATTGGTCAAATTCCTCATACATATCACCTCAAAAACATTAACAAATTAACATAATTATTCCCACTACAAATACATGAAATTGAATGTCACTTTGGTGTTACATATGAAAGGAGTTTGTAGTATATGCTAGTATAGTAGAAGAAAGCCCAGAGGCACGTTCAAAGAAGTGCAAATGAAGCATTAAAGAAAGTTAAGATCCACTCATGGTCAGACAGGAGTGAAGACCCCGACAATAAAACTTTTGGCACATCAGGAGCAGAGTTCGATGAAAGACCCTACAGACCCCCCCCCCTCAAAACCCGCAGCTAGCATGCTCCCATAAGAACACCCTGTTTGTTTGAAAGGTTTTCAGGACCTGCAGCTAGCTGGCTCTCATGGGAACATCCTGTTTGTTTGAGACCTTCAGGACCCTCTCAAGACCTGCAGCTAGCTGGCTCTCATGAGAACATCCTGAAACAGGATGCCTATAGTCAGCACATGAGCCAAACTTAGAATATCAGCAGTTCACAAAAGAAACAATTCCCCCTATGAAAGATCCCAGCTTAGCTGCTGTGACGTCATTTCACAAGGCTTTTGAAGAACAAATGTAAGTGCAGAGTGAGGTCATGGCCCCTGGCTTCAAAGCAGGATATCTGTTGTCATACATCTGTGCTGGGAAAGGAAAAACCACTTATGCCCCTTGCCTCATTCCAACGGACCCACTAACCACGCATCTACTTCTGTATTCTGCTTTTGCTGCCCTCTTTTTTATAAAAGACCTCCTCCCAGTCTGCAGGAGCACAAAGTCCTCCAAAAGACTTTGCCACCCGCAGGTACCTGTGTTTACCTAATAAACCTCTTGCTAATTGCATCCCGTGGTCTCAGAGTGTCCTGAGTTCTGGGGTCTTCATCGGAGGGAAGGTCCTCTTCGAGGGTCTTTCATTCTTCTTTTCTACATGATGAAATTCCTATGGAAGAGACCCGAAACTTAAGACTAGTGTCTGATACAAGTGAATATGCTGTCTGCTTTACTGTTCAGATCAACACCAGAAAGAATTTTTTTTCTTATCCATATGGCCTAGCAGTTTATACCAAGATTTATTCAGGGAAATGTGTCCAAAACTAAAAAAAAAAAAAAAAAAAAAAAAAAAAAAAAAAAAAAAAAAGTGCTAAAATTGTGTGTGTAGATAATCCTAAATTCCTAAAGAATAAAGGGAAGGGGAAGAACAAGATCATATAATGCAAGATGAATATTTTTAAAAATTAATAAAAAGGTATTTAAAAGAAAATAGGTCCCATTTTTCTAAAATAAAATGTAAAGGGATAAATTCAATGAAAAAATACATAGTTTTAGTTATTCTGAAACCTTAAGATCTAAATAAAAGTTCATGGATATGAAAGTGCTTATAAAAATATACACTTTTTATATTTAACAGACACCAAACACAAAACAAAACAAACAACCGAAATTGAAGTTTTACAGAAACAAACTGTGTCCTCCAAACTTAAACCAATCATAACTGCCTGTATACACAGAGCCCACAGACTGTCAGTCAAGGACTGACTCCTCCCTACTGAAGTATTGGCCAAGTGCCTACCAGGCTCCAGTGGCTAGTTCCAAACCCATGGTCATATTAATTATTGAGACAAACAAACAAATAGAAAAAAAAGGAAAAGAAGAGAAAATAAATTAAAGAAATTGTGGTTAAATGGGGGAAGATGTAATTAATAGAATTGGAAGGTAGATTAGAGATGATGGGGAGCTTCAGTATTCAGCATATAGGTTTTACTCATATAAAACTGTCCATTGTGCGAATCCAATTAAAATATCTTACTAAAGATTAAATCTTAAAAAAACAAGCCTAAAAATCGTTGATGGTTAATATTGTCAGCTGAATTGAGGAATGTTCAAGACACTAGCAAAGTAAAGCTGGTATATCTGTGAGGGCTTTTGGGGATGGTTGGCATGTGGGACAGTAACTAACGGTGAAAAACCATTCTATTTATAGGCTGAGACCCTAGATGGAGCCAATTAGAAAGGGAATCACAAGCTGATGCCTATTCTGAGTTAGTGTATGTCTCTACTGTCACTGCCTGTGGAAATCAGACTCTAATGTTGTCAGCTTATTGTTTACAGACAGACTAGGAATTTTCTTGAAAACTTCCAGAACTTCAGCTTTATACTGGGACAACACCACTATTATCTCTTGTTTGGAACTCCCAGAATTTTCTACTGATCAGCTACCAAATCATTCATCATGCAGACAGCTTTTAGACTGTTACATATCCTTTTATACAAATCATATAAATAATTTCACTTGCTATAAATATCCCCTTTCACATACCCATTCCCTTGTTTATGTTCTCCTACAGAGTGCTACCTCAAATAGTATGTGCTTCACTATGTAAACTAAAGGGAGAATGGGATACTTCTGGGCAAATGGTGACACTATTATCCCAGCATCATTATATGAAGTCAACACAGATCATCATATATAGGTAATTCATAAATTACATTATGACACTCTCCAAAACTGATCTATATATGAGCAAAAAGTTCTATTCAAACTAAATCTGTTAGTGACAATTAGTCATTCATTGAAGAGGTTCATAATTTTTAGTATAGTATTACTATTGTACAGAACATCAAAACTGCTATGTGTCTTGAATTCAACCAGTTCCCATTTTTAATCACACTAGCCCCACGGTTCTACGTCAGATACAAATATTCGGCTACTACATGCTCTGCCTCTATTAATTTTGCCTTGTTGCTCAAGCACACAGTAGTTCTGTTTGTTTTACCATAGCAATATCACTACTTTCTGGTTCCCAATTAGATTTTGTGGAATGTTTTCTATTCTCAGTACTTGTATATTCTTCTGTATAAAAACCATGATTTAAAGCCTCTCCATTGGCTACGCACTTGGTATACTATACATTCTGGTTTTCTTAATACATCTGAAATTTTATATGTGCTTGGTTGAATCATTTACCCTCTCAGGATCTACATATTGTTGAAATTTATATCAGAATGTATTCTATCATGACTCTCTCAATTCATTTTTTTTCTTTTAATGAAATTCTCACATAATATGCCCTGTGATATCACCTCTCTCAGTTGGTTTTGTCTGGTCAACTCATAATGGATCTCTCACAATTATCAAAGACCACATTTCCTCAAGAAGAGCTTCGTTGAAATCTTTGCACATAGCAGATGGTGAATAATCATTTAACTAATAAATGAATGAAACACTAAGTGTAGCACTAATATTGTACTCGATCAAAGTGCAGTGTTAATCCCTGTGAACCTTGGCATGCTGGTTAAAGCATCTGCACATTCCCTGGCTCTCTCCAACTCCCTATGATTAAAACCATAAATTAAAGAAGCAACTTGCTGACAGTTTGTCAGCATTCAATCAACTCCCCCAGTGATTATCTAATTTCTTCTCAAATAAATTTTCTCCTTCAACACTCCCTCAGGCAATGGATTGAGTAAATAGATGAACCTTGAACTGAACTCTGTAGGTCATTTGAGATATTTCAATATGGAAAAACAATTTTAAAGCTTAAAAATTTATAGTCTTCATTCATATTTATACATCTGTGAACTTAGATGAAATTCTGTGCCAAATGATGTCACCTATTGTCACCTATTATTCATTTATTTTGCTAGCATAAATAGCACTATTGGGACACATTCTTCTTTATTAGTAATTAGTTTTTAGATGGACAAATGATCAAATAACTTTGAAACCAAGAATAAATATTAACTAAGTATGTTTCAAGTTTCATACCTAAGATATTTAATAGTGAAGAACTTAATAGAAAATTATTATGGATTTTTAAATTCTTTTCATATACCTTATATCCCAACCACAGTTTCTTCTCCCTCCATTTTCCTGAATACCCTCCACCCCCAAATCCATGCCTCCTCTTGAAACAAAACAAAATAAAACCAAACAACAATGGGAAAAAAAAAGAAAAAAGCCCTCACAGGAATATCAATTATCAATTTAACTTGTCATAACAAATTGCAATAACACTGGGCACAAACCCTTATATCAAGGCTGGACAAGGCAACTCATTAGAGTGAAAAGGACACCAAGCTCAAGCAAAAGAGTCAGAGATACCACCACTCCTACCGTTAGTAGTCCCACAAGAACACAACCATAATATATATTCAGAGGACCTAGGTCAGCTCCATACAGGGGCTGTGATTGACACTTCAGTCTGCGAGCCCCTATGAGCCCTGCTGGGTTGATTCAGTGGGGCTAGTTCTCCTGGTATCCTTGCCGCCTCTTGCTCCTGCAAACTTTATCCTACAAAAGGCTGTCTTATATAACCAGGCAAGTCTCTGAGGAGTGGAGCTGGGACATCAACCCTGAACTCAAAACCTTCGACCTACAATCTATCCTGCCTGCAAGGTGTGTTGGCCCAATGGTGACATAGAACTTGTGTAGTAGTCAAACAAGGACTGGTTCAACTTGAGACCTACATCATGAGATGGGGACCATGCCTGGCCCTTCCTGGATGGCCAGAATTTGGTGACTTGACAGCCCAGAGATGCAAAATATAAGCAAACACAGCTAGCAATAATAATAAGAAGAAAAGATTGTGACTTTTTTGTTTTTTTGTTTGTTTGATTTTTTTTGATTTTTGTTTTTGATTTTCGAGACAGGGTTTCCCTGTAGCTTTGGGGTCTGTCCTGGAACTAGCCCTTGTAGACCAGGCTAGCCTCAAACTCACGGATGTGCCTGCCTCTGCCTCCCAAGTGCTGTGATTAAAGGTGTGTGCCACCACCAACTGAAAGATTGTGAAGATTAATAAATGGCTTACTTTATATAGGAAGAATTGTTAATAACACTTGTATATATCAAAGAATCTTAAAATTGGTATAAAAACATTAACTATTAATAATTAAAAATTATATGGAGTACAATATCATGGCTCTGTGCCCAGCCATTGTACATAAGCACTCGAAAAGCGCATGGGAATGGCAAGGATTTCACAATACATGTGACTCATGGAATCATTAACTAAACCTGAAACAGTTCCTTATTTCATTTTTAAGCATTTCTAAGATTCTCATGAAATGAAAAGGTCTACTTTTTGGCACCACAACTTGTCCAAGAACTTCTTAATTTTTATCATTTGTCTTGCAGTTTTTAGATGTTTAAGCTATATAAATACACTTCACATATCAAAATATTTATGTAGAAAATTATCATAAGATAAACACCATAAATTTGTTTTAACTCTAAAATTATTTCTTATTTATCACAGCTTGTTTTATTTCTAAGATAGTCTCCTGGTGATTTAATCATTGTTTTTTCCACTTCTAAATAACTATTACAGGTTTCAGGGTAGATGGCTTAGCAGTTAAGTGGGGGGTTTTTTGTTTTTTTGTTTTTTGTTTTTGTTTTTCGAGACAGGGTTTCTCTGTGGCTTTGGAGCCTGTCCTGGAACTAGCTCTGTAGACCAGGCTGGTCTTGAACTCACAGAGATCTGCCTGCCTCTGCCTCCCGAGTGCTGGGATTAAAGGCGTGCGCCACCACCGCCCGGCTCAGTTAAGTGTTTTTAATTGCTCTTACAGAACACAAAGTTTGGTTTCCAGGTCCTGCATGGTGACTCACAACTATTCACAACTCCAGTTCCAGGGGATCCAATCCCATGTCCTTAAGGTCATGGGCACAAGACAATCTCATTGTACATATATTAAGCATTCAGATATTCATGTAACACGCCCATGTACATGAAATACATGAATCTAAAACAAAACTTTGAGTTTTGTTAAAAAAAAAAACACAATCAAAACAGTAAGTCAATATAAGTAAAACTGAATGTTGTGCTGAGAAGAATTTGTTAGATAGGGCAATTCATCATAGAAATTTTCTTATTTTTCTTATTAACTTTAAAAAATATCTAGGTGTGGTGTCACATTCCTTTAATCCCAGCATTTAGGAGACAGAGGCAAGCAGATATCTGTATATTTGTGGTCTACAAAGCTAGTCGCAAGACAGCCAGAGATAATTACACAGAGAATCCATGACTTGAAGAACAAATGGTGCTGGCATAACTGGATGTCAACCTGTAAAAGAATGAAAATAGATCCATATCTATCACCATGCAAAAACTCAAGTCCAAATGGATTAAAGACCCCAATATCAGCCCTAACACACTGAGCCTGATAGAAGAGAAAGTGGGAAGTACTCTACAACACAACATGGGCACAGGAGACCGCTTTATATGTATAACCCCAGTAGCAGAGACAATAAGGACAATATTGAATAAATGGGACCTCCTAAAACTGAGAAGCTTTTGTAAAGCAAAGGACACTGTCACTAAGACAAAAAGGCAACCTACTGACTGGGAGAAGATCTTCACCAACCCTGCAACAGACAAAGGTCTATCTCCAAAATATATAAAGAACTCAAGAAACTAGACTTTAAAATGCTAATTAACCCAATTAAAAAATGTGGCACTGAACTGAACGGAGAATTCGCAAAAGAAGAAGTTCAAATGGTCAAAAGACACTTAAGGTCATGTTCAACCTCCTTAGCGATCAGGGAAATGCAAATCAAAACAACTTTGAGATATCATCTTTACACCTCTCAGAATGGCTAAAATCAAAAATACCAATGATAGCCATTGCTGGAGAGGTTGTGGAGGAAGGGGAACACTCATCCATTGCTGGTGGGAATGCAAACTTGTGCAACCACTTTGGAAAGCAGTGTTTCGGTTTCTCAGGAAATTCGGGATCAACCTACCCCTGGACCCAGCAATACCACTCTTGGGAATATACCCAAGAGAGGCCCTATCATACAACAAAAGTATATGCTCAACTATGTTCATAGCGGCATTGTTTGTAATAGCCAGAACCTGGAAACAACCTAGAGGCCCTCAATGGAAGAATGGATAAAGAACATATGGAATATGTACACATTAGAGTATTACTCAGCGGTAAAAAACAATGACATCTTGAATTTTGCATGCAAATGGATGGAAATAGAAAACACTATTCTGAGTGAGGTAACCCAGACGCAAAAATATGAATATGGTTTGTACTCACTCATAAGTAGATTCTAGCCATAAATAAAGGACATTGAGCCTATAATCCCTGATCCTAGAGAAGCTAAATAAGAAGGTGACCCCAAAGAAAAATATATAGTTATCCTCCTGGATGTTGGAAGGAGACAAGATTGCCAGGCAAAAATTGGAAACTTGGGGTTGGGGGTGGGGTGGAGGTAAAGGGAGATAGGGAAAAAAAGTGATAAGGGGATGCGGAGAGCTTTGGGGAATGGGACGGTTGGGACGGAGGAAGAGTGGATATGGGAGCAGGTAAGTATATATCTTAATTAAGGGAGCCATTTTAGGGTTTGCAAGAGATTTGAGTCTAGAGGTATACCCAGGTGTCCATGGAGATGTCCCCAGCTAGATCCTTGGGCAGCTGAGGAGAGGGAGCCTTAAATGGCCCTATTCTATAGCCATACTAATGAATATCTTGCATATCACCATAGAACCTTCATCTGGCAATGGATGGAGATAGAGACAGAGACCCACTTTGGAGCACTGGACTGAGCTCCCAAGGTCCAAATGAGGAGCAGAAGGAGAAAGGAAGGAAGTCAAAACCGCGAGGGGTGTGCCCACCCACTGAATCAGTGGGGCTGGTCTAATGGGAGCTCACCAAAGCAAGCTGGACTGGGACTGATGGAGCATATGATCAAACTGGACTCTCTGAACATGTTGGACAAGGAGAGCTGACTGAGAAGCCAAGGACAATGGCACTGGGTTTTGATTCTATTGCATATACTGTCTTTGTGGGAGCCTAGCCTGTTTGAATGCTCACCTTCCTAGACCTGGATGGGGCAGGGAGGACCTTGGACTTCCCACAGGGCAGGGAACACTGACTGCTCTTTGAACTGGAGGGGGGGAGGGGGAGGGAAGTGGGAGGAGGGGAGGAAGTGGAAATTTTTAAGTAAAAATAAATAAAAAATGTAAAAAAATAAAAGAACTTAAAAACTGTAAGCAAAGTCCAATTAAATGCTTTTTTTAATAAGGAAAAAATAAAAATAAATAAATAAAACAGTTCTGAAAACAGTTTACATTCATAATTTATTTTGTATTTCACCATCTTTGTTCATCTTTCACTTATTTGGTTAATATCCTTCAATGTGTTCAGGAATTTCAAAAGAAGTGCAATATTCTGAATTTTTTCTTGTTAGTAAATAAGACTGTTAGCTGTAAAAAAAAATGCAATAGTCTCTTACTATCCTTAACTTGATGGCAAAAATAATGTTGTGAAAGAAGTGCTATCCCAGATAATTTACATGACTCACTTCACAAAACAATGGAAAACAGTTTATCTGAACTGACTAAAACAACATTTTATCCTAGCCTTTGTCTGTGTTTTATTTCTTCTTCATATACAGAAGTCAAACCATCTGAAAGAGAGCAGACTGAAGTCAGGTAAGTACCCTAGAGCCAAAGCAGTTTTAAGTAGCAGAATTTAAAACAAACAAAAGAAAAAAAAATGTTATTCCTTGTGTGTGTGTGTGATTGTGTGTATGCACACATAAACACATGCACATATTGGCATGTGTGTTTGATATAAATTTGTGCACATGGAGACCAGAAGAGGCTGTTGGATATGTGCAGGCAGAAGGATCTGGTGTTGCACAGGGGATTAGGGCTTATCCCAGTATGTGTCTTGACCTGAGCTGCTTTACTTGAAACACTGCCTTTTAAACCATTTTTGCTCCTTTACCCAGAACAAGTGATTCAGTTACATAGACAACCAGTGCCTGCACTAGCCACCAACCTAGATAATCCTATTAAAGCACACAAGTGCTTATCAAATTTTGTTTGTAAGTAGATTTTTCCTTTAAGTCAGCCACTGCAGTAGTTGACCTCTAAAGCGGTGTCTTGATAGCCATATTTATTTTTACTAGAGATCTAAAGGCTTCTAATTGCCTGTAATGAGAAGGCTCAAATTCACTATCATTCTTTCCCTTCTTTCTCCTTCTTTCTTTCTTCCAATTCTCATCTCTCATTTTTTCTGCTTCTCTTTCTTCCATCAGTCCCTTTCTCTCCTCTTCCCTAAGACATAAGAGGTCTGATACTGTTTATCTGCTCTTGCCTTCTGCCATGATGATCCAGGACTGGTGCAGGATAATTTTCTGTATTCTGTCAATCATGTTTTAAATAAATGCTGATTGACCAGGCAGTAAGTATAGGCAGGAAAACCAGACAGGAAGTAGAGTTGAAGCAAAGAGAACAGGAGTATTCTGGGAAACAGGAAGCTCCCTCTTCCAGTTCTGCCCAGACCACCAAAGAAGCAAGATGTGAGCTACCCCACTGAGAAAGGTACTGAAACATGTGGCTAACATAGATAAGAATAATGGGTCAATATAAGCTACAAGAGCTAAGAAGTAGCCTGAGCTAATGGGCCAAAACTTAAGTTATGAGTTTTATAACTTATGGAGATCTCTGTGTGATTTTCTTTGGGGCTTGCTGGCTGTGGGGAACTGGGCAGGACATAAACCCCAACAAGCAGGCCTCTTCATGTTACATAGGTCCAGGCTTAAAAGTAGTTCAGTAAAAAAACAAAGCAAGTTCTCAACTTGTTTAATGATATGCTCACATTTTCTCTATTTATTTCATAATTATCACTGTATTGAAATATTAAACATGATACATGATAATTAGAAACATTTTAGAAACAAAAATATGTCATATGGATCTTTCTGACCTGTTTTGAGTCTTCATCCTTATTTGACTAATGCACTCTCAGATATCTGAGAACTACAATCTCTGACACTTTAGGTACACTGTAACTCTGTAGCGATGAATTATATTTGTTTATGCTGATTTTTTCTGCAACACTGTAGCTTTGGAGCCCGTCCTGGAAGTAGGCTCTTCTATACAAGGCAGGCCTTGAACTCACAGAGATCCACCTGCCTCTGCCTCTTGAATGCTGGAATTAAAGCCATGCACCACCACTGCCAAGCTATGCTGAATTTTTTTTTTAACAAAATAAGAGTGTGTGTTTAATTAGGTAAAAATGTATCGCACTTGTTTCACCCTGTTAGTCTAAGGTACCTGATTGTTCTAATAAAAAACTGAACAGCGAATAGTTTGGCATAAGAAAGGATCGGTTGGGCAGGCAGGCAGAGACAATAAATAGGAGGAGGAATTTTGACTAAGAAGGAAGAAGAAAAGAATGAGAAAAAGGGAATGAAAGAGAAAAAGAGGGACATGCCCAGGGCCAGAGACCAGGCAGCTGACTGCCAGACAGACAGTGAAAGAAGCAGTGAAATTAAGATACACAGAAAGAAAGAAAGAAAGAAAGAAAGAAAGAAAGAAAGAAAGAAAGAAAGAAAGAAAGAAAGGAAAAAAATCTCGAGGCAAAACGCAAATAAAGAGAAACTTTTTTTTTTTTAAGTTTAAAAAGCTAGCTAGAAATGAGCCTAAGCTAGGATGAGCACTTATAACAAATAAGAAGCCTCGTTGTCATGATTTGACAGCCAGTTGGGGCCCCAGAAGAGAAAGCCTGGTATGCTACTTTTAAATTCAATCAGCAAAAGAAAAGCATTTTCTCACTCTTTTTCAATCTGTTCTTCACTTTCTGTATGTACAAATACATGTGTATTTAAACACATAGACACACATACACACACAAATACATTTATACATTATATCCAAAACATGCATTATACATTAACAAGTGAATACAAGGGTCAAGAAGCTTGAGTTTCCAGTCTCTAAACATTCCAATTACAAACTCTAGTATGGTTTTTTAGTGTGCATTTGCTTTCTCCTGAAACTATTCTCCTAGAAGACATGAACCATGTTATTGACATTCGTTTGCCCAAACCTCTATTTCTGCCTACCAGCAGGTTCCTGCTGAATGAAAGTTCTAAAACTTAACTGACATTGTGAACGAAGCAATGAATGGAGATCATAAGAAGCTAGCTACTCCAATATCAGTGTGTAATATTCTCTGCAGGTTCCAAGGGCATTTAGCTGCTATGCAGTTATTGCAATTGGGTACATGTGCTGCACTTTAGAGATTGCTGCTAAATAAAGATCAAGTTATGTGTGTATTTCCCCAGAGGAAATAGAAAATTTAATCTCAAAGACAAGTTGTTGCCTTGAAGGTAGAAGATGGGTTTTAATCAGTGAAGAGCAGAAAAAAAAAGAGTAAGAAATGTAATCTTTACCCTATTTCCAAGGTAAATCATCTTATCCTTTTAGACACATTCCTCACACGGTTCACAGAAGGAAAAGGGAAAAGCAATTCTCAGCATTACTTCCCACACTCTTCGTAGTCTCTGTGTCAAAGACATTGGGCTGCAGACCTTCACTGCTGCAGTAAAATATTATCTGCCCTTTTCCCAAACGCAGCGTGAAACCCAGACAATGTCTTTCCTCATTTCAGTTCCTAAGGCTATGTTCAAAGCAGTCTGCATTTAGACTGCAGGAAATCACCAGAATGAGGTAAGCCTTTCCAAGTGACTAGCACATTGAATTTTCAAAGGCTCGCTGCCTGTGCGTTTAGAATAGCATCTTGTCAGAGAGCCCTTTTGAGTGGTAATATGTGGGCATCACATTTGGCTCTGTGCACTACATATAAAAACATTGCCAAAATGTCTATCTATTTGCATTTCATATTCATGTATACAAAGATGTTGCATTGATGCGTTTAACACCAAATATCCTACCGCATTTTAAATACTAAAATCATCACAGAAATCATATATACTTTAACATATAATTCATAAACTATAATGCTAAGCCATATATAGAGAGATTTATCATTATTGTTATTGATTATTTTAATTTTCATATGTGTGTCTATACATAAGTATTGTGCATATGAGTGAATGTATGTTTGTAGTCTAAAATAAGGTACTAGATCCTCTGGAGCAGGAATTTCAGGTGGTTGTGAGCCATCTAATGTGGGTTTTAAGGAATTGAACTCTGGTTCTCAGAAAGAGAAGCAAATGATCTTGGTTGCTCATTCTTCTATCGAAAATGTATGATTTTTAACATCAAATAATACACAACTTACTAGGCAGCAGCATAGTGAAAATTCAATCATAATTATATTGGTAGAATTTTTCATTTTCAGAGCCATATAGTGTTGACTGACACTATAAGATTGTTCCTTTTTTTCTCAAATTTTGTAGTTTGTTTAATATTTGAAGAACTATAATTCTGATAATAACTATCTTTTGACTAAATATGAGAATGTTGTTGACACCAATACATCTTTCCACTTAATTTCTGGAGGTTAAGATCCAAAGACAGGGCAGAGAAACAGCCTGGAAAGTATCTCACATGTAGAATTAAAATCCACTATTTGTACAGTCAATTCATACAAAAACCTATTTGTTTTTACTTTTTAACCATAGTAAACTTTTGTTATTTTGTTTCTTTTTTCTCTTTTTTTTATTTATTAAAATTTCCGCCTCCTCCCATCCCCCCATTTTCCTCCCACTCCCCCTACTCTTCCTCCCCCTCCCTCTCCAGTCCTAAGAGAAGTCAGGGTGTTCTGCCATGTGGGAAGTCCAAGGCTCTCCCCCCTCCATCCAGGTCTAGGAAGGTGTGTATCCAAACAGTCTAGCCTCCCAAAAAGCCAGTACATGCCGTGGATTCAAAACTCAGTGTCATTATCATTGGCTTCTCAGTTCGCCTTCATTGTCAGCCACATTCAGAGAGTCCGGTTTAATCACATGCTCAGTCCCAGTCCAGCTGGCGTTGGTGAGCTCCCATTAGATCAGTCACACAGTCTCTGTGGGTAGACGCACTCCTCGCAGACCTGACTTCCTTGCTCCCTCCTTCTCCCTCCTTCTGCTCTTCATCTGGACCTTGGGAGCTCAGTCCAGTGCTCCAATGTGGATCTCTGTCTCTATCTCCATCCATCGCCAGATGAAGGTTCTATGGTGATATGCAAGATATTCATCAGTGTGGCTATGGAAGAAGGCCAGTTCAGACACCCTCTCCTCTGCTGCCCAAGGACATAGCTGGGGAAACCCCTTGGATACCTGGGAACCCCTCTAGAGCCAAGTCTCTTGCTAACCCTAAAATGGCTTCCTTCGTTAAGATTTCTTCTTTCCTGCTCCCATACCGAAACTTCCTCCATCTCAACCATCCCATTTCCCTAAGCTCTCCCCATTCCCCCACTTCTCCCTTTTCTCTCTCTATCTCCCCTTCCTTCCAACACCCTGTCCACTCCTGTGCTCCCAGCTTTTGCCTGGCGATCTTGTCTACTTCCAATATCCAGGAGGATAAATATATGTTTTTCTTTGGGTTCACCTTCTTATTTAGCTTTTCTAGGATCAGAAACTATAGTCTCAGTGTCCTTTTTTTATAGCTAGACTCCATTTATGAGTGAGTACATACCATATACACAAAGAACAAAGAAGCAGAGAGGGAAATCAGAGAAACACCACCTTTCACGATAACCACAAATAGCATAAAGTATCTTGGGGTAACTCTAACCAACAGAGTGAAAGATCTATTTGACAGGAATTTTAAGTCTTTGAAGCAAGAAATTGAAGAGGATACCAGAAAAATGGAAGGATCTTCCATGCTCTTGGATTGGGAGGATCAACATAGAAAATATGGCAATTCTACCAAAAGCAAACTATAGATTCAATGCAATCCCCAACAAAATTCCAACAAAATTCTTCACAGACTTTGAGAGAACAATAATCAACTTTAGATGGAAAAACAAAAAACCTAGAATAGCCGAAACAATCCTATACAATAAAAGTACTTCTGGAGGCATTACCATCCTGACTTTAAACTCTATTACAGAGCTACAGTAATAAAAACAGTTTGGTATTGGCACTTTTGTTATTTTGTAGGTAGCATAGAATTCAATAGATGTGTAATGGGGAACCTCTTTCAGCAAATGGCCTTTGAGAGGCTGGATCATGTTGAAGTGTGGCTTTGGGTACCAAAAAGCCACAGTCCTGCCCACCACCCCTTTCTTCTCATGCTCCACACCTGGATGTTGGACCTCTTTTCCTGTTCCGTGAGTTTCCCTTTTAATAAAGAAAATCCTCAGTGTACCCCATTTGGAGCTAGTGTGGGATTATTTAAGTCTCATTCTCCCCGCTTGACGTGTTCTGTTTCAGATGTGATTACAGTATTTTTGTTCATGTATTTCATTGTATTTTGCTTGTATTCACTTTCTACTACCATCTTTGCACAACCAAGGTCACTGGTTTCTCCCTGCTTCTAAATAGACCCTTTTCTACTTTCTCACCACATATATTTAAATCTAGATTTTTCATGAGTGAAAACGTAAAGTATTTAGTCTTTCTTCCCCTTTTATCTCTCTTGCCTACCTATCTCTCAGTGGGCCCCTTCCCCCCTCCATAGTCTTCTTCTTACTTGTATGTACAATTTTAATAAACTTTTCAAACATTTTAAACTTTTTTTAAATTTTGTTTTACATTCCAATCATAGTTCTCCCTCCACCCTTCCTCCCAGCCCCCTTGCCTGACCCTCAGTACACCCCAATCTTCTCCTACCAAAGGGTCAATAAACATGACTTTTGCTCCTTTTTGAAAAGAGGTGTAAATGGAATGTGTCCTTAGGTTTAGTTTGTCTTGTTATGAGGCAATAGTTGATGATAGTCAAACTTTGCTCCAGGAAAAACAAACTGGAATCACACAGGGACATTGCAGTGGCAAATCTAATTTAGTATGAGTTAAACAGTCTCCCTTTATGATGGCATTGCTGGCCTTCAAAATATGATATTATATTATTAACTTAATTTCTTTTATTTGTTATTTTTTTAATAAAAATGGCCAATAATATTTTATCCTAGAATCTAGTTTTTAATAATTATATTTGTTTATATTAACACAACCTTTCATTTATCCAAGTCTGGGGATCATGCCCAGAGACATGTGTTTTTACACATGTATATCTTCACGGAGTGTTGTCTATGGCTTATAGGAACCATGTAAGCATCTTGAAGTGAGTACATAAGGTTGGCATGAACAGAAATAAAAGCACTTAATCAGACACAAAGGCAGTGTCTGCCAATGCTGAGGAGAAACAAATCACAGCCAGCTGAAGGAATAAATGGCAGTAACTTGGTAGCCTAGGCATTCACTTAGTGTAAGCAGTAATTTGATTCCACACAAATTATTTTGATGTTGTGATATCAATAAAGAAACTTGTTTCAGTTAATTGCTTGTACTACAAACTCCTAATCTCTTTTCATCTGTTTTAGCTTCCCAGCCATAATATAATCATTAACCCATAAGGGAGAATAACACTTTTGACTATCACTAACATGATTATTCAGTCAGACAGGTGGAGATGGTACAGTGATTGTACTGAATGTCTCCCATCTGATGGGTTGTTTCATTTTCTCTGAGAAAATGTTATTTCCTAGCCAGACCTTTTGTTCTGAAAGGTCTTGAGTTACCTCGTGATATGAAATACTGATTCATTTTGATATTGTTCTGTTGAAAATAATGATGCCGAGATGACTAGCTGTAGTTTGTGAAGGTGAGCGACTTTATGGTCTTAAAAATGCCATCTTGAATCCTAGAAAATATCTCAAAACAGTTTCATTGGTCTCCCTGTTGTTGCCAAATTATTAGTATTTTAAATACTTTATTGACACCAAAGAAATTGAAAACAATTACTTTATGCACTCTAAATTTTACTTTGTACTTTTTAATGATAGGCTTTTCATAATGCCATTTATAAGATGAGTTATAGAATAGTTTTTATCTGGTTATATGTCAGGGAAAACTTATTTTTGATTGACACATGAAATAAATATGGGTCAAAGTTTAAATTTATTTCATATAATTTATTAGTTTAAGCTTTTCAGAAAGCATACAATGTCAGACACTCCATTTTATTTTGCAATAGTGTTGGGAATCATTTAAGAAGCATAATAGTAATAAGTGGAATATATTTCTTTATAAACATAGACATATAAATTCAATTCCTAAATAATTAATGTATTTGTTCTAAACACTTTATAACACTTACCTAGAGCCATAAAAAGTTAAAGAAAAATATTAATTTTTGAAGCATGAATCCTTGCTTCAAGAGTTTAATGCTTTATACAGATATATGATAGTTACTAAAGACATATGTATGAATGTTTTATTCTTTTCTCTATGACTTAACATTGAGAATGGAAAGAAAAAGTCAAGGTGAACTCAAAGGTGACACAGCCGCAGGAGTCTAAAACCCAATTTCCATTGCCCCCAGACTGTGTGTGGTTCTGCTTGATTTATATTGGCTTTTAATCTGGTGGGCTAAAGGTAGTAGAAGATTCCTGTTGAGTTAATTTGCTGCTTGTGGCTTATATCAGGAGTTTCTTCACATTCATTGTGATATGAAAATTAAAAGCCATCTTTGGTGACCATTATGCGTGCATGTTTATTTTCTTAGATGAAGATTTAGAATATAAAACCACCAAATAACTTATTTCCAGACATGGTTCTTAGGGTTTATCCTAACTTGAAACTGAGTTGTAGAGGAGTAAATGAAGGCAGACAGAAATTATAAAAATATATTCAGCTGTAATTAGGGAAAGACTCACACAACCTGTGGTTCCAGCGGAGAACAGGAAAGCAGAAGGGGCGGGGGGGGGAGAGCACACCAGCAATATTTATTAGTAAAAAATATCCTCAGGCGACTCCGCCCTACAAACAAGGTGATTGGCTGGGGCTACCCCTACAGTGAGTTGCTAAAGCAAACATTTTCATTGCATGTATTCTTTGTGTGAATCTGGGAGGGTTGCATGTATGCTGCTAGAAGCTTGTTTTAGAGTTGGGATTATAGAGTGGTGTGGATGTGCAAACACTCTCAGAATGATCATCAGATACCAAACCTGTGCAAAGAGTGCTTCAAGCATAAGCATGCGATCTCCAAGAATAGCTGAGAGACTGGAAAGTTTGTGGTGATGTAGCTAGGAAATGGGACAGAGGGTTTATTACCTGAGCTGAATCAAAAAAGTTATGCCTGGCTGCCTGTAAATACTTTCCTAGAAAAAAACTTACGGCGGCGTGAGTTCACAAGAGGAACAAGAAGACAAGAGGATGGAGAGGTCAGTGTAATCCAAATATGTTATATGCATGTACCTTTTTTTTTCCAGGAAAAGGTGAGAAAATAACAACATCTGTAAATTATTTTATCCAGGAATTTAAACATAGAAGTGTCAGGAGCCGTTTTTCTCCCCAAAATTATTACAGGAACCATCGCCCTGGGGAGTCTGCAGAGAACCCCACACCCCCAATTGTATTAAGAACCATTCTATTGACAGAGCTTACTCCACACCCAATTAGCTGTTAATAGAGAGCTATCTGTTAGTGGAACCCGCCCCACATTCCAAACTATCTAGAGAACTAAGTGTGTCAACTCGTGACTTCCTGGCCTACATGACCTAACCGAAAGTAACCTCCTGGCCTACGTGACCAACGTGAACCACACAGCAAAAGTCCAGGCCCCTGTGCCCCCCCCCCAAATTCCTTATCCTATATAAGCTGTAACCCTGTCTCTAATAAACGGAGGCTCTGACAAACCTAGCATGGCCTCCTTCCTCTCTCTCAGCCCATATCTTACAGATAGCACCTCTCCGAGACCCTGGAATTACTCAACTGCCAGGCGGGTTACACCCCTAGACTGAGTAACCCACCCAAGGTGGTTTACATAGAAGCCCTTTTTAAAATTTTGTTTTTCTCCATTTCCATGTGTGTGTACTTGATGTAAATTTATGGATTCACAAATATGCTTCCATATTGTGTGTGCTCTAGTGACTGGCCAAGATTGGTGTTGAAAATCATGCTCCATAACTCTTATACCTTATTCCTTAAGCCAGAAGTTATTGACAAATTTTCTATTGCTGTGAGAAAACACTATGACTAAGGAACGTATATAAGAAAGGCATATTTGGGATGTATTGTCCCATGGTGGTCCACAAATTCCATAATGACAGAACAGCTGATAGCTCATGTCTAGTACCAAACATAGGAAGCAGACACAGCCACTGAAACCATTACTTTGAGATCTAAATTCCTGACCCCCAGTAATATACTTCTAACAGCAAGGTCATATCTCCTAATCTTCCCCAAACAGCCACCAACTGGGGATCAAGTACTTAAATTCCCAATAATATAGGGAACATCTAATTCAAGCCAGAATGACTGGTTCCCACAATTATAGCCAGGGCTCACTAACAGGTCTAGTCTCACCAGCCAGATCATTCTACAGATTCTGTCAATAATTTTTGAGGCAGGAATTAGACCCCTGTCTAATGGTTTTGAGGTGGAATACCATTCCTGGACAGCATTTTCCTAGAATTGGGGGACCAAACTACTGTCCCCACACTTCTAGCACAAGTACTTTAGCAACTGAGAAATCTCACACCCTGTTCAAAAGATTATGTATTATTTGTATATACACATAATTTTGCTTCGTGAGGCTTGAATTTAGGAACTTTTTCCTATCACTCTGTATGTATGAGCTCCAAACTCAATGTCTTATAGAAGTTTTGTGGTTTTTTTTTGTCTTGGAGCTGACACTTAATCAACTTCACCAAAACAAAAATACTTCTATTAAATTTTAACATGATTAAGATATTATGGGGGGATGTTTGTCTCAGTAAGAGTAAACTGCCCTCTACTGAAAACTCTTGTGAAGGTCTGTGTACTTCAATGCTTGCACTCTTCTTGAGAAGGTTTTCATTCACACTGGTGTGTTCCTGTGTTTTGTCTACAATGCAGCTACTCAGTCAAGAGATTTTTTCAGAACAATTAAAGTTGTTTACAGTTTGTGTGGAAGTACCTCTATAGCAAGCATGAATTCTACAGATGAATCCAACTTGGAAACTTGTGGTCATCATGCCTTCTAATCACAACATTTTTAGTCACAAATGGTTTTTATATGTGTTATGTGATTTTATGTGGTTATGTTTATAAGCTATTACATTTGTTTTGCATTCTAAAATAAATGTGTATGCCTTAAGATTAAGATATTCATCTTAGGTAAATTAATTTGAAGTTATCACTTAAAGTGTAATTATATGCATATAAACCCAAACTTATTTATTTAACTTTCTGAAAAGCTAAAGAAAGGGTACAGTAAAAAAAAAAGATATTAGGAGTTCTTACAATTAGATTATTGTATATTGCAATTTGGTCTTTCATTTTCTCTGGACTAAGACTGTAATTTTATCCCTCCCTTTAAGGGACACCAAGGGCATGGATGTTTATAGCATATTTTCCACAGAATACTTTTTCTTGTGCTGGTGGAACACTTCCTTTTGTCCTAATTCCTAGGTATCTAAATTACTAGCAGTGATTCTGTAACAGGAATTGGTGTCGACTGTCAGATGCCATTCAGTTTCCTGTGCCAATTTACTCCTACGAAAGTCTCTATTCTCTAGGATAGCTTGAGTAGGAAGTGTTTGTTAGGCTTGATTTCCTGGGTCATGTGAGACCGAAAAGGAAGGACAACAAAGTGTAGTAAGGAGGCTGCTTGTTGGTTCCTGGCCCCTTTGCTCTAGCTTCTTATTGGCTAACTCTTACATATTAATTTAACCCATTTCTATTAATCTGTGTATCACCACATTGCTGTGGCTTACTGGTTAAAGTTCTGGTATCTGATCTCTGGTGAGGCTACATGGCTTCTCTCTGACTCCATCTCCTTTTTCCCAACATTCTGCTTAGTTTTCCCTGTCTAGCTCTGTTCCCCTGTAGCTCTGCCATAGGCCCAAAGCAGTTTCTTTATTTATCAATGATAATCACAGCACACTGAGGAAAATCCCACATCACTTCCCCTTTTCTGTTAAAATAGAAAAAAAATGATTTTAAATTCAACATAGTAAAATTACATTTAACAAAACAGGTATCATATAAGAATTAAAGTTACAATATTTATATCTACTTCATTGTTCATTGAAAATAAGGAAAACTGTCTATTCTTCATCTCCATCAAAGACTCCAGAAAGATATAATATTACCTAAGTAAACAAGAAGTAAGCAACTTACAAAACTCTAGAAATGACAGATACATCTTGCTGCCTGGACAGTCACTCAAAGTTCTTTTGTACTGTTGAGGCATCCATCTTGAGTCTACAGGCCCATAGTATCCAAGAGACATTTCCATGAAGCAGAAAATTTCAAAGACAGTTCTGCCTATATTGGCTGTTTGTCAGTCACTTTCTTTTGTGTCCTTCAGAATGTCTAGTAGACTCTTTCATGAAGCAGGAACCCTGAAGGATCATCTCACCTTGAAGCAAGTTTAGTAGTCATTTCTCTGTGGGTCCTGCATGTCTAGTTAAGCAGTCCACGCCAGAGCAGTTTCTTGCCCAAATGGCTAGCAAACTCCCTAAGAAGACTCTTAAATGCCCATTTTCCTCTTGAAGTAACTGGTGCTTCCAGGAGCAGATGTGTCTCACAGTCATGAAAAGTCCTAACTTCTTAAAACACTTAAATGCCATATTCTGATGCTCTCTGAAAGATTTGAAGAATAACTATTTAACTGAAATATATCTCTATATATTTAGAAAACCTAACTAGCATGAGTACCAGCTTGACTATTATAGATGAATATCTTATAACCTATATTTCTTAATTATACATTACATTTTTAAATGAGCTGCACAAACACAATACCTTAAGAGCAGAAATATACATATACACAGTATAACAAAATAGACTTTAAATTTGCATCAATAAATTAAGATCCATACCCATGCAAATCTCTATAGAATATCCTCCTTTAAATGTAAAGAAACATTTATAAACAATATTTGGGAATATGGGCATAGTTGTCTCCATATTGCTTCCTGCTTTTTGTTGGACAAAGTAATTTTTGAGGGGTGTTCATGGTGATCTTTCAGAGGGTCTTGATCCATCAAATCATATCATTCTGGGAGGATTCCACAGGTTTTCATCCTCTGTGGGAACAAAAGAGAAAACACTTTTCCAAAGCAACATATTCGTAGACTCAAAATTTGAAAACAAGATACCTTATAATATAATGCTGGTTTAGCTGAAATCTCTCTCTTAACATAGCTCTTTCACAATCAAAAAATTCAAAAAAGACACAATAATATACATAATCCAGACTCTCTATGTATATTCCATCTTTATATGGCTTATTTATTTTTACTCTATGACTTTTTAATATTTATTTTATCTTTACTACTTTAACCTTTGACTGTACTCTGTCTCTGTAAAGACTTTGTTTTGTTTTTTTAAATCACTTATTTATTTTTATGACTCTCTATACTCTTTTTCTTCTCTCACCCAAGTCTATGGACATTTATCTAATACTTACCCATTTAGGGGTCTTTTATGTCTGAATCTGTCCTATTTGTATCTGTACTTCTTTACTGTCCAGGGGCACTTCTTAAAAATTTAAATGGCACCATTGCTAGGGGAAATATGGTACTTCCTTCTTGCCTTGCCTAATCCACATGGCAGAGCTGTCCCCTGCTTCTGAGAGCCATGCACAGTGTCCCATCTCTAGGCACACTGTCTATATTGTCATTAAGCAAGTTGTAGCAGTCTGCTCACAGACCCCACTCAAATGCTCTGTAGCTGGACCTCCAGAAAGAGTCATAGTTTGAGTTGGCAGCACAGCACAGAAAGCCAGCATTTCAAAACTGCTGCTTTTTTCCTGCTACCATTGAATCAGGAGAACCTCTCTTAAAGGAGCTGCAACATGGCTGGCTACCAAGAAGCAGTGCTTAACTCTGTTTTGTGTGTGTGTGTGTGTGTGTGTGTGTGTGTGTGTGTGTGTGTGTGTTAGGCCTTAGCCAAAGTTGGTTGACTCAACATTACAAACAAGACTTTGGGTTATTGCCCAGTTAATCAGTTGTCTCTGTCATTTGTTGCACGTTTTGGATATTTCTCATTTGTTAAGTAATATTAACTCCCTTCTCAGATCTTTGACAGAGTTGAAGATTATATAATTATAGTTACTCTCTACATTATTTAGACTCCTTGAGATAGAATGTTTAGCAAAACTTTTGTTATATGTTTCTTGCTGAATATTGTTTATTATATTTATTATTTGTTACTATTGTATATAGTTGTATTTGGTTTGGCTCTATCTTATTTAGACAAAAAGGGGAGATGTATGAGAGACCCAGCCAATCACCTTGCTAGCCGGGGGCGGGGTACCCCAAGGATATTTTTTACTTATAAAGATTGTGGGTATGCTCCCAACCGCCCCTTCTGCTTTCCTGTTCTCTGAGGGAACCTGTGGTTCTGTAAGTCTATTTCCCCATTAAAGCTGTATATATTATTACAATCTGTCTGCATTCATTTACGCCGCTACAACATTGGCATGCCAATTTATAGTAAGAAGGCTGCTTGTTGGTTCCCGGCTGCAGTTCCTTTATTTATCACAGTTAATCACAACACACAGAGGGAAATCCCACAGCAACAAAACACATGGAATATTGGAAACATCATTTTAGCTTTCATTGTAAATAAGGGGGAAAAAGTAGTGTACAAAAGGGGATCAACGGGAAGTTTAGAAATCACAGAACAAGTTGTTTTGGGGGGATACTAAGGGAGTTTCTCTGTGGGGTCATGTTTTATTCAGCAACATATGAGTACTGCTGCTTAGGCTATCATTCAAAACACTTGACTGATCTAATTTAAGAAAAACAAATCAAAGAAATGGTTACTAATAATATTCTGCTATACTCATGGATTGGTGCTTATAACACAGTTGTCACTAGAGAGGCTCCATCCAGTAACTGATGGAAACTGATGAAGAGACACAGTGAAACACTAGTCATAGTCAGGCAGAAGACAGGAAGATTTCAGAGACAGAAGGAGTTGAGGACATCAAAAGAACACAGCCCACACATACTCAAGGATCATAGGGACTCACAGAGACTGAATTGACAATCATGGACCCTGTTTGAGTTTGAGCTAGGTCCTCTGAATATATGTTCTGGTTGTATAGCTGGGTGTTCTTTTGTGAATCCTAATTGTATGAGTGGGGTGTGTCTGACTTTTTTTCTGTCCTTTGGGCCCCTCTCCTCCTACTGGGTTGCCTCATCTAACCTTGATATGAAGGTATGTCCCTAGTATTGCATTTAGCAGTCAGTGGCATGAGAGACATGCAGGTTATAGTGCAATGGTATAGAAAATGTTTAGTCGGCCTAAGAAGACAGGGTCTAACTGGTTCAGACCACGTTTTTCAGATGTCAGAACAAACACCCAGGCAGCAGACTATGTTAAACAAATTTAAGACTGAGACTTGTTTTTAAAATGTGTGATGAGCCGGGCGGTGGTGGCGCACGCCTTTAATCCCAGCACTCGGGAGGCAGAGGCAGGCGGATCTCTGGGAGTTCGAGGCCAGCCTGGTCTAC
>NC_022035.1:14917173-14949732 GCF_000317375.1 Microtus ochrogaster | reverse complement strand
TATATATATATATATATACATATATATACACATATATGTGTGTGTGTGTTTAATTAATGAGATGTGAGAAGCTATTCATATAAGAGAACTTAGATGAAGTGGGTCAGATGGGAAAAGGCCATGGTGGTACCATGTGAAGCCTGTATAGCCTTATGTGTTGGACATTATGTTTTTCTTTAGGAAAAAGCACTGCAATGCTATATTGTTCTGTTTGCCTATTTAAAAACTTATGTATACAGGCTCATATAGTCATATATGCCTCTGAAGACAGATACAGGGTAAGAATGTCTTCAAATGTGTTTTTGAGATTGAATTAAAATATTCCTTTTCTAAAAATTTGCTCTTTAAAAGGTATAAGTAGGGTAAGAGGCTGTGCTGACATTCTAAGTGTCTGAGAAAATGAAAAATGAGAAAGATACTTTATATTATTGAGGACTCTAAGGTATAATTAAAAAGATGTGTTGTGCGTACTTGAAACTGTAACCTGGATTATTCAGCAATGAATAATATACAAGAAGCAATATAAGGGATTGACATTCAGCAGAATATTCATTATGGCTACAGAAAGTGTTTGTCTATAGTGTAGCTTTAGATATATAGTATGTATATAACCTTTGTCAGTACAATGTTTTACACACACACAGTTGCTTAAACACTTGTAGGTGAGGTAAAGCAAGATGAAAACTCATATTCTTGGATAAAATTTGAAATATTTTCACAAGTCAGGAAAATATATTCTTTCAGTTTTGTTTTTCTGTTTTATTGAAAACATTTAACATTTTGCCTCTCTCCTCAAAATGTATGTGACTTTTACATAAAAAAATGACTAATAGCTAGATAAAGGATACAGTTTCTACAAAAACAACACATACATGAAGAGTTTGCAGTTTTTTCTTAATATCTATAAATTCTTTCTCTACAACATCCCTCAAAATTAAAGACACCTATGATGGTTCTATATCTTTCATACTGTCAATTCAGAAGCCACCAACACCTCTGTAGATCTTTGTAGTAGCCATTCATCTGTATCATCAGGTGTGATAGGACCAGATCAAATGATATGTCTGCTTCCAGTTTTTTGAAATCTTATGCACTAATTTCTACATAGTTGCACCATTTTACATGTCAGCAGCAGTAAAACCATACTAAAGGTATTTATAATGCCCAAAAGTTTTTCACAAAATATTTATTCTATGTATAGTATGTATGTTATAAAGTAAAATTATAAAATTTTAAGAAGATGAATAAAACTTATTTTTTTAATGTGTTAGGCCAGGCTTAACAAAGACAAATGCTATATTCACTCTCATATGAGGACCCTATAGTTTAATGTTTATACATTAACTTTTGCATAAAAAATAATAATTACATAAAGGATACAGTTTCTACAATAAAAACTCCCTACATGAAGAGTTTGCAGTTTTTTTTCTTAAAATCTCTAACTTTTTTTTTCTCTACAACATCCCTGAATATTAAAGACACCTATGATGGTTCTATTTCTTTCATACTGTGAATTTGAATGCCACCAAAACATCTGTGTAAACATCTCTGTAGATTTTTGTATATCAATATAGTTAATGTTTACGTGGTGTGTATAGGTGTGTGTGTGTGTGTGTGTGTGTAGCAGATATAAATGGCAAAACTAGAAAAGGGTCCATCAGTGTAGACATGAATTTTAAGGGAAGCATTACATTATATGTAACTACTGATCAATAGCAATAGGACTGTTTGAAAGAGGAAATATACAGGCAGGTGTACCAAAGTCACAGGAGAGATGCAAAAACTGCACAAAATATTATACTGGAGCGATTATTTCAAAAACAAGCTAATTACAACATATATATATATATATATATAGTTGATAGCTGTACATAAGGTTATATAATAGTATTACCATCTTCAGTTAAGTGATAAATATTTGAAAAAATGTTCAGTCATCTTTGCTTACCTTTTCTAAATATAGTCACTTTTTCTTAAAAACATTTTATTAATGTAAGAAAGCAAAACAAATCAAAGAAACGTTTCTAGTAATTGTACAAA
Source organism: Microtus ochrogaster (assembly GCF_000317375.1). Classification (NCBI taxonomy): domain Eukaryota; kingdom Metazoa; phylum Chordata; class Mammalia; order Rodentia; family Cricetidae; genus Microtus; species Microtus ochrogaster. The sequence goes on along the minus strand of NC_022035.1, from coordinate 14,947,692 downwards.
TCATTAATTATATTCCTTAAAGTCAAAACGGAGTATATCAACATAAGTAAAATGATGATTTGTAGAACATTTTCTGGCATAGTAGTACATGTCTTCAGTCAGTCTCAGCACTTAGAAGAAAGATTCAGGAGTTCGGGAATGCAAGAATATCTTTGACTGCAGAGTGAATTCTAAGCCACCCCAGGCTACATGAGGATGAGTCTTAAAATAGAGCAAAAATTAAAATAACTAAATCTTCTCAGAAAAAAAATATTTTATAAAGAAAGCAATTAATTATGAAAATTCTCAGGACTGAAAGCAAGTGTATGTGTGTTTGTGCATGTGGGTATACATGCCTGTGTCTGTGTGAATGGGCTGTGCATATTACCATTGTATCATTGCAATAAGAGTAGTCATTCTTTTTTAACGAACTATATTATTTTTGCTGTTAAGAGCAAAATGTTCTACACAATATTATGCTAACCCTTCCTTCCTTTCATGAGAAGGAGGAGAATCACTGTACTGCCAAAGGAGAAAGAATACATCCTGTATCCTACAGTAGTAAAATCAATTTTTGTTTTTTCTTTAACTTACATGAACAATTTAATTAGATACAATCAATTACCCGAGCCTAAGCAGGAACACTTTAATTGGGGAAGTAGTAATTTTTCAATAAGAAAATAGTACCTAAGCTTTCCTGTATAATTGTCATTTATCTTATAGGACTATTTAAATAAAACTCAACAAAACAAGTTACTCTTTAGTATTATGTATATTACAGGTACCCAATGGCCACACATATGCAGTGGCTTCACATTGGCCCTTAAGTGATGCTGAGAGAGCATTTCTGCCACAACTGGAAATTGCATTGCAAATGTTAGGCCTCCTATTTTCCTTCACCAGCTCCTTAAGTCTGAGGCACCGTCCTGCACTCTCCAGATGTCCATGCCTAGACTGTATTTACTGTTTAAGTATAGCTGTGTTTGTTTCTTGTGTAAAAGACCACATTCATTGATGGAGAATCAGTTTGAGGCTCATTCTCTCTAGTCAGTTTGCTGTTCTCATCCATTTGGGAGTCACATTTTTCCAACGTTCATTGTGCTTCAGATATTGGTTGCAGTCTCATTTTCCCCTACGTTACCTTTAAATTCCTTTTAAATGCTATAACGTGTAAGCAAACTTTTCTCATGGTTCTTATCCTTTCCAAATATTGAACTGTTGTTTTCTTATTTAGGTTTATCTTTTCCTCTTTTAAATAAATTTTAGATACATATGTGTGATGATTAACTTGGATTCCCACTTACCAAGATTAAGATTTCTCTAGAACAGTCATAACTTGTACTTTTTAGTCTGCCTTTGCAGGTGTTAGGAAGGGATTTCAACATATAAATGCTAGAAAATGGAGTCAATGTTGATTGTGACTGTTAATAAGTGGACTTAGCAGTATATTAGAAGGAATGAAACATGGAAGAGATGAAACAGCTATTGTATACCGGCCTTGTCTGAAAAGGGTACATTTTCTGTTGATCTTATCTTTAATATCAAGACTCTGATCTTGAACTTTTGTATGTGAATTGCATCAGAAACACTGCAGTGAACTCTCTGACCATTGACTTTAGAATTGTGCTGTAAAACTTCCAGAACTGCTGTTTAGAATTTGTGTACTGAGCATATGTAACTTCCCTGGCTTGCCAACTTATACATGGCCATTGTACAGTCAATTGTTGATCCTGTGTGGTAGTTGATGAATACATTTATGCGTGTGTGTGTGTGTGTTTGTGTGTGTGTGTGTATACCTGTATGTGTGGTATTTTATTGAGATATCAATATATATAAACTAATACAATAGGTAGATAGATGTTTAGGTAGATGATAGATACACATATTAGTTTTATTCCTCAGAAGAGCATTGATTGACAAAGTTCTAACCTTAGCTGTTTGAAAAGAGGATATCTCAATGATTTTCCCTGCTAAAATCATTAAATGTGCTGCAGTCAAGAATTTGTAAGAGAAATTTTCCAATTTTCTTATTCTAGTTGGAGTGGACATTGTCCATACTATGAGTATAGAAGGGCTTAACATTTGCCCAAGCAGTTGAAAAATTTTATTGTAGAAGAAAGCTACGAGAAAATGATTTGGGCTATTTCCCAGTCAAACTGGAAAGTCTATATCTCTCCTCCAAAGCCAGCATTCTGTCTAGTATTGGAGATTAGTTTTTCTATTAGTCCCTATAAGATGCATTGTTTAGAACCTATAAGTGTGTATATGCTTCCCATACTATTTTCTTATTTTATTGATTTTCAATTGTTAGTATCTGATTGTATTTTATTGACAAATAATTGTATGTATGTGCCTAATGTAATTTTTCAATACTTTTATCTCTAGAGAAATATTCATATCAAACCAATAAGCAAACCCATGACAGGGTACCCAAGCACACACATGCACACAGAAGTGGGTGTGCATGTGGTGTATGTGTGCATGATCTCAGCATATCTCTTTGGTTTGAGAAATTCTCTGAGATTTTCATCTGAATTATTATAACCAATTTTTGTGGTTGCCAGTGTCAAGCTGCATGGAACGAAGGAGTGTATACCACATATGCCTCACTTGACTCAGAAAAGAGACCCTGAGCACAGAAAAGAGACCTTTCTAAATTACTTCCTGAGTTCACAAGGCTTCCCAGTGGTAAAAGAAATCCTGTTTTTGAAGGGGATAGGAACAAAGATAAGCCACTTAAGATACTTCATTTCTCATATCAAAATATGATACTTCCATTATGTACCTCAGTTTCTCTCTAAATTACCAGCAAGAAATAGGGATAGAGAGAATAGGTCCACAGCCAAAAGGAAGACTGTCTTTTAAAGATTTAGTTGTTATTAAATTGTGATGTTCAAACATTGATTACAGAGGTAACAGAATATTTTAGCTAATACTTATTTCTTACTATTTCAATATTTGAATGTGATCTCCACAACACATACACAAACATGTGTACATGCATGCGTTTCATTATTATTCAGATTTATCTTCTTACATCCCAGATAATACCTAAAAGGTATTTACAGAATATTTTGATTTTCCTTTATTGCACTTTTTCCTAAGAATATATACTGTTTTACATACTTGTTGTCATATTTTGTGATATTTCTATTTATTCACCTTCCTTTTACTGGAATGTTTCCTAAAACTTGGTTTGGCTTGCTTTGTTTGCCAGAGGTGTTATTAAGGAGACCTGTGCTGTCTTCTATCATAAAAATATAGCACATTAATATATTCAGAAGAAGTAAAAATTGTACTTTTGTGACTAAACTGACTACTAGTGAGGTTCTTCTGATTGCTTCATCTATTCTACAGTACTCACAAGAGGAAAACGGATTTTAGCTGCTTGAATTGTGGGACTTAAAATTTTGGATTTCTCTCATGTCTACTTGCATATAGTTTTCTTTCTAGAACCAAGTGGTTGCTGATCCACACTGCTCAAGTATTATATTTGGCTTAAAGAGAGGCAAGACTTTACATATATACATACATACCTACACACATGTACTCACACATATATATTTATTTAGATAATTGTATACTTACATATGCGACTCTGGCATTATATTTTAAAGATTAATATGTTAAAACATGTTCTTCCTCCAAAAATAATAATTCGTTGTCATTTTATATTTAACTTGTATTCTCCATGGAAGCTGCTGTACCTGATCTATAGAGCTGTGACCTTATGCTATCAAACTTAGCCAAAGAAATAAGCTTTTAAGTCTCTAATTCTTAATATGCCATTTCTGTTTTAGGAAGAAGGGTTAAGACAGCTGACCTCTAATCTCTTTATTTCCTCTATTAAAAGGGCTAATCTTGAGAAATAAAGGATCTAAGCTAACCTTCCTATCAAGGGTACTTAAAGGAAATAAATTACAGATGTTTGCTAGAGGGAATGTGACTTCCTATGAAATGCTTTTAGGATGATAAAATATGATGACCAGAAAGTAGTATCCACAGCCACTCATAATTCTACATAGCATGTCTCCTTGGGAGCATCCTTTGGAATACACAGTTTGAGATACTAAAACACAGGGATGATTTCTAATGCAATTGTCTCCAATGGATGAGGTCCTCTGCAAACCTATCAGACTCATCTGTGCATATATGTTGGGCCACAGATAGTACCTAACTTCAATGCTCCAGATTTCCTTTGATGACATTAAAATCTGTAAGTTATCTCATTTTCAACATACCTCAGTAATGATTCTCTTATTAGCACTTCTGATTCATAAATTCTGAATGGAGAAAAATATATTATATATTCACATGTATCCTAACTTTGAAAAAAATAGTTACTGGCTATTTTAAATTTTTATCCTTTCTGTTATTTCTCCTCAGTTTCCTTAAACTATGTTTCAGTGAGTAAATTTTTCCTCATAAGGCAGATGTTTCATAAGAATATAACTCTTACTGGTTGATAAGTTCTTGAGTCTCATATAAGGCATATGGCATATCAACCTTTAAATATTTTATTTTTGTCTCAATGCTTCTCCAAATGCGTGATGTATCAAATAATGATCATATTACAAAATGGGAAATTCCCTTACTTGTGTCCAAATTAGAAAAAAAAATTACTTAAATTCATGGTAGATGATAATAATTATGTAGCTATTCTCAACATTTTAATAAAAATACAAAGCTAAATTTATGCATCAGAAACTTCCTATGCCCTTTTGATGATAATGAAAAGTGGATATTCATGACAAAGTATCAATATCTGATCTTCGTATAGATTTATGATAGAAAAATTATTAAAATTTTGACCAAAAAAATTTACATTCTGATATAAAAATAAAATTAAAAGATACAGTTTATAAAACTCAATTTCAGTTTTGATTGAAAATTTTATGTAGCTCTTTATCATATTTGGCATTCTACAAATATAGAACTTCTAACAGGATATTTAGTTCTGAAATTATACATCTTTAATTTAACACTTTAAACATTTTTAGGAGAAGCATGCAGAGGCCAACCTGTTCTTCATAGTGGGTTCCTGGTTAGCAATGGATATCCAATGAGATCTCATCCTAAAGAAAAATGATCAGAAAAGTGAATAGAGTTTTATAAGAAATTGGAAAGATAAAATTATTTAGCAAAGCAACATATTAATAAAATTTCTAAAAGTGGTAAGTAATCTCTGTTTATACTGTATTTTCTATAATTTTAAAGTATGTGAAAATCTCCTTCAATAGTCATGATTTTAGTTTGTTTTACATTTATTATTTTTTGATAATTTCATGTGTCAGTAATCTCATTACACAGTCTCCACTCCATCCTCTGCTCTTCCATATCCCTTCAATTCCTAGTTGCTCCTAATCAAATCCTCACCTCATCTTGCTTAGTTATTATTATTATACATATACATGAATATACAATGTGCTGAGACCATTTAGATACTCTGTATGCTGAGCTATAGACAACTGTATCAAAATGCCTGGGCCCAGGATTAGGAAGCTACCCTTCTAGTTGATAGTCAAGGGAACCAAAAGACTCCCCAAACAATATAGACTATTGCCACCGCCTTTTGTTTCCATCTGTAACTTGAAGGTAAGGTCCTATGGCTGAAGACATTATATGTCAGAAACAGAACTTGGGGAAACTGAATTGAACTGACCTGGAAGACTGTGTCTTGACAAATATGGTTTTCAGGTATCCAACATGTTGTCTTTATGTCTGTAATGATATGGTATACTTTTGCCAAGTCCAAAGGTGCAACTGAAATATTTGTATTTTACTCATATATGGGTTGAATTGTCAGATATCATTTCCCAGTCTGGAATTCATGTGTGTGATCCCTGACCAACTGATATTGGGAGATTGATAGATTTGGACAGTATATAGTGCATTTTTCTAATGTAAACTCAATAACTGTATGCATTCAGACAGGGACCTCCAAGTAACTGGATTCTCTTGATCTTATTTCATGTCACTTACTATAAGTTGATTCACTTTCCTTAATTTTTATTACATTTTATAAGTGCTGGGAGGTGAGATTTTTTAACTTATTATCTGAGTTTCAGGAGTGACAATAAGATTGTCTCCATTCTATAAAGACAATCTGATTCCTGGGGTGCCCCTGTTATCTGGTGATGATGTCATTAGAAAAAATACTATAAAAGCCCACATTGTTTATCAATTTTCTCAATGGTTCTCTTCCCTGGTATTTTTTAATAGTAATTTATCTTTATTATTTAATTGATTTTTGAGATGAAGTCAATTAAAACATCATTATTTGCTATCACCATAAGCTATATAACAGATTAAAAATACACTTCTTCATCCTAACCGAAATTCTAGCCCGCGTTCAACATTCCTTTCTCTGCCAGCTGGTCATTATTGAATGCTACTATGACACTCTCTGATTATACACTGTCCAGTGCTTTGTGTAATATTATTGTGTTTTAATGAATAAAGCTTGCCTGAAGGTCAGTGCAAAGAGTCACATTAGTCAGCAATACAGGCCAGGCAGGGGTTGCAAACACCTTTATTCCCACCAGCCACACTAGTTAGCTAGTCATGGAAGTGGGTAGTGATGGTGTATGCCTTTAGTCGTAGAGAGGAATATAAAATGAGAGTAGACAGGGCTCACGCTCAATGTCATTCTGACGATTCATGGAAGCAGGATGGATATTTTGGTTTGAAGTAGAGGTAAGAACCAGTTGCTGGCTAATTTGCTTTCCTGATCTACAGGTGAAACCTTGATGTGGGATTTCCCTCTGTATGCTGTGATTACCACTAATGAATAAAGAAAACTGCTTGGCCTGTTCATAGGGTGGAACTTAGGTAGGCGGGGAAACTAAACGGAATGCTGGGAGAAGAAAGGCAGGAAGGGAAGCCATGTAGACAGTTGGAGACAGATGCTGGAATCTTGCAGGTAGGCTACAAGTCTCTTGGTTAAAATATAAAATAATGGAGCTGGGTTAATTCTAGATATAAGAGATAGCTAACAATATGCTTAAATAATTGGTCAAGCAGTGTTTTATATAATATAGTTTCTGTGTGATTATTTCAGAGCTAAGTGGCTAGGAACCAACATTCAACCTCTCTTCATACTATAAAACCTTAATATCTGTCTCTGAGTTTGTTTTTTTACTCATGCTGTATTATGTCCCACATACATGTCTTCCTATGCTTGACCTATTTCAGTTTGTGTTATGTACTGTTTCAATTCTTGCCTTGAGAGCTGTTTCATAAGAAAGCTGTGCATAAAAACCATAAAGATACATAGACCAAGTTGCTTTTAGCAAAGAACTTATCCCTCTATGAATCTTATTGACAGCCTACTACTCCCCTGCTCCTCTATTGAGATACATTCTCAACTTCAGAGGAACCTTGCTCAAAGCCGTGCCCTAATCGGTACATTTTACACTTAAAGACTAAAAGTAAAAAATGATGTGCATTTTTGGCAATGTAGGGAAATGCCTCTTGGTCAGTATTTACTTAAGTGATCCACATAAGCCCATGAATATTTCTGCGGAGAAATCAACTTCTTCTCTCCAGTCATTTAAATACCTTTCCTTTCATGGATTTGTGTACAATATCTGTTTATATTACATTCCACTTGATGGCTTTTCTTTTTAGCTGCTGGTTCTATGTTTTATTTTTCTATCTCTTTTATACCTTCAATATTTTGCTTCTTTTCTAAAAGAAGAGAAAGTGGGGAAGTGCCTTGAATACATTGGTTCTCCTGTACCAATGTATTCAAGGCACTTCCCCACTTTCTCTTCTTTTAGGTTCAGTGTAACTGGATTATTTTGAGATCTTTGATTCCCATTAACTTGAGTTTCGTGCATGGTAACAAATATGGATCTATTTGCATTCTTCTACATGCTGCTATTCAGTTACGCAAGCACCATGTGTTGATGATGTTTTCTTTTCTCTATTGTATTGTTTTGGCTTGTCAAAAGTAAAGTGTTGATGGATGTGTGAATTTATGTGTGGGTCTTCAATTTGATCACATTGATCAAAACGTCTTCTTTTATGCTAATACATAGCTGTTTTTATTATTATACCTCTGTAGTAGTACTTGAGACCAGGGATGGTGCCCAGGATTATTTTAGCTATCTTGTTTTGTTGTTGTTGTTGTTGTTGTTTTTTCATATCAAGTTGAACATTATTCTCTGAAGGTCTGTTAAGAATTTTGTTAGAATTTTGATGGTGATTTTGTTGAATCTGTAGATTACTTTTGGTAAGAAAGCCATTTTTACTTTTTTAGTCCTACTGATTCATGAGCATGGGGGTTCTTTACATCTTCTGATATCTTCTCTAATTTCTTTTTTAAAGACTTGAAGTTCTTGTCATACAGGCTTTGTTCTTTACAGTCACCCCAAGATATTTTATATTATTTGTGGCTATTGTAAAAGGTATTATTTCCTTGATTTCATTCTTGGTTATTTTATCATTTGTATATAAGAGTGCTACTGATTTTTTTTTTAGTTGACCTTGTATTTAATCACTTTGGTAAAGGTATTTATCAGCTGTTGGAGCTCCCTGAAAGAATTTTTGGAGTTGCTTTTGTATACTATCATATTATATGCAAATAGCCATACTTTGACTTCTTCTTTTTCTATTTATAAGCCCATGAGCTCCTTTTGTTCAAGATATTTTTAAAGAATTTTTATTCTTTGAATATCATGAAGACATACAACAAAATAAGATCACATTTACCTTTCATTTCCTGCCTTCAACTCCTAGTATATCCCCAACATGATCTGCTCATATCCTCATACTAGTTTCATTTTTAGTAACTTTCTAATTCTAGTAATTACTGCCCATGTGTGCATGTACAGGGCATCTTCTAGAGGACAGGGGTCATAACAGTTGTCATATACCCTAAAAACAATGACCCTCCTTTCCTTAGAAACCCTCAAGTCTTAAGACCTCCTTAAAACAAGTTTGAAGATCTTGGAGAAAGAATACGAACTCGGCCATTCTTTTGAACTAGAGTTGCTGTTTCAGAATCAGATACACATTATACTCATCATATTCATTTTTCTCGTTCTGAAAACTGAGACAAGACATCTAATATTGAACGTACATAGGTAAATTTAGGTAAGAGTAAAAACAGTGAAGCAACAAGATGTGCTGTATAAATTGAAACAAATATATAGAGTCATTTTTTCTGGTCTCTTGAAAGATGTAACACTTCAAACTTTCTTACTGTATTTAACTTACTAGAATTTTCTTGTTGGTTAATACCTTATACCTCCAGTTAGAAGCTTAAATCCAATTTAATTAATTGTTTTTAAATGTAGACTTCAAGACATTGGGTACGATTATTTGATGCTAATTGTACTTAGCACCAACATTAGAGTGACTATAAAAAGGGCTTCGAGTCAACATTTTCTTAGGTAAGCAACCTTGCATATAATAGGCTTGAAAAGGCAGAAAATTAAAATCTATTAGCAATAAACATTGTCCCCTTGGACATCCCATTCTGAGTAAGTCTAGTTTTTTACTATCTATTTTATCTTTTAAAACATTGATTTAAAAAATCCTATAAAATTAAATTCTGTGTACAGTAAGTTAAAATGTCCCCTTAGTCACTTTAAAACACATTTCCCAGTGTGTTTATCTTTTCTAAAAGCTATTCAGCTGAGGTCATTAAACACATCATGACCATTACAACCAGGGTCATTCTCTTGTGCTTAAGGGCTCTATGATCTTTACTAAGCAATTGCTATACCTATAAGATGGATGTATTTTTAATAGTGTTCCATCCTTTCTAAATAATCTCTTGAAAATCATATAGTTTCTGTGTGATATCAGGGTTTTTATTGAATATTTAGCTAATAGTTTATTAGTTTATGTCTATAGGCAATGTGGATGATCTTCCAGTGAATCAAAGCAGTGTTGAAAGAAAGTCAGTACCTAACATATAATCAGTGGTATTATATCCTACCCTTCCTTCCTTCCTTCCTTCCTTCCTTCCTTCCTTCCTTCCTTCCTTCCTTCCTTTCTTCCATTCTTTTTTTGTTTTGTTTTGTTTTATTTTTGTCAAGATAGGAATTCTCTGTCTAACAGTCTTGGTTACCTGGAACTTGTTTTGTAAACCAGGCTGGCCTCGAACTCATAAAAATCTTTCTGCCTCTGTCTTCCAAGTGCTGGAGTTAAAGATACATATAAACCACCACCTTCCAGCCGTCACTTTCTTACTATAGTGCTGAGGGCAGGACGTTTCTACTCAGCTCTTTCTTTTGATGTACCGACTCCACTAAATTAATTTCCATAGTATGTTAGAGTTCGGAATACAAATTATAATATTTACAGTTTTATTTTTTATGCCATTCCTGAACTAAAGAGAATATTTCCATTCTTAAATTCAGGACTCATCCACATTTTTTGTTGTTGTTATTGTTCTCTTTTTCAAATGTATCAAGCCAAAAAACAACAACAAAAAAAAAAAACCTTGCCTGTGATATTTAATACATTTTGCTTTTTTCAACAGATTTCAGAGACAAATCTTTAGAAATAAACTGTATCATTTTATTTTGGGTACTGAATTTCAATTAGCATTATCATGAAAAATAACTTTATATTCATCTATAAGCCTCGGCTTAGGAAATGGAACAACTTACTGCAACAATGAGAAGAGAAATAATTCCACAACCTCTTTCGTTGGCTCCTGGGCAGTTCATTTTTTTTTCTATTGAAGTTATGATCAAGAAATTCAAACAGGTTGGTTTCCTCCAAAATAGAGCAAAAATCCATAAAGTAGATATAAAATTCAAAGAATATTTGAGCAGGAGGACTAGGACTCAGGGTCAGCGCTAAATGCAGAACTAGAAGACAGGAGCATTTTGTCTTGAGTGGAATGGCTCTTGACTGCTTCCTAGTGACTTGACTCCATCTGCATCATTGCCTTCCATCTCTTAAATTGCAGAGCTATGGAAAAATGTAATAAAATAAAAGCTTTCAGATTCCCCCAGAGAATATAGTGATCCATTGCTAGACTTTAACTTTATATTATTCCTATTATTTAATTCATATAACAAATAGATGGGGGAAGGAAAGGTCAGCTTTATGTAACATCATTGGAGAAGAAGCAGTGCATAATAAAGAAAACTTTCTTGCTTATTTTTCTGATTTTAACTTTGAATTAACCAATTTTAGGAGGCACCATCATTTATCTGAATTATGTAAAGTTTGGAATATTTTAATGGTAACTGAATTTTCTTTTTTAAAATCTATCATATATATCTTTTCTTGTAGCATCAAAGTATTTTATATTAATATTAAAAATGAGAACCTGAGATATATTTGAGTACTTTTATGCCATATAGTTATAAAACAACTTACAATAATAAAAAAACTTTGAAATTAAACACTATTACAAATTTGCAAGTAATTATGCATAGATCTAAACAGAAAAATGGTGATAGAACCAAAATTGTACCATTGGTCTCTGAAGGAATATTACTATATTTTGAAATATTTCAATAAGCAAACAATCATGCAGTCATTTTGATAAGTTAAAGAATAAGCAGTGGCTGCACCGTTACTTTTGAATTATACGGTCTAATAAAAATGATAAAAATAAAATGTTAATTAATTTCATTCAGCTATTCAGTAATGTGGACACATTTCAAAGATTTGACGAATTGCAAATCCACACATTTTAACAAATTTAAAAAAGAGTATAATTTAAGAGTTTTTTCAGCTTTAGTACAATTGGTGTGTTAATCTTAAGGTTTTTAACACATAAATTCATGATCTTAAATATAGTTCATCTCTTAAATTAAAAGACCATTATTAAAGCTAAAAGATATATCAGTAGTCAAATTCTTCCAGAAAGAAGAAACCCTACTTACTGATGGTCAGTCAGGTATGTCTTGAGAATAACTCTTCAGCTCTTGGTGGATACATTACGCAAAATTTGAACCAATTAAAAATGACTTTTGTAAGATTTTCACATTCACTCTTTGGTAGTTTCATGCATTTATACAGTATTTAGTCCCATTGGGTTTACTCATATTCACACTCTGTCTACCTTGTTTATGTAAGGCAGGATTTGAATCTTGTTAAAAATGCCTGGCCAATGAGCCTGTTACTCACGTCTCTTTGTTTCCCTATTTTGGTGTTACAAGTATTTGTCACCATAAGCAGGTTGAGTTCTGGGACCTAGTTCCAGTTCTCAGTGCTTATGTGGGAAACACTGTGCCAACTGAGATATCTTCCTAACCTATAAATGTGTTTTTAAAAAATGATTTATATGAGCTAACACACTACAGAAATGAATATTACTGTCTTTCTATTGTGTTCATCTTTTGTCCTTATTATAGAATTCAAAGACTATGAAATACGTAAAGCATATTTTAATACTGTTTTTGAGTATAGTAAATGAAGAAGCAACCAAACATATCATTAGTATTTGCTTCTTCTGCCACCTAGTTGTTACCTGGATGATGCTGAGAAGGTAGGAGATTTTTTTTCCCAGGTTTACCATGTTGCCATTAAGTTGTGTTAATGCTTTTTTAGTAGAGGTCTGGATCTGACTTTTATTTTAAATAGATTGAATTGCCTATCTAGAGTTGTTCCCTGGCAATCTTTGAGTTTCTAAGTGTCATTTAAATGAAGGAAAGTACACATGAGGTTGCAGTCACTGGAAGAACACCACTTCTACCCTGAAGGTGCAGTAAAGCCTCCTTGATTCCTTACCTTGCTAGAGAACAAAGAGCTGTCATCAGCCCTACTAGTAGGAATTGAGGATTCTTAAAAGGTGAACATGATTTGAAACTGTGACAGTTGACTTTATTACACTTTTATTAAAAAGAAATGAAGCTTACAAATGACCTAATGACTATACTTGTATTTTACAAATTATGCTTTCCAGTAGAGTATTTTAGTACTGTGAGCTTATTACTATTAAACATGTTATTACTAATTCTAGGTATTTTGAATAAATCATCTCTTATTTTTAGTTACAAAACTAATTGCATATTGTCAGTGCTGAATTGGCACTTGGAGACTGGGGAATGTCTCCTACTTTTTTAATATAGATGTACATGTAACTCATTCCCCCATTTGTGATATTTTCACTATGCAGACAGAATGAATATCTGGGTTTTGTTCATAGAAATAAATTGGTATACTTGACTAAGCTTTCTCTACCTATCAGGGAGTTTTATGTAAGCAGGAAGCATACATATTGTTTAAGCCAAACTTTCTGAATGGTCCTCTTATCCAGATTTATGTTTTGAGCAGTGATATTCATGTGTATTCAGAAGTGAAGTTTATCTAAGACAGGAGTTGTGTAGGATACTTCACATCTAAGGTTCCTATTCTTGGTTCAGCACTTATGGTGATAATCTTGTTCTAATTCACATTCTTTTTATTTATTTTTTATTTTTTTAAATGTATCTCAGGATGTGAGCACAGATATAGTCTATAGAAAAGCATAGTTTTCTAAATGTACATTAAAATTTGTTTTATTTTAGTGTTCTTGAATTTTTAAAATAAAAATCCCAATATTGGATAATTTCCATTACTCTCTATGCTGGTGTGAACCCACTCTGGATCACATATGACAAACCGATAAAGTTACCAAGCATGTATTCATATGTTGTCCAGATACAAAACTGGCTCATTCTCTTCTTCCAATTGTCTCATGTCTGTAGAGCCAAAGACAAAAGACACAACTTCAAACTCCACTATACCTGGAGGTCAGAACCTTAATTACTGTTTCATTTCTGTGAGAAGATATCATGACCAATGAAACTTATAAAATAAATCCATGTATTGGGGTCTTGCTGACATTTTCAAAAGGTTCATCTTCGAGCACACTCCCAACCCCTAGTGACACATTTCATCCAACAAGGTCATTCCTTTGATCCCTCCCTGAACAGGCTACCATCTAGAACTGAACTCTAAAGCACAGGAGCCAAATGAATGTTTTTTTCTTCAAACCACTACAATCAGAAGAGGATATTCTACCTCTGAGGCCATGATTTAAGGAATATTTTCTCCTCTTTTAATAAAATATTCTCAGGACTTAAATTCTATTCATGTTATCATTTATATTAAACATGTGGTGAGGGCAGGGAATTATCGAAGAAATTATGGTTTCTAATGCAGTCCCACAAGCTCTGAGTCATCTCTAGGTCTAACACAGAGATCTACTTTGTCAGAATTATCTTGAGAAATTCAGATCAATGGATATTAAAAATAAAGAGAAAGCCTGATAAGTTAGTTAATTCTGATGCTAGGTATTTCATCTGATCTTCTGTGCTCCATACTGGGAGAAGAGAACCAGTTTCTAAAGGTTGTCCTCTGAGGTCCATAAGTGTGCCATGACATGCTAATCTTCTCAGTACACAGATACACACATTTTAAAAAATGAATAATTTTAAGGGAAAAGAAAATAAGAACTAGAGTTCTCTTTACAGAGTCATCTGTTTATTTCCCATCTCCCCTTTAGTTAAAACAAGGGAAAAGATGCATAAGCTAGCAGGGAACTTGATGGTGTTAGTGACTTATACAATAAAAGTGCAGTTCTAGGACGCAAAGGTCAAAATGAGAACACTTGATGAAAAAATTCAGAGAAAACTGGTTTTTTATCTTTTACAAGTAACTATGAACAAACATTCGATTCTGTATTATGATTCTATAGATGGAATAACTATTTGCTTAAATATCAACATTTTATCCCTAAATAAACAAATGAGTAGTGACTAATTGCTATCTGTACAAATTTGTTTCTTAATTGTTCTTGTTTGAGTGATAAATTAATTGCCATTTTAAATATATAGAAATTTTCTTAATTGTGCCATAATAAAGCATAGATGATTAATCACATTAATTGATTTTTTATAACTAACCTTGGCCTAAAATACCTTGACTATAGTACTATTAAATTTATTCTAGGACAACAAAGTACATTTTAAACATAACAGTAGGGTTTTATACATTACTTGGACTTATCAGTTATAACATATAAGTGTGTTCAATGTAAATACCAAAATAATTTTTAAAATTAATATTTGTATTATTCTTAGCCAATATTTCTATGTCAAGATACTCTTATATTTTGTGTAGTAGTTTTGATTTAAAGCATGATGTCTTTTAGCTCCAAAACACCCCTGATTCTTTCATACTACCCCTTCAGAAGGCATTTCATCATGAAATTTCACAGACTTACAAATGTAGGTAAATAAATCTATGTAGCCATATAAAAGACACATAGCTGGTATATCAAAGAATACTAACTCAAACTATGGTTTGTCTTTCTCAGAGGCCTGAATCATTACACCTCCCTGACTGCATCTTTGGCTTAGCTGATATGATAAAACATCCATACAATGCCCTTAAACTATAACATGCTCAGTAACTTTTACCTTACTGACCTCTGATCACCCACCACTTTACAAAACCCATACTCAGATAACACTTAACCGTGGTGCCTCGCACAGAATGTTCTGTGAAGTATTGTCACCTATTCTTCTCTTCTCTTGTTCCCCTAATACCTCTGCCAAGGTACTTTCTGGAAGCTTTATATACCCAAACACTTGTCTAAAAGCCTTCTCTATCCTTGGAAATAATTATTTGACTTCTCTATATACATCTAATTCCCATTAGACTAATGACACTGCTATTGATCTGTTACTAAAGATAAATAGATCCTCATTCTTTTATATGAGTGGGTCATCTCATTACTTGCAGTACTAATATCATTTTCCATCATCTGATAATGATATCTTGTCACATTTTGATAATTTTAATGATATTTTAAAATTACACAGCAAATACCAACAGCACCCTACTTACCTTCGCACTTTGTTTTCTTAAAATGATTAATTTTTCCCATTATCTTTATTTTCTTCTCCGCTTATTGATTTATACATGGTAGACTAGAAACCTAATCCTCAGGTTTTTTATTTCCATCATTGTAAGTCAGAGTTAATGTTTTCCTTTCTATTAATCATTGAGTACTTTGAGTATTCTTACTCATATGGTCATTAAAATAGATCATTTTTATACAGATACAGTTCTCTGGGGGCATGGGGATGAGCAATAGAGACAAGATATCCTCTTTTATGGGGTGGGCAGATATTTCTTTATCTACTAGGTGCCTAATGATCACTGAGCAATTATCTCATATTGCTATCATTCTATTTGCTCTTTTGCATTTTCAGAGAACAATTGCAATTCCTTGTTATTGAAGTTATCTATACTGTGAAGGCAAGGAAATTATTCAGAAAATAAAAAAATAGATTACACCATACAGAAATAGTCAACAATTTGGTCCAGACATCACCAAGCAAACAGTTCTTTTGTGGCAGGTAGAATGTTCTGACCTGAATGTGTTGCACTACAGCAGGTCCTATGTGGTTTATACCCGAGTCTCTGCCAATAACTAACATACTCGGGTAGGACTACTGTTGTGTACACTCTTTTTATGTGTATGACAAGATTGCATAATGGGAAAGTATACTCACAGTATTTCATACTATATTCCAAAACTGACTGTTGTTACACACCTTCAAACACATGGTGGGAAATCGTGTGGAAATTGTACACAGCTCACCGTAATTACACAATTGCTTGTCTGAGATGGAGACTTTTCCACCCCATGTTGTACGTTTACATGGCACTCCATTCTGCATAGTTCATCATTCCTGCTTCATAATAAAAATACCCTTGTTTCTATAGTATAATCTAAAGAAGGAATCTATCCTTTCCACCAATCCCTTCCCCACAGCATTAATGGTAAACCTACTACATTCACTATTATGCATTTTTAAAAGTTGTCGTTACTACAATTTATTACTCAATGTAAGATTTCCTTTTGGGTTTATATTTTATTTATTCCAAATAGTATTGTTTTGTTACAAATTATCACCACAAATTTATCAGTTTGAAATGATACTCATTTTTAGTGTGAATATGTAAATGCAGAATGATGCAGCCAGACTCTGATGAATATCTGACAAGATACCATGTAACAGAAGCTATTACTATGTTTCTCAGTGGAGCCTTTGGCTCCTATTTCACAGTAAATGATTATTCATTGAATTCATTCCTCCCTCACATTTTCCTTCAGGGCCCCTTCTCATCCAAGTAAGGATTCTCTCATGCTTAGCTTCTCTCTAATTTCTCCTTTTAACTTCTCTTTATCTTTCTTATTCTTACTTACATGGAGGTACTGTGTTAGTTTCTTTTCTTGCTACTGTAATCGAACTCTTGGCATAGCAGCTCAAGGAAGGAAGGGTTTATGCAGTTCATGGTTTGAGATTGTTGTCCACCTGTGGGAATCATATAGCAGGCACAATACAACTGGCCAAATGTATCCACAGTCAGACCAGAGAGAATGCCGCCCCTCTGTTTGCTTTCCCTTTCTGTACAACCTAGAATTCCCAAACCACTGAGAGGTACCATCCATATTAGGTAGGGTCTGTGTGCCTCAAGCAGCTCAATTTAAATAACCCATCTTAGACCTGTCCTAAAATTTCTTTCCAAAGTAATTCTAGCTTCCGCCATATTCATAATCTAAGAAAGTCATCAAGTTCACATCTAAACATGCTATTTTTATTTTTATGAAATATTGGCTATAACTAGTATTTTATGTGAACAACTAAAACCACTCTTTTTAGAATCATATGGCTAATAACTTTAGTCATATATTCACACATTTTTCTGTGATTGAAATTAACATTGGAGTTTATGGGCAAGCTTTCTGCACCCTAAACCAAAAATTAAAAAAAAAACAAAAAACAAAAAACAGTAGTCGTCAGTTAAAAGAATGCAATCAAACTAAAGGAAAACAAAAAAATTTGAGTCAATATTGGAATGTCTAAGACACAGTATTTAGGTATGACTCTATAATCTTTTCTTTGTGATATTATCCTGTGCAACTAAATAGAAAACTAAATGTTAACCGTTAAATGGTTTAGTGTATTACAAATGGATTTGTGGATGTCAAAATTTGAAAACACAACCACCATGGTGAAATTTTATACATGAATGGATTTTTCAAACCACATTTTCTCAAGTCAACCTCCTAATATATTTCATTCTCTCCTTAAATTTGTTCCTTGATGCTTCTTTATAATCTCAGTTAACTCTGGGTCCTCTTTTATTTCAACACCTTCCAGTTATGAATGGCAACTGCTTTTCCTTAGTGCTAATGTTAGAGCATCAGTAACACTTTAGGCTCATTTTAAAAAAAATCTTCAGATGCTAACCTTTGTTATTTACTTCCCTGTGTCTACACAGGTCTGAGATTTTCTTATTACCATGGTTACTGAAGTTGCTCTCCAACAAGTTTTATAAGCCAAACATTATCTATTTTAAACTCAGAAATAAGACTAATGATTTAAAATTAAATTCATGACATTTGTCTTATTAAAATCCTTTAATAGGTGGGTCACTATCCATTAAAACAAAACAATTATTATTTTTTTGTGGTTGGAGTTATGCTTGGTGTCTAACCTTATCTTTTATTTTCATAATTTTTTTCTTCAGTACTGCAATTATCATCTTATATTCATCAAGTACCATATTATATAAATTTTTAACATTTTCCTTTCATCTCTTCTATCAAATGGTAACTGTATGTTACTTATTTTTACACAAAATTTGACTGTGAAATAATTCTTACTATTCAGGTTGTTGGAGTATGGTAAATAAATTAAAATTTGATAAATTAAGGGTATGATTTCATCTTTTTTATGGAATGCCTGACAGGAAGAATATTTGAGTATCTCTGGTTTCCTTGTTCTATCATTGGTCCCTAACAAGAGCTCTTACTAATGTCAACCCTGCAGAGTGCTATCAAGAGAGTGTTCCTTGACCTTACCATTCTCTTCTTTCAGACTTTCTAAAACAATAATCAATATTAAACATCAATATCAAATGATTGTGTTTGTGCTTTGGACAATTTTAGAGGAAATCATGTAGGGGAAGAGCAAGTAAAATTTTATTACTGCATTGATTTTTCATTTTCTTCAAGGAATGCATTGTGACTTTTATTCATATTTTTTTCTTGCCTGTTCAACTTGTCTTTTTCTCTAAATTATCCAGGTTTTGAATTCCAGTTCCTTCTTAATTCACTACTCTAAAAGACACTAGGCACCTGACCTTGTATTCCCTCCAAATTTCCCAGTGTACACACTTTCTTCATTGCAGCTTCCTTATCTCACTGTGTATTCAGAGACATTTCAACATTATTATGACTAGAAGAGCATTATTCAAGACACCTAACTGCTGTTTTGCAAGGGTGTTATGGTTAACATTTTCTGATATCAACTTCTTACAGTAAAACTCGTTGCATCCTTTTCTTTCTTTCTTTTCTTTTCCTTTTTTTTTTTTTTTTTTTTTTCGAGACAGGGTTTCTCCGTAGCTTTTTGGTTCCTGTCCTGGAACTAGCTCTTGTAGACCAGGCTGGCCTTGAAATCCTCTGCTGTTATTTGCCTCCAATGCCTAGAACACCTATTTGGTACCAGTCCATTATTTCCATATATTCTCCATATTTATGAATTTGTCTTTTGTTTTGTGACCAGTTTAATTTAGACAAGACCATTTCTTCAAGTAGAAGTCGCCATTTGTGTCTAGTGGAGTCATCAATGGGTGTGTATACAAGGCAATTATTATCACTCCCCATGAATCTCTCTATAGACAAAATACAACGATGAGAAGCAGGGGTTTCTAAGTCTCTCTTTTGTCTCTGCCTGACTGCTGGAATGTTCATTCTTGTGCAGATATTGTGCTGGAAGCTTTAGCTCCTATAAGTTGTCATCACCCAGGAGATGACCTCTTTCTGGTCTACTGTCTTAGGCATCTAACATTTTTTCCATCACTTCTTCCTCACTGTTCTTGTTTCACGGAAGGGATGATAAGGCTTCTTTGAGATGAGTTCTCATTCATCACTTATACACAGAACGTTGTTGTGCCATGAGTCCATCTTTGTATTACCACTGTTTGTGATATTTTACTAGTGTATGCTATATTCAACTATATCTATGAAGAAAAATATAATTATTTCTTAAATATAAACCTTAAGTATAAGCAACAAGAGACAAATATATTTTTCTAGAAAATTACCATGATCTGCTTCTTAAAGCTCTATTAGGAAAATCAAGCACATTTGACAAGCCATGTTACACAAAGAAGTCTGTCTCTGTTTTAAAATTGTTGCATCTGACAAACCTTGCTTGGAGGAGTAGAAGGAAAATTACTAAGAACATAGTTTATGCTTTATATATTAAATAAGAAAGCTATGACGTAAACATATAAATATTTATAATTCCAGAACTTCTATTTTCCATTTTCTTCAATTCTGTACATGCCTTTAAAGTTCAGAATGACGCTGAGGAATCAAGCATTCAATACAGCTTTGTCTTATTTCTAAGTATCCTGAAAATATTAACATCAAAGTACCAAATTCGGGAAAGTTACCTTACAACATGCAATCATTTATGATTTTAGTTATTCTAGGGTTTTGTTTTTATTTTATTACATCATAAAATAAATAAAAAAACATGTAACATTATAACATAAACTGGATTTTGGATGTATTAAAAACCAGAAAATGGATGATGAAAAATATATAATTTACCTTTATTTACTTTTATCCAAAGCTTAGCAAAGGGTCACATTTTTATAATTCAATGTATAGAATATTATAAATTATAAACCTACATCATATTATTTTCCTTATATTCAGGTTTTTTGTTTCATGGTCATCTGTTATATATTATGGTCTATGTTATATTGCTTGAGATATTTTTGAATTATACTAAGTTCCATTCATAATTTAACTTAGTGTTTATTTTAACTCATTGAAATTAGTAGCCAATTGGAGTCATTCTCTTTACCTACTCACATTGACTTTTTCATCCTCAATATTATAGATATTTTATATTAATTTAAAGATGATATTTTGGCTTATTGGCTACTTGGGACTTTCTTTCAGTGAGAATAATTTGCATTTTCTTTTTACTACAATATATGTGCCTATAATCATAGTAATAGTTTTAGGTATAATTCAGAAACATTATGTTGACATTTGTAGTGGACATTATATATAAATTTTAAATTTAAAATTCAAGACTAAATCTTAGTCTGTACCATGGGAAGGAAATAATTTGATTACTCTTTTCAGAATTGGAGCCATAGAAAGAATCATGACCTTCACCATTTTACATTATTCACATTTTATTTCTGGCTATCTCCACTCCCCTCCACCACCACAATTGTCTTCCTTATGAGTTAAGGACCTGATCATCATTATGTCCAGTCTCATATCCTGACAAAATAAAGAAAAAGAGAGATTTTTCTTTCCTAAACGCAAATTTAAGTGACAGAAAGGAAATACAGATGGATAAAAGGAAAGGCTATATATGTGTGCATGCCTTTGCCCCAGAGAGAAAGAAAAAGAGAGAAAGTATATCTATTAATATTCCTAACTCTCATCTATTTATGCATCATCTATCTATTCTCCGTCTATCTGTCATCTATCTATCTATCTATCTATCTATCTATCTATCTATCTATCTATCTTCTATCATCTATCATCTATCTATCTATTTATTGATTTCCCCAAAAAGCCTTATGTTCAGCTTTGATGGCACACTTAAAAAAAATCAACATCACTCTAATTAGACTTAATACTTGCCAAATAAGTAGAAAACCATCTCTGCTACTGAAAATCTAATTTGCTAACATCTCAGTGCTACCAGGGTCATTGTGATTGCAGGAGAATCCACAACCACTAAGTTACTAAAGTAGCATTTTCCCTATCAATAATCTATAAACATTTGTGCTTACACCCATGGATAAGTGTAGCCTTCACCTATAATTAAGGAAGCCTCTCTTTGCAACAGACAGACACAACTACACAAAACCACAACCAAACATAAGGAAGAGTTATGGAGTTCAATCCCAATGGATACTTCTATAAAACACTCCTGCATGTAAGACTTGGGAATCATTATGAAATAGGGATCAGAGAGTTTGGGATGACTTGTTTCTTCTAGTAAAATCAAAAGGTCTGTGAGGGCTCACGAATATGATCACCCAAAGATGAGTGATTAGCAATGGATATGCTAAATAAATGTGAAAAAAAACAATGTGGCCTTGACCCTACATAAGAACCTACAGACAACTGTACAAAACTAGACATGGGAGAGGTGGTCCTCCCCAGAGAAGAGCACACCAACTTGTTGTCCAGTGCCAATTAGTCATCCCTGAAAACATACAAACAAATGACATTATATGGGTTCGACAGCATGTATTTAGAAATGTGTGTGCGTATGTAATACTTATATACCTGTAACAATAGTTAATGAGAAAAGTGGACATGAATTTAAAGGATAGTGATTAGGGGTTTATAGGAAGGTTTAGAAAGAGGAAAAAGAAGAGGGAAAAGTTGTAATTAAAAAACAATGTAAAGAAAAACAACAAAAATGAAAATAAAATATATTTCACTAAAGAAATATGTATTACAGAAAATTTGCTATTGTAATACAAATCAAGATGAATTTGCTTTGTTCTTTTTACATTACCAGAGATTACTTTAGGAAATATCCTATACTACAGTGATGTAAGAGATACTGTCTTTATTAAATGGGTTTAGAGACAGATGTAATAATATACATTTCTTTAAACCTAGCACTCAAGGGATAGAGGAAGGGAAATTATTGAGTTCCAGGGCATCCAGGACTATAAAGTAAGACTATGATTCCAAATGTATAAATAAAGAAGTAATTCCAAATAATCTCGGCAAACAAAACAAGCAAGCAAACAAGCAAACACCCTACACATTCCAAATACAGTTTATCTTCAATGCAAATAAAAGACCTTACGGCTAGAAAGGCTAGGCAGTCACCACCAGGAATTTTAATTTTACAGGTACTATCATCTTTTATTCCTTGGCAGGCTCTGAGTTAAAATGGCACAGAACAAATGTTTGGCAGTTTGGAGTGTATTGTCTATTGTTCATGAAGTACCATCTGGTGTAGCAATCTCAAGTGCAGAAAGTGCTTAATGACCAGTCTGACTGACGGTTGTAATGGATGAATCTCTGCTACTCTTGCAAGATCTATGAGCAATTCCAACCAGAAGGATGACAGTCACAAATCTCAGCAGAGTGTGCAGTTGTTCCAATTTGTCAGACCTTTTAAGAATGTGAAGTTTCGCAAAAGGAAGAAAACTAGTTAGCAGAGTTAGAACAAGTCTTCATACATAATGTACAAAGCAATAAACAATAAAAGCTTATTGCTGAGAGAGATGCTCTTGTTCTAAGCAGTATTCCTACATCCGTTCATTACAAGAAGCTAATGAGATAGTGTTTTAACATACATTTTATATAGAGAAACCAGCATTGCCTCTCATTCTCACAGAATATTTCCAATGTTTCAATGTTACAATGTTTTTCAAACATAAATACTGATGAATGTGTAAAGTTATTGGAAATGGCAGAAGTAAACAGAAAATTGAAGAAATAAGCAGGAAATAATGAAAGCTTCAAGATGAGACCCTTGGAACACTGAAATAATAGTTTAACACTAGATGGTACTAGAAATCTTAGTTTGACCTCAGTCCAGATGCCTTAGGGGTTTTCTCATAGAAACTATAGGTCTCTATATGAACTCCTATATCTCAGAATAACAAGAAACATTCTTGTAGTTTTCATATTTCTCTGAGTATTAAATGCTATCTTAAACATTAGAAATATAAATACATTTATATCAAAGTAAATCAATCACCTTAGCTACCAAACTATGTCCTGTTTGGTAGTTGTCAGTGTCACATAGAAAGCACCAACTTCCTAGCTGATATTATCTAATCATAGATGACGCCAGATAGATTTATTAAAATTTGTACAGTATTATAGTAAATTGTTGCATAAAAAGTTAACTTATGCACTGACATGTAAAAATATCGAAGGCACCTCCATTTTTTTTCTTAAGATTGGTTTTGTATATAGCACAGACATGTTACAATGGGCAGCAGTTTAAAATACAAGGCTCTTACCCAAAGATTCCTACAGGTTAACAGGTATGTGGCATGAATGTTTCTCAGTAATGTGACATAGGTCATCACACTGCTTCATAAATCTTCCAAAGATCCTCACGTCAAACCTGCTTAGCATTCCTGTATCCTCACCCAAGTGGGGAGAAGTAAAGGAAGATATATACTCAGCAGTTATTATAGAAGATTGTTTTCAGATATGCAAGACACCTCTGTACTCCAGCTCGACATGACTGAATTTATGGCATGTTCTAGAAAGTCACAGCTGTACTCTCTTCCTTATAGAAGCCTAAACTGGTTGAACTTGTCAAAGCAAAAGTCCAGCCCTACAGATGCGGTTGATATCATTAGGAACTTATTTATTTAAAATTCTTTTTTATTGAGCTATATATTTTTTCCACTCCCCTCCCTTCCTCTCCGTTCCCCTTCTATAGTCTCCCATGATACCCATGCTTCCAGTTTACTCAGGAGATCTTGTCTTTTTCTACTTCCTGTATAGATTAGATCAATGGATGTCTCTCTTAGGGTCCTCTTTGTTGTCTAGATTCTCTGGGATTGTGAATTGTAGACTAGTTTTTTTTTGCTTTATGTCTAAAATAAGCAATATTAGTTATGAACATTCTTAATTATGTCTTTGGTCATTCTGAATATCTACTGGATGTTAAAATTATTAGGAAGTCTCTATGAGTTTTGATGTAGGATTTGCTTAGTAGTTTCTAACACTATCTTTTTCTGATTTATGCTCCATATACTGCTTAGTAAAAAAACCTATATAATCAACACTATGTGTTATTATTAAGCCAGTTCTGGACACATTGTCTGTAGTAACAAGCCATGTTAAAATGTGGCCTCACAATGAGGTTTAAGATATCTGAGAAAGAAAAACCCATTCAAAAATATTAGAAATTTCACATTTCATTAGGTTAAATAAGCAGCGTACAAGTCTCTATCTTTTTTATATTCCATATAGAAATTCTTTTTTTTAATTTGGTTGAATTAAATTGATTTTTAATTTTTTTTAATATTTATTAGATATTTTTTTAAAAAATATCAATTCAAGTTCCCACTCCCTCCCCTCATCCCATTCCCTCCAGACACTCTCCTACTTCACCCCCATCCAATTCTCAGAGAGGGTAAAGCACATTGCTTTGTGGAAGGCTCAAGGCCATCCATACCATATCTAGGCTAGCAAGGTATACATCCAAAGAGAACAGAATCACAAAAAGCCAGCACATGCGGTAGGGATAAGTCTTGGTGCCACTGCCAGTGGCCCCTCAGTATGCCCCAGTCATGCAAATGTCAGCCACATTCAGAGGGACTAGTTTGTGCCCTATTCTTGTTCCTTCACAGTCTGGCTGGAGTTGGTGCACTACTATTAGCTCATGTAAACTATTTCGGTGGGTTAACTCATCATGGTCTTGATCTCTTTGCTCATATTCTCATATTCAACTGGACTTTGGAAGCTCAGTTCAGTGCTCTGATCTGGGTACGTGTCTCTGTTTTCATCAGTTGCTGGATGAAGGTTCTATGGTGATATTTATCAGTCTGACTACAGGGAAAGTCAAGATAGGGCCCCATCTCCTCTATTGCTTAGGGTCTTAGCCAGGGTTATCTTTGTGGATTCCTGAGAAGTTCTCTAGACCCCAGGTTTCTGCTAACCTTATGATGGTTCCCTCAATCAAGATATATCTTTTATTTGCTCTCATCTCTATCCTTCCTCTGTCTCAGTTATCACAGTCCCTCAAGATCTCCTCAAAACCCCCTTTGCCCCTTATCTTCCCCCTCTACACTCCCTTCTCTCTCACCACCTTGCTCCCAATTTTGTCAGGAATTCTTGTCTATTTTTACTTTCCAGTTAGATTTATACATATGTTTTTCTTTGGGTTCAACTAATTATTTCACTTCTCTGGGATCATGAAATAAAGGTTCAGTGTCCTTTGTTTATAGCTAGTATCCACTTATGAATGAATACATACCATATAAATCTTTTTGGGTCTAGGCTGCATCATAAAGAATAATGTTTTCTAATTCCATCCATTTGCATGCAAAATTCAAGATGTCATTATTTTTACTGCTGAGTAGTACTGTAATGTGTAAATGTGCCACATTTTCTTTATCTATTCTTTGTTTGGGAGCATCTAGGTTGTTTAAAGGTTATGGCTATTACAAATAATGCTACTGTGAACATAGTTGAACAAATGCTTTTGAAGTATGGTTGAGAATCTTTTGGACATATGCCCAAGAGTGGTATTGCTGGATCCTAAGGTAGGTTGATTCTCAAATTTCTGAGAAACTGCCATACTGATCTTCAAAGTGGTTGTATAAGTTTGCATTCCCACTCATGGTGGATGAGGAACTTACAGAGGCATCACCATCCCTAACATCAAGCTCTATTACAAAGCTACAGTAATCAAAACAGCTTGGTATTGGCATAGAAATGGAGAAGTTAACCAGTGGAATAGAATGGAAGACCTGGATATTAATCTTCACACCTGATTTTTGACAAAGAAGCTAAAATTATACAATGGAAAAAAAAGTATCTTCTACTAATTGTGCTGGCATAACTGCATGTCAACATGTAGAAGAATGAAAATAGATCCATATCAATCACTATGCACATGTCCAAATGGATTAAAGACCTTAATATAAATCCAACCACACTGAACCTGTTAGAAGAGAGAGTTGGAAATAGTCTTCATTGCATGAGCACAGGAGACCACATCCTAAACATAACCCCAGTAGCACAGACACTGAGAGCAACAATAAATAAATAGGACTTCAGGAAACTCAGAAGCTTCTGTAAAGCAAAGGACACAGTCAATAATACAAAAAGGTAGCCTACTGAATGGGAAAAGATCTTCACCAGTTCCACATAAGACAAAGGACTGATCTCCAAAATATATTTAAAAAACAAGATATTGGACATTAAAATTCTAAATAACCCAATTAAAAATGGGGTACTGAACTAAACAGAGAATTCTCAACAAAAGACTCTCACATGGCCAAAAGATATGTATATGTAAGGACATATTCAATATCCTTAGCCATCAGGGAAATGCAAATCAAAACAACTCTGAGATACTATCTTACACCTGTCAGAATGTGTAAGTTCAAAAACACCAATAATAGCTTATACTGGAGAGGATGTGGAATAAGGGGAACACTCATATACATGGAAATTCTAAAATAAGTTATTTTATTAATGGAATACATATAACGCTATAAGTCATAATATAATTATCATCTGTTAATCATATTCCATAAATTAAACATTTTGTAAATATTATAAATTTAAACATAATCTTATATGGATTCTTATCAATTTAGTCTTTACTTCAAATTACTACATAACCTTTGATCATGTGTATGTGTACATTTATTTCTGTATTTTTGTATGCGTGTTCATATGATATTGTTTCTCTGTGTGAATTCATTCTAAATCTGCATGATGAATTAATAAAAGAATGAGATAAGTTCATAGAATTCATAGATACTATATAAGTTGCCACTTGAATTTTACTTTGACTTTGGTTTCATATTAAAGCAAAGCTGTCCTTTTATTCATTGTATTTGAGATTCAAACTGAAAGTGAAATTACTTGTGATATTTATCACTTGACAAATGATTAGATTTTAAAAATATGCATGGGACAAACTCAGAAAGGGACTCCTTAGCAAATGGAAGAGTAATAAATTTTATTTCTTGACAATAATTTTCTAGAATAAGCTTAGAAACTTGCAAAATAGGAACTTATAATGCTAATATTAGGAAATAACTTGGAGGTAATTCATTCAAACTCACACAGTCAATATAGTATTCCCACAATATTTTCAGCTGCTGAAAACAAGTGCATTATGGGATGTGCATATATAACATATGTATTTTTTTGAGAACTGGAGTTTAATTTTTCTTATTTACACTTCTGTAAATAAGTGTCTCCTTCCCACTGTCTCCTCATATCTGGGAGATATTTTTAATTTCTATTCCTTCAATCTTAAAATAGTTTTTACTTTATTTTCTCCAATGTTTTCAGTTCTTCATCATTCCTGCTAACACTCCCAGAAAATGTTACACTTGAGTTTATTTTTTGAAATGTGTTTCATATCTATGTCAAGAGTAAAACTTGTTTATCATTGTGTCTGAATTTGAAATAGACAGATTGTTACAGAAAAATCATAATTTTTGAAATGCAGAGAAAAACAATTGTGGAATAGAAGACATAAGTGACACATCTACAATATAATTCCTCTTCCTAAGGCTTGGTGAACATCTTTGAAGAGGGAACAGAAAAACTTTAAGAATCAGAGGACAAGAAAGCCTGCTGAAAGATTGTGTTTCCTAGAAATGACAGAGAAGCTTCAACCATGATAATAAAAAAAATGTAGCTTTCTAAATAAAGTCTGAATAATGACAACACTAATAGACCTGTCAACATGGAATCAGGAAATTCCAAAGTGCCCCACCCATAGACAAAGAACTGTAGGTAATTATGGACTATAAAGGGCAAGAAAATAGTCCTGTCCCATAATAAGCCTTCTACTAGGTTATCCAATACCATGTCCTCAGCTCTGAGATTTTATACACACAAGGAACACTAAATAGATTCAGAAGGTGGTTTGTGTGTGTGAAAATGAAAAATGAAAATGAAATACAAACAAATCCATGAATTAGAGACGTGACAAACGGGGCTAGTTTGTGATGTATTAGAAAGTGGAAAGAATAAGAGGTAATAATGAAATTATATTTTTAAAGGCACCCTATAGCATATCCTCTATGATTTGTTAGCCGTCCGGCATCAGTAGCAGAGAATGAAGTATTATCTTTTTTACACCATCATTTCTTATCAACATTTTCTTTAATTTCAAACTTTTTAAAACGTATGTTTGTTTGTTCAGGCTTAGTGACTGTATATGGCAGGTGTGTATCGACGCACAGCAAACAGAAGAGACACCAGATTCCCTGAAAGTGGATTAACAGGCTCTTTGAGTCAGCTGATGTGTGTCTTGGGAACCAAACTTGTGTCTTCTGGAAAAACAATTAGTTTTTATCCTTTAAACTTTCTCTCTGGGTCCCTAATTTCAAAAATCTTAAAAATAACTATATGCAAAATATATCTTACTCTGTAAGAGTTTCACATCACATGGAATAAGATCAGTTACCAAATCTGCTCAAATAATCAAGTATAGAAATCATAGCTTTGTGTACCTATCATTTCTTTTAAGAAAAAAGATAAGTATTTCATTATTAAGTGAACACAATGGCAGCTTTTCTGAGACATCTTTCTTTCAGTGATGTTGGTGATTGCATTTGTAAAGGAGTGTATCCATTTTGTGTCCCTAAACTGATATTTGTAAAAGCTAATTTGCATTCCTATCATAACTGTGCATTTGGAAATGAGGAAGATAATATTTTCAAAGGGAATTTAAGTGTTCTAATAGAAATAATACAATAATCTCAATCTATGAGTTAAAAGATCTTTTAAATTGTTCATTCCCTAATAAAAAGTGTGACTTTCTTAGTTAAAATTGATCTATCTCTGTATAATTTGCAATACAACATTAGTATTCTTCCTACCCACTGACAGAATTTACACCTAAATATTTCATGTATTAATAATTTTCAGAATTGAAAGCTGCTAAAGAGAATAAACATGTTAATACAGTTTTATATGTTTTCCCATATGACTGCATGAGTTGATAAAACTATTTATCCTTTTAACAGAATGAAATTAATCAACCCCTTTCCCATGGGGTGTGTTCACAAATGACCAGGAACAGAAATTTATATACCTGAGTTAAACTGGTAAGCCAACACAACTAAATTTAGCTTTAGGTCAATCACACAACAGAGTCCAGTATTGTTTATATATGAATAGTTCCCAATTTTCTCGTGCAATGCCTGATGCCTTTGCATAACAGCCTACAGATGAATCTGATTAATTGAACTTTGCCATGTATCAGTGCATCATTTTTGTTCTATTATGTAGAAAACTATAATTGCTTGAAACTTTTGCTATTTACAGTGTAACAGAAACCAAGACTGGAACCCAGGAGATAGTATTAAAAGAACTTTGTTGGGATGATCCAGTTCACTCACAATTTAATTTGTTCTACAGTCATTGTCCTAATGAATTTTCTTAGCTAACTATGAGAGGAAAATAATTTTCATAGGGAATTTGTTGAAACTTTTTTTTTTTTTGGCCAGACATAGATTAATGGGAACCCCAGTGTTATATTCTCTGTATTTCCTGATATTTTCTGATGATCACCATTTATTTGGGCTTTTAAAATCTAAAAAAAGTTTACTTTATTATAACATCTTCTGCAAAGTTATTTTCTTTTTCTTTTCTTTAGAATAGATGATTCTACCAATTAATTTATTAATCCTTCAGCTGGTATTTCTTTTTTTTTTTTCTGGTTTTAGAGAAGGATCTATGTTTTTTTTTTTAATTTTTTTTTATTGAGAAAAGGAAAAAAAACAAGTTTCCACCTCCTCCCAGCCTCCCATTTCCCTCCCCCTCCTCCC
>NC_022035.1:14907155-14914467 GCF_000317375.1 Microtus ochrogaster | reverse complement strand
ACAGCTGATAAACACCTTTAGTAATGTGGCAGGATACAAGATCAACTCCAAAAAATCAGTCGCCCTCTTATACACAAAAGATATAGAAGCAGAGATGGAAATCAGAGAAGCTTCACCTTTCACGATAGCCTCAAACAGCATAAAATATCTTGGGGTAACTCTAACCAGCTGGTATTTCTTTAGAAATAAATATCCATATAAGGGTGAAGAAACAAAAAACAAGCCATATTGACAAGGACAAAATAACCCACCCAGTGACTTTGGAAGTTGTGTCCATCTGTCTACTCACTGAAAATGAAAACGGACCATCCAAGGAAAGAAATGAATGTACTGTACAGCAGTGAATGAAAAGGACTTTCTCCTCCTCTTTCGAATTATGTTCCCACAATTGCCAGTCCTCTCTCTTATCAAGAATTTGACACATCTCTGACATTTCTACTGATGTGTCTTGAGATGCTATTTTTCAGCTTCTGGCATTAGGTTGTCAGAAGCTATGAACTGTGGCTATAGTATAAACTTCTTGGTGATAGGAACTAAAGTTTGTTATTTTATTTCCTCCATCTTTGTGTGTGGTTTATTTGATCACACTGCAGAAAAGCTGGGGAGAATCGCACGCTACTCTATGTCAAAACAGAGCAGTGGTTGTGAGACTATCTCCATATCACTTTTCTAGAGTGAAAGAACCCATGTGAATTAGTAATAATTTGTTTAATTCACTGATTATAGAAAGACCCATTAAATATTTATGAGATGGACTGTTTTCTTATATTTATTATATTTAGCAGAATAATAAACATTTTTTAAACTTGTATCTTTATTGTTTTTTTTAATATTTTTTTAATTAAAAATTTCTGCCTCCTCCAATCTCCCTTTCCCCTCCCACCCCCACTCCCCACGCCCCACTCCCCTTTCCCGGGCACCCACCCACTGAGACAGTGGGGCTGATCTATTGGAAGCTCACCAAGGCCAGCTGGACTGGGACTGAATAAGCATGGGATAAAACCGGACTCTCTGAATATGGTGGACAATGAGGGCTGCTGAGAAGCCAAGGACAATGGCACTGAGTTTTGACCCTACTGCATGTACTGGCTTTGTGGGAGCCTAGCCGATTTGGATGCTCACCTTCCTAGACCTGGATGGAGTGGGGAGGACCTTGGACTTTCCACAGGGCAGGGAACCCTGACTGTATTTTTACTTATAAAATTATTTTTGTAAAGGTTTCTCACTTTATTCTTAGGATCAACTTGCAGGTTTAGTATCCAGTCCAGAATTTCTAAAATGCCATAGTCAGCTGTTGGCCTCTTTCAACCAAATCTAATTGTTTGGCCAAGACCTCTTGTCTTTCCTACATCAGTTATTTTTTCATGGAAAAGTTTAACTATTTTGTAATTTAAGACTCAGAGAACTTGGTGAAATTTGAACTGCCATATACAAATAGCATACTGTTTCTTTCTTTTATAAGACCAGTAAAAGTCATTGAACAAGACAGTATCAACTTTTCTCTGATTTTCTTGATTCTAGGCTTCTTAAATACCAGTTTATCTTTGATATAAGAGGTTTTCACAGTATTGTTAGGTATATCGCTCTATTCTTTTACTTTGTGTTTCCTACATATTCTAATAGGGTATTATATATTCGTGTCCTCTATTGAAATTATATGACTATTTACTTTATTGCTCTTGAGAATAATTCAATGTGTTTTAAAAGGGGCATGAACACATAACTTGTCTATCTTAATGTAACAATCTTAAAAATGCATAGGGACATTTTAGAGACATAAATTAATGCAAAATTATCTAATGCAGTTAAGGTTTGTACTTTTAGAGAGCGTGTAGCAATGAGAATAAACCATTAAACACATTTTAGTACTGTCAAACTGTCTGAAGTGGTTTTTGAGTGCTAAGGCTATATACAAGGTACTTTTCTGAAATGAATTTGGTTCTAATAGCAGAAGACTCTTGGGATCCCTGAGTTGTCTGATTTAGAATGCTAGCTTGATCTGTGAAAATTAAAGGTTGAAATAGTTTGGTTATCCATGACATTCCATTGCAATGTTACTGCTTTGGATACCTAATAGATTATTAAAATATTTGTTTCCCCAGTGGGAATTCCTTCCCAGTGTTTTGATTGTAATAAGACCAGTAATTCTCGAAATTTCATTTTGGACATAATAAAAAATTCTCCAAGTAAAAGAGAATCAATCATATATCTCTCGCGAGCTCTAAAACACTCATAGGGGAACCTGGCAATGGCATTTCTTCTTTGTTCTCCCTGTTACGTTTCTTTTTTATTCAAGTACACATGACTTTAGTTTTATTATGATCAAGCAAGATCCTCTCCAGTAATGTTTTGTTCTCTTGTTATAGATGATGGAAAGACTATTCCATTTCTTTTTCTACAAAGCAAAAAAGTAAACAAGTTTTTCATTGAAAATATGATTAATGTCAAAATAAAATAGCTCCAGTTGGTGAGATACAAGAACAAATAGGGGCAGGTTCCTTTTCAAACACACACAGACACACACAATCAAGCACACACACACAAGTTTTTCTAAAGCAGTTTCGAACAATTTGATTTTTCTGTATTATCCATTCTCCCAAGAAACACATTGTGAATTTACTCTGGTTTTTTCTGTGTAATAAAGTCATTGGGATTTTTTGCTCACTAAGCTTCTTGTAGAAGCCATTTGATCAAAATACTATGAGATGTCTTCTGTATACAGAAACTGCTTCCTTCAAAGAGATGAATTGAAAACTAGGTCTTATCTAGTAAGCTTAATAATTTTTGATAATCTCTCAGTATTCATAATACTTTCAAAAGAGAGGAAGACAAGTTTACAGTCATTACCAGTGTTATGGATATGAGAGGAGAGAAATATGAAGAAAGAGAGATGAATAAAGAAATAAACAGGAAGAAAGGAAGAAAAAGAGTTCCCTATTGTCATCTTTTTTTCTTAGTACATCATGTATATTACACAGTGAAACATCAGGAGCAACTAATGGAAGTATATTAATAGTAAACTTTGATAAGGGATTCTTTTTTCCTTTTTTTTTTTTTTTTACACTACCATTTCTTGCAGGCAGTACATCATTGTAGATGAAAGGTTTGTTTCTGGCTTGGTGTTTATGTTTCCTCTTTAGTATCATGCAGACTACCTTCCTATCCCAAAGATGATGGAACATAGCTGTGAAAGCTCTATATAGGCGCTAAGTCAATATCTTCATTTTTAATAAGTGTGTACATGTTGTTGTTAACCATAGGTCCTTGCTGTCTGTTTGTGGAGAGAAAACTATTGTCTTTGGCAACCACTTGGGTTATTTGGAGAATTCCATGGGGCCCCTTTGACCAGTAACTAAATTGGTTGTAGCTCAATCCTGATACTGGAAGTTTTGCTTGGTGACAATACACGACCAGTTAGGACTCTTTCTAACCTATTATCTAACACTTTTGTTTAGATCACTTTCATATATGTATATATTTTCATAGATTTTTGCTGTGTAAGGTTTCCATACATTCTCCCAAGAGTCCCCCCCCTCCAATTTTAGCTGTCTCTTCTTGCATCCCTTCCGACAACAACTGTTTCATAAGCAGCAAGATCTCCAATGAATAAATGGAGTCTCATGAATACGAGAAGTTTCTCCACTGTGGAGGACACTGTCATTTAGAGAAAGTGGCAGCCTACAAACTGGATGAAGGTTTTTTACCAAATACATATTTAACAGAGGGCTAATATCCAAAATATATGAAGAACCCAAGAAACTAAATATTGAAAAATGTTAAAACAATTTAAAATGGGATATGGATCTGAAAAGAGAATTTTCAGTAGAGGAAACTCAAATGACTCATACAAGAATTGTTTAAAACAATTTAACACTAAGAACAGGAAAAGCATCAGTTGCTGGAGACCTTACTTCAGATGGGTTTGTGAAACTGAGATGGATGTGTGGAGTTGGTGTCATGAAGAAATTGTGACTGCCTGTTGTCATTCAAGTAAATGGGCCCAGTTAGCATAGGCTGTCTTTATGTATACAGTTTCAATGACTGACATGAACAATCAGTTTTTGCTTTCTAACTTTTTAAAACTGGTTACAATAAGTGCCATTTTGTTCCTTGCTTCATCCCCCCTTGTTCATGCAACTCCCCGACTTGTAGCTATTACCATTTTGATCTATATCTCTATTGTCAGAAGCATAAGCAGTTTACAAACTACAGAGGAACATTTCTTACCAGCAGGAAGTACATGTGGTTACAACATCATGCAAGGCAAGATACTTTTGTCTCTTGTGGTTAATATTTACATCTGTCAGGGTCTGGGTTTTCAGGATCAACTCATCAGTCAATCATGTATTAATTCAATCTGCGTTTTGTACTACTCTGTCCCCTCCGGGAGTTTCCAGAGTTTTTTCATTTATCTTTTAGGCACCATCACATGTAGACTTATTCTTAATATCACTGTTTATACCTTGTCCTTATGGCTACTTCTCTTAACTTCTAAGGGTATTGGCACAGCTATTAGAAATGGGGAACTATGAATTTCTATGATTCTACTTCATTCCCTCTTCCTAGAATATTCCCATTATCTCTTGATATTATGGCATTTAATAACATCTCTTTAAAACTCTTGTGGTAGAAATCATTCTTTCCAGAACAGATGAGCAAATGTGTAATAATAGTCTTCATGACCTACTGTGACTCATTCAGGCTAGTACAGTAAAAGCAAAGAGCATGTAGCACACACACTTCTGGGGACATGACCAGAATCGTGAAGCAAACTGCCCATAGATCTTTTCCAAGTGGGTCAGGATCTTCAGGGTCTTGTCACAAGGAAAGCTGTTAATGCCTTTCTCACGCCTTGTCCCTCAAAGAAGACATATGGCTCCCACGAATTATTCATAGGGATATTTATATATAATCTGAGCTCATTGAAGGCTGAGGTAGAAAATTTGTACAATGGGCCACATAGTAAGCACCAGGTCAGCCAGGACTACATATCAAAACTCCATTCCCTCACCTAAAACACACAAAAGAAAGGAATAAAAGCAAGTAGATGATGGTAGCTCTGTTTTTATCCATGCAGGAATATATGTATATGCATATGAGAAAATAAGGCAAAATTTATGTGTAAGCATAATAAAAAATATGTAAGCATATTAGCTATATAAAGAAATTAAGAATGATACCTTTGTTCATACACTAATTTTCCATCCACTTATATATGAAGTTATACATCATATGCAATTTTAAATTAGAAATTATTTCTATATATGCTAAACAGTTACTGTTTTTTTTATAAAACTTCTGTTTTCTAACATGAGGATTAAAAATATTTCTACTTTGGACCATGAATTTCCTTTCTCAACAATGTGAGTAATGTTTGAGAAAAACAACAGAAGGAAGATTAATTTACAAAATAGATATGCAATATCCTTGTTTCTGAGGATTAGAAAGATTATCAACATGTTTTTTTGTCTAAAACTGAGATGTAAATCCCATAATTTGATGTGAAGATAAAGGAAATTATCATTGAGTATTATACCCTGAGTTTATCCCTGGAAAGAAGAAAATCACCAACATACTGTGGCAATCAAATAACAGCACACATACAGATACATATGCACACATACACAAACTTATTAAATTAAACAATTTAAGTGTAAGAAATTAATATTATTTTATACAAGAATAAATTATCAGTTTAATAAACTCATGATAACCTTCTGCAATGATATTAAAGTGCAATAAATTATTTCACCAAATATGACTCTACATGAAAACTTATTTATTTTTTAACTACCAAAATTTCAGTTTTATTTAGAAAATTTTAGATAGTTACTGTCATCAGCCTAGCTTCAGGAGCACAGCTTGTGCACTCTCTATGCCTGCAGAGTTTCTCCGAAACCTTCCCCATCTCAAAACTCACAGAGCAAGCCCTGGAATTTTAGCTCATGGGGAAAAATACTTAAGAGAATACTTAATATGAGTGGCTACAAGGATTTCTCTTGTGATCTTAAATTGACTTTCCAAACAGACTCTCATAATGACTGATATGGAATTATATCATCAAGCAGGCTGCAAAACCGTTCAAATATTACAGGCACTCAAAAATCATCTCTAACGACTTCCTTTTAAAACATGCTATTTCTTCATCTCCTGTTTCATAACACAGTGTCCCTACCTCTTTATAGCTCTTTTTCACATACTTATCTGTCTGACCTCAAGGACACAAATTAATCAAGTCTTAACAGGTTCTGTAGTTCTGTTCCTTAATGGGCTTTGTACCTCCTGCTTCAGAAATGCCCTCTGATGACATTCCTTTAAGAATTTGCTATTTCTTCACATTTCAATAACTCAAAGTAGATGCCTCTTTCATATCTTGTACAGAACTTTTTCCTATACCTATTTTCCTAGCCTCAAGGACATAAATTAATCATATTTTAATGCGATTCAGAACACCCACTTCTAACTCATTTATGTAGTTTTGAAGCCTTTTTTTTATCTCCTTACCCCAGGAATTTGGGGGAAAATAAAATGCAGTAATATTATGTATTAGAATTGGACAAGCCCCACATTAGTATCGTGCCAAATGTCTGAGAGACAGATTAGCTACATGCAATAATTTCAAAAATATGGTAATAAAATAAAAAATTAAATTTCATTACTTTTAAAATGACTCAAAGTATTTCAGAACTCTGAAAAATTGGGGAAAATCCCTCTAGGAAGTTTTTTCCCTCATCATATGTCCACAAGAATTAAGGATGAAGAGGAAGCTATGTAAGCTAATGATTAACTTTTTGAGCAGTGTTAATAGGCAACAACGTAGTTATTGATGCCATGTAGTCACTGCAGTGAGAAAAAAAATGATACATTATTTATCCATAGGTAATATAATGAACTCCACCTTTATAGCTGAATCCTAAAAGTAAAGTAGAAGTGAGGATATTGCATGTTTGACAACAAGGAAAATGAAAGATTACGTTGTTTTGATATCACAATCCATTTTGGAGATGTTAAAACATTAATAATTTTAACATGAAAAAATGTTGTGATGAGAAATATCATGCAAGACCCTTATAGGATTATTAGAATGATTGAAACATAGTAGGGAACATCACAACAATCTATAATACCGTTATCATCAAAGTAAGAACTGTACATGTTTGACCCTGCATTCCACCCTACTCTGATTTATCTACTCTTCACCAACTGAATTGGAGCCGCTAAATCAGGGTTGGTTGTTTCACAGGAAAGAAGGAAAAATAACTAACACTGGAGTCTTCCATCTTGTAGTTGCTTGAAATTGAAAAAAAAAAAA
>NC_022035.1:14876345-14906605 GCF_000317375.1 Microtus ochrogaster | reverse complement strand
GATAGATAGATAGATAGATAGATAGATAGATAGATAGATAGATAGATAGATAGATAGATAGATAGATAAATAGATAGATAAATAGATAGATAAATAGATA
Organism: Microtus ochrogaster; assembly: GCF_000317375.1. Lineage (NCBI taxonomy): Eukaryota > Metazoa > Chordata > Mammalia > Rodentia > Cricetidae > Microtus > Microtus ochrogaster. The sequence goes on along the minus strand of NC_022035.1, from coordinate 14,906,505 downwards.
GGTAGATAGAAAAAAGGAGATTTAAGTCAAAGTCAAGTTTGGATCTAAGTGTGTGAAGTATGGCTAGACATTTTCATACATTAGAAAATTAAAATTGGCTAGTGTTATTGCAATGCCTAGGAAGAGTAGCTACAGAAAAAGGGGAAAATTCTATTGTTTTGTTTGTGTGTGTGTTACATATGTGTTAGTTCTCTAGACCTAGAATTGTGAATAGTTGTGAGGCATCATGTGAGTGCTGTGAACTTCTGAGAGTATGCACTATCCTTCCTGTTTTATTCCACATATCATATTTAATTGTACATTTCAGAAACTGTTTCTTCACTGCCCTGGATCCTTCTAGAATTATAGTACGAGTAAATCTTACAGTCCTTCCACATATTATCCTCTTTCCAAGGAATGGCTCCAAACCACATGATTTCTGGGAAACTCTAAAACTCAAATGCCTGATTAAATATACTGTCTATTCCTATGAAGTATTTCTAGTTTCTAGCCACAATTTGGCTTTTTCTGCATAAAATATAAGAATTTATTTTTAAATCTAGTATTCTTTATTGTCATTCCTTCTTCTCAGCTGTTAGTATAAAAGAAAATTTTTATTTCATAGTTTTATCATACAGTCACTAATGTTTAATAGCTGGTCTAGAACGCTGGCGCTATGTAGAGCAGCCATTGGGAAGGAAACCGTCAAAATATGAATGAACTCATTGAGATAGCTGGCATTTAGTTTTGCTTGATTGATTGTTTGTTTTGTTTTTCCTAGCAACTAATGCAAAAATAGCACTTTTATTTGATGTATGGTAAAGAAAACCCAAAAATCTCTGATTGGCTGAGAGATCTAAATAGTGACTAAAGAAGCCAAGAAAAGTGACACAAATTGTTTCATGATCATTTACCATGGAATTTAGTAACAAGTATAATTGTAAATTATAATAAGTCTTGTAAGTTAGTAGTGAGCAAATTAAACATTACTGGAGCAAATATAATTACTAAATCTAGTGCAACTGCAATTAATATTTTGTATACTTATGTTATAAATACTTAAAGTCAAGAAAACACTGCATTCCCATAAAGTGATAAATATTAAGAGTTTAGTTTGGACAATATGCAGTATATCAGAAATTATTTCCACAATAGATTCAAAATAAATTTCAAAGATTATTCTGTATTAGGACTTATATTTATTAAGAAGTTTATGTTAAGATCCCTGAGAAATAGACCCTGAAACAGAAAATGCTGTAAGTGACATTTCTGTGCATTCTCAGCAAAATTACTGTGATTAAGTGGGAGAAACAAGACTGAAAATGGATATTTATTAAGGATGTATTTATTGAAGAGGCCTTAAATTGTGATAAAAAGAACTAGAAATTTGAGTTGGCTCTTCAGAATTGTTCTGTACTAGGCAAAAGTGAACAATATTCCTTTCATATAGTTTCAATGTCATTGTGTATAGGATTCAATAAGAAAGAGAGTATAATAGGAATAAAGACATTAATCACCCAAGTCAAATCTTTGTAGTTCTCAGGGAAAATTTGTCTCTCATCTCTGAATAACAGTTAAAGAAGAGAAAAAAGAGTGATATTGGAAGAGGTGCTCCCAATTGTGGACAGTAGTATCATAGGTAAGTTATAGTAGTTTGGGTTTCAATATTTTCTTTTTCTTTCTTTCTTTCTTTCTTTCTTTCTTTCTTTCTTTCTTTCTTTCTTTCTTTCTTTCTTTCTGTCTTCCTTCCTTCCTTCCTTCCTTCCTTCCTTCCTTCCTTCCTTCCTTCCTTCCTTCCTTTCTTTCTTTCTTTCTTTCTTTCTTTCTTTCTTTCTTTCTTTCTTTCTTTCTTTTGTTTTTTCAAGACAGGGTTCTTTATTGTGTAGCCCTGAATGTCCTACTTGCTCTGTAGACTAGGTGACCTTGAACTCACAGAGATCTACCTGCTTCTGCCTCACTAGTCCTGGGATTAAAATTTTGAACAAACAACCCAGGATGAGATCAGTATTTTTAAGGAAAATAATAGATATCAGGTCTCGCAATCACTTAAACAAAAGTACAATTGTAACATATGAGCTATTATATTTCAGTCATACAGTCTCACGCCACGACCTCAAAGATCAACTGCTTTCCTGTTCTAAATTCAAGAACAAATATTAATTGATCTTCTCTACAAAATATTTAGAATCTAGTCAATTAGTTTTTGAAGACATACAACAGTTTTATAATCAGGCTTTCAGAGTAATTTATTTAAAGTCAGTCTTTCTAGATATAACTAATTGTGGGGTTAACTCCCTGGTTTAATTATCTCTTGGCGAACATTTTAACGATAGCATCAGCAGTTATAACAAATGACATTTCTACTCTTCAGAGCTTTGGTGAAAAACATTTAGTTTATATTATGCCAGATTATCTAGTTACCAAGCAGCATGATTAAGAACATTTTATAAGATTAAAAATAAAAGCACATCCTGCTTTACAAAATGCAGCACAATGTTTCCTTACATGAAACTCAAAGTTGACTCTTATTGGAAAACAATGAGCTGATATCAGTATCTAGAGCTGGCTATTGATACCGAATTCATAAATTAAAAATTGAACATCACCTAATTCATAATAAGTTCTGCTTTAGAGAATGATATAATGCATTCCTGTGTGATCCTTTATTCCAGACAGAATGAAGAATGGTTAGTCGTGGAATTGCCACTATTGGAAGCCACATGTTCTTTATGATGAATACTGGCCTGAGTAACTTGTGCATGCAATTTGTAATTGTAGAACATTATGGATGAAAGAACAAAATGTCTATAATTTTAAAATACTATATTTGAAAAACCTGAGATTATAAAAGACCTGTCAATGTAATAATATACTTATTGGACAAATTAACATAAACATATGTGTACAATAAATTATAATGTTGACTATATATTGAAATAGTAGGTCAATCAATAGTAAATCATTAATCAGAATGCACAAGTTTTTCTCAGTGAAAAGTATCTGTAACTTGTCAAATTTAGAATCATTTTTCTCACTGTATAAAATATAAGAATTGGGAATTTCAATGTTACCTCAGATGTACAATGTTGCCAGATACATATTACATCTCTCAAATTTCTCTTGCCCTGACCTGACATCTGGATTGAGTTTGTTCTGTGTTGATTTAATGTTCTTGACCCATTGGAGGAGATAAAGTGTTTACAGTGGATTTCAATTTGATTGATCTTTGAGAGAGTTTTTAAAACTTTCATACTAAAGTTTAAAAAAATGCATTGCAGCTTTAATTTTGTTTTAGTCTATAATTTACAAACCATGTTCATCTCACATAAGTGGAAGATACAAGCCTTAATTGTAAACCTATTTTATTTTATCTACTGGTGAAACTAGATGGAGAAGAAATTTTCAATTCATCTTTCCAGGAAAAAGAACAGAATTTCTCACAAATGACATTCAACCAGAATCATGGTGGGGATTTTTCTATACTAAGATAGATATTAACAAAGACTGTTTAACTAGCTGCTCAAACTTTTTCTCAGCTGGTATTTGAAACCTACTAGAGTTATCACAAATATTGATACTCGATAGTTGGTCTTTGGTTCCTTAAAAATGCTCATGTTATGCATTCATTTGATGATGTCACAAACAATCCCACACCAACTCAGAATTATGATAATAAAAGGGTTATTTATTTAAGGGGAAAACTTACAGATCACTGTCCTAGACAATAGTCCTCTGAGCGAACAGGACTCTAGCAGCCAGAAGTGGAAGCCAGAAGCAAGAGAGAGCTGGTACATGTTTTCTGCTGCTTTTACAGTATAAGAGACCACACACAAATTGGCTGATATCTTAAAGGATATTGGCTGAAGGAGCAGAATGTGCTTCCTCAGCATTTATTGAAGGGCATCAATTTTATGCTTCAATTATCAATATATAATTAGAAAGTCTGTGTATTAATCTATACTATATAAGATATATTGAACTATTTATGTTATTTCTTGCTTCCATAAAGCTTAAAAATACAAGCAGTAAAATATATGAGTTGATAATTATTATATTTTTAAAGAAAAGATCTCTTTATGTAGCCCTACCTGTCCAGGAATTCATTATGTAGACCCAGTTTTCCTAAAACTCACAGTGATTCATATACCTCTGCCTCTTGTTGCTGGTGTGTGTGTGTGTGTGTGTGTGTGTGTGTGTGTGTGTGTATACCACCATGCCCATCAACTTGATTATCCTTAAGAGAATCATAGATTGTCAACTGATATTTCATAACCAGATATATTTTGTTATAATCATATCATTATTATGTGTTTGCATGCAACTATGTGGAAAATTGGTAATTTTAATTTGTTTAAAAACCTTACCCATAGTATTTTAAGAAGATACAGAGATATTGTGTTATTCTGTGTGCTCTCCATGGGATTCTAGAAATAAAATTTATACATATTCTTGGATATTTCAAGTGCCTTCAGGAATAACTTATTTATAAATTCAATTTTGGAAATAAATATGTTATATTTAGAATATTCTTTTTTATATACATTAATAAATCAAAATTATTTGCATTGCTTTTTGATGCTATGAAGCTTCCAAAATGTTCGTTGTAAGACTCACTTTACTAGAAAAATATTTTTGACTCTTCATTTTATTGCCTATATGAGTTTCAAACTCTTTTCCTTCTTTAAATTGATTATGTAATCTATTGTATGGAGTTATCTGTGAATAAGCTAATATATACATATAACATAAAGAATATTTGTGATTATTTATATTGATGGGTTATTTTTGCTTTTGTTTAAATTTTTCTGAAAACGTTATGAGATAATAATATATTCATAAACATTAAAATGTTTGCTAGTCTTACATCCCAAGACAAGCTAGATGCTCTTACCTATATCCATCTAAATACTAGATGCCTCTTAACCTATACATGCTTGAAAATGTATCATTTTCCAGTCTTTATGGGATAAAGTGGTAAAAAAAAAGAAAATTTGTGGCATTTCTCTAAAAAAACAAACCAGCTGGACAAAAATCAACTAAACTATTTTCCTCCTATCTTTATATTTTTCTTTATTCAAATAGACATAAAATTACCAAATAACCCAATTAAAAATAGAGGACAGCTCTAAACAGAGAATTCTCCATAGAAGAATCTCAAATATCTAAAAAAGCATTTAAGGAATTGCTAAGCATCCTTAGTCATCAAGTAAATGCAAATCAAAATGACTTTGAGATACTATCTTACACCTGTCAGAATGGCTATGATAAAAAAAAAACACTAAGGACAACTTATGTTGGAGAAGAGGCAGAGTAAGAGAAATACTCCTAGATTGCTGGTGGGAGTGCACACTTGTACAGCCACTTTAGAAATCAGTATGACAGTTTCTTAGAAAATTAGGAATCAATCTACCCAAAGATCCAGTATTAACACTCTTGGGCATATACCTGAAGAATGCCCAATCCTACCACAAGGGCACAAGCTTAACAGTGTTCATTGCTGTATTATTTGTAATATTCAGAACCTGTAAACAACTTTGATGCCCCTTGACTGAAGAATAGATAAATAAAATGTGATATATTTACACAATAAAATATTATTTGGTTGTAAAAATCAATGACATCATGAAATTTGCAGGAAAATGGATGGAAATAGAAAAAAATCATTCTGAATGAGGTAACCCAGACTCACAAAGAAAAACATGGTTTGTATTTATTTATAGGTGGAAATTAAGAGGAAACCATAGCATAACTCACCTACAATTCATAGTTCCAGACAGTCTAGATAACAAGAAGGGCCCCAAAAGGGATGTATGGATTTCCCAAGGAAGGGGAACTAGAAGAGATCTCCTCAGTAAACTTGGGACAGGGAAGGAATCAGGGAGGGCTGGGAACTTGAGGGAATGGTTTGGTTATGCATGGTGTGGGAGGTAACTTGGAGGTAGAATGGAGGGAACAAGTAATGAGAGGGATGTTTTCATGGGGGGCCAGATGGCATTAGGGAGAAACCTTGTACCAGGGAGACACCCAGGAGTCCACAAAAATAACCCCAGCTAAGATTCGTAGCAATGGCAAAGAGGGTGCCTGAACTGGCCATCTGTTGTAATCATACTGGTGACTACCCTAATTGCTAATAGAGATACTCTATCCAATACCTATTTATTCTGTCAATTATGTTTTAAATAAACACTGGTTAGCCAGTTGCCAGGCAGGAAGTATAGGTGGGACAACCAGACAGGAAGTAGAGGCAGGACAATGAGAACAGGAGAATTCTGGGAAGGAGAAAGCCCATTCCTCCCCAGTCCTGTACAGACACTGAAGAAGCAGGATGTGATGAGCCTAGCTGAAAAAGGTACTCAGCCATGTGGCTAACATAGATAAGAATAATGAGTTAATATGCTATAAGAGTTAATAAGAAGCCTGAGCTAATGGGCCAATTGGTTTATAACTAATATAGACAGTGTGATTTTCTTCGGGACTTGCTGGCTGTGGGAAATGGGCAGAACAGAAACCCCAACAAGCAGGCCCTCATGTTACAAATGGTGCCCACATGGACAACTGTATCCACATAAAACCTGAGAGATCTTGGGAAGTAATTCCAGACAGAAAAGAATAGAGTAAAGCATGGCTTCTTGGTAGCAGGAATTTCTCAGATCTGCTCTGCTGCTTGCTAGAGGCAAGCAAGTGCTCTCATTTAAGAGAGGCTTCCTGACTGAGCTTTAGCTGCAAAACCTTGCAGCTTTATTAAAAGGTCCTGCCATGAAACACTTAAATGGTGTTGATGAAAAGCTGACTGCATGCTTTTGGTTTTCAGCCACAGCAGGGAAAAAAAGCTGTGTATTTTAAAATGCTGGCTTTCTGGGCCATCCTTCCAGGGCAAACTCTGACTCTTTCAGACAGGCAGTCCTATTATGAAGCATTTGAGTTTGATTTGTGAGAACACTGCTACAGCCTGCTTGCTGGCAGGGGCCTTGAAATGCCATCGAGTTGTGGGAATAAACGTGGCTATAGCCTGTACCTCCACCATGAGGCTGAAATCTCAGAAAGGTAAGAAATGGGCTGGATCCAGCCATCAAAGCCACAGCTTTAATCCTACCCATATTGCTCATGTGGTCAGAAAAAGAGAGAGATATATAGTAAAGATAGATTCAAAGATGAAAAAAATCTCTAAATGGTTTACTGTGGTTAAAAAAATTTATATTTACTTGAGAGAGTAAAGAAAGAGGTTAAAGTCCTTAAAATAAAAAAGAGAGTAGTTGGGTTTGATGGTACACACCTTTAATCCCAACACTTGGGAGACAGAGGTAGACTGATCTTTGTGAGTTCAAGGTGTGGTAGCAAACAACTTTAATCCCAGCACTTGGGAGAAGGAGACAGGTGGATCTCTGTGAGTTAAAGAACAGCCTGGTCTACAGAGGAAATTCCAGCATCAGATACACAGAAATCCTGTCTCAAAAAGCCACAAATTAAAAATAAAAGAAATAGAGTTTAAAATAAAGCTGCATAAAGATGAAAACCACACAGAGAATCTTGATACTGTATGTTTTTATGTTCTCTTTGAATTGTTTAAATGCTGAGGAAGGAGCAACAGCTGCTAAAAGATATTTGCTTATAAATGCTACTGAATTAATCCAAGATAGGTGTTTTAAAAATACCTTGACTTCAAAATTGAAGTCAAAGGGTATGTTACTTTGGAGAAGAAATTTTGCTTTTGTTTCCACAGGAACTGTGAGTCTGGGGATTCATTCTGAGTTAAGAAAAATCAGGTTTGATAAAAGAATACCACCTGAGAGATCTCCAGTAGAAACAGGTGGCCCAGATGTCTGAGTTCTACATCCAGAACTGATTCAAGACTGCTGCCTGAGATGATCAAGCCTCATAAGATACTCCAGTAAGGACTTTATCATAATTCAAAATTTTCTTTAGGTCCCCATAAGATTAGCAGCATCCCCAACCAGCAGGAAGTAGCTTGGAGTACTATGCACAAATTCCCCCAAAATGGACTACAGACATTTTCTTTTGTTAAGTAAATGAGGGGGAAATGGTGTGGGATAGTTCTGTATTCTGTCAATTATGTCTTAAATAAATGCTGATTGGCCAGTAGCCAGACAGGAAGTATAGGTGTAGAATAATGGGTTAATATATGTTATAAGAGCTAATATGCAGCCTGAGCTAATGGGCCAATCAGTTTATAGCTTATGGATACCTCTGTGTACTTTTCTTTGAGACTTTCTAGCTGTGGGAACTGAGCAGGACAGAAATCCCAACAAGCAGGCCCTCATGTCGCACCTAAGTGGTCATTCTGGACTAAAATTTGGACTTACTGGAACATTGAGTCATCATTAATGACACTGTTAATCTCATACATGGAAAGGGTATCTGAATTTAAATCATCTATGTAAGCAAGGTTTCCTTGCAAATCAAATCTGGGAAGTTTACAAAAGGCTCACTCTTAAACAAATGTCCAATTATAGAGATCTTAATATAAAACTTTATTTTTTCTTTAGTATAAATACATTTAGATCATGTTATTAGGATATATTATCAAGCACTTTAAAAGGTAAGAGCTGCTAAATATACTCTATAATTCTTCTAAAAGGTCAAATATATAGTCCACAAAGAAAAAGGCAATCATGAAAATATTTATTACATTATTTAATTATGTATATATGTGTCTTTATATATGTATACATAAAGGACTGTTGTTGCCTATGTAGAAAAAGAGATAGTAGTCCACTGAGTCTAGAATTACAACTAGTTGTGAGTGAGTGCTGGAACTGAATGCTGGTCCTCTGCAAGAGCAGTAAATTATCTTAATAACTGAGTCTATTTTCCAGCCTAAAGAGAATGATTCTTAACAGGGACATCTACTTTATTTATTAAGTTAGTATTTTGATGATATGGTAGATCGAAACTTGGAGGGCCAAGATTAAGTGCTATGATGAAGGTTCATGTCTCACTAAATCGTTGGTCAGAGCTGGTTTTTGGGAATGATTTTCATCTTGAGGATTCTGACAATATGTATATAAATTCATAATATTATCATATTATTATAGAATAATTTATTGTTGAAATTATTGTTATTATAGACTGTATAATAAAACTATTATAGAATTTAATATTATTATAAATTATTAAATAAGATGATTATTCATTGTGGAAAATATGAGATCAGACTTAGTAGAAGTAATCTGTCCACTGTGGCATTTCTTGGAAAAGTATTCTTCCTCCCTACAGCTCCCTTTCTCTGTACTTGTAGGCCACAGTGAGGTGAGTAGTGATGTAGGTGGTCCTTCTGTCTATGTGTTGCTTTCATTGGTTAATGAAGGAACTGCTTTAGGACTACAGCAGAGCTGTAGGGGAACAGAGCTAGGCAGGGAAAACTAAATGGAATTCTGGGAGGAGGAAGGCAGAAAGAGATGTTATGAAGCCACTACCAGAATCAGACATGCCACAACTTTGCTGGTAGGCCATGACCTTGTGGTCATATACACATTAATAGAAATGGGTTAAATTAAGATGCTAGAGATAATGGGCCAGTCAGTGATTTAATTAGTACAGTTTCCATGTGATTATTTTGGTGCTAGGTGGCTAGGATGAACAAGCAGTTTCCTCCAATAAATTGGCACCCACGTGGTCAACTAAATCCACATAAAACCTGAGAGGGCTTGAAAAGAAATTCTAGACAATAAATAAATGAATAAATAAATAAATACAGAGTTTAACACAACTTCTTACTGTTTGCTGGAGGCTTGCCACAGCTTTTTTAAGAAAGATTATCCTGATTCAGCCATAGCAGAAAAAAAGCCACGGGCATTTAAAAATGCTAGCTTTCTGGGCTTTGCTTCCAGAGTGACCTCTGGCTTTTACAGGAGATGGAGCATTTGAATGGGGTTAGTGATCAGACTGCTGCAGCTTGCTTGATGGCAACTTGGACTGGCTGTGTGCCTGGAAGTGGGATGGTGTGCAAAGAGATGCAAGCAGCTCTGCCATGCTTGACTGGGCAGGTCAAGGATGCCATACTGCATCTGACCTAGTAATGTTGCAGCTTAAATTTTAAGAAGGGCTTAGCATTTTAAGAAGTGCTTCTGGTCAGAAAATAATTACAGATCTGCAATAAAGACAAATTCGGATAAAAAAGAGACCTCTAAATGGGTCTTAGAATTGAATAAATGTATGTAGTTTTGGAAGAGAAAAAAAAGAGTATATAAAGTCATAATATAAAGTTAATGCTTTTTAAAAAAAGGGTAAAGTCATTAAAGAGACAGAGTACAGACAGTCATAGTTTAAAAGGAGTAAAAAATAAATAAGCCACATAAAGATGGAATATACACAGATATTCTGGATTATGTATATTATTGTATTTTCTTTGAAATTTTGATTGTGAAGGAGCTAAGTACAGAGAGACATTTTAGTGTATGTGCTGCTAAGCTAAACCAGCATTTATATTATAAAGGTATTTTGACTTCAGAATTTGGGTCTAAGGTGCTTTGGAAAAGTTTTTTTCTTTTGTTTTCACAGAAGATGAGAACCCATGGATTGTTTCCAAACCAATACGGTTTAATAGACCATGAACCCCTGAAAGGTTGCCATCAACACCCTCAAAAAATTACTTCACCCAACTGTTGACTGAGATGAACCTAGCACATGGGATACACCTTGAAAGGCCTAATTAACCATTCCCCCAAACAACAAGAAGCAGTATGGACAGAACTACACCCATATTCCCAAATATTGTTTATAATTGTTTGTTTACATATACTGTATATATGTATTTCTGATATTCTGATATGATAAAAGATAAAGTAAATAGATATATTGTAACTGCAGTTCTTGCTTGATCCCTGTTTTGTTATATGTAGTTTGCTATGCTAAAGTTAAAGCCTTCCTTTTTGTTTAAACAGAAAAGGGAAAATAGTGTAGCAGGTGCTTCTGTATATGTGTTGCTTTTATTGGTTAATAAAGAAACTGCTTTAGGCCTGTAGCAGAGCCGTAGGAGAACAGAGTTAGGCAGGGAAAGCTAAATGGAATGTTGGAAGAAGGAAGGCAGAGAGAGATGTTATGGAGCCGTAGCCAGAATCAGACATGCCGGAACTTTACTGGTAGGTCACAACTTCATGGCGATATACAAATTAATAGAAATGAGTTAAATTAAGATGTAAGAGCTAGCCGAATAATAAGCTAGAGCTAATGGTCCAAACAGTGATTTAATTAATACAGGTTCTGTGTGATTATTTCAGTTTTGGGTGGCCAGGACAAAAATGCGGTTCCCTGCAACAGCGTAGCTTTGCTCTAGCACATGGTTCCCATGTGATGTTCATCCTTGCTTCTGTCCCACAGCAATGGTGCAAGTTAAGCAAGCACTGAAAACTTAGGAACAAAGTAAGCAAGTCTTCCATCCGTTGAGTTCTTTTCTCAGGTATCTGTCCAAGGCGATGAAAAGGCTTTTACATGCAGTATCTCTACTGGAAATAGCGTACTCATACTTACTTTTTCTTCTATTGTGTTATCTAGTGTGAGAACACACAACAGAAGTGTATTACCACAAACCACACAAAATACCTAACACAAACACTTTATGTATATAGTCTCTACTCCTGCGATTTCAGCTGTCACTATTCCCTTACAGTTTTTCTATATTTTAACTTCAAGCTCAATCTTTAATATTGATACCTGCAATGGGAAACTCTGTTTTCCAAGTGTCGAGGCTGAACTCTTCAGAATAAGTTCATAACATATTTTTTCCTAAAGCCAGGCAGCATCCCTTCTTTCAGCTTCTTCAGCTAAATACAAAAATGCAGCTTGTAAACAAAGGTACAGGGCATAGACAGCCGAGGGAGGTGCTTAAGGAGTGCATGCTGCTGAAGCATCTCAAAATATTGATCTAAGAAAAAAGTAAATGGAACAGCACATTGATCTGAAAAAAAGAGAAGCAGAGGGAAGCAGGAGAAAAGCGAGAATCATCAGTCCTGCTAGAGAAGTGGGGTGAACCTTGCTGTGGGAACTGAAGCAGAGTGTAGAGATGAAAGTGTAGAGAGATTTTTCAGATGAAACTGGCAGAGTTTTGATAAAATAATTCATACTTTGGAAATTCAAAGTGAGTCCCATAGAGAGTGAAAAGTTTTATTGAAATCCTCAGCAGGTAGACAAGTACTAAACAGAAGAGGTCCTGTACAGTCTTCCTATTCCCATTACTAGGCATCTTTGTTAGCCAGGAAAGGCTTTCAGTGGAGGGACTGGAATACCAATCCAGCCACAAAATCTTCAACCTACAATTTGTTCTGCCTGAAAGATGTGCTGGGGTAAAAGGTGGCACAGAATTGTGAGAGTGGCCAACTAACTGGTCTAACTAACTTGAAGCACACACCATGAGAGGGAGTCCATGCTGGACACGGCTGGGATGGCCAGGAACCAGAGGTGGGACAGCCCAGAAACCTAAGATAAGACAAAAAGAAGTATTGACAAAAATAAAGTCAATGTAATTATTCCTAATAATATTCTGCTTAGAGCAGAGCCTGGTATAATCATCCCCAGAGAGGCTTCATCCAGCAACTGATAGAAGCAGATGCAGAATCCCATAGCGAAGCTTTAGGCAGAGATGGTGAAATCCTATAGAAGGCAAGGAAGGATTTCAGGAGACAGGCTTTCAAAGATACCAAAAGAACATACCCATAGAATTAACTAACCAGGACTGATAAGTGCTAAAAGGCTGAAGTGACAATCAGGGAGCATGTAGGGATCTGACCTAGGTCTTCTGCGTACATGTTATGGTTGTATATCTTGGTGTTTTGTGGAACTTCTAGGAGTGGAATCAGGAACTTGTCTCTAATGTTGTCCTGGTATTGGGACCCTTTTCTTCCTACTGGACTGCCTCATCCAACCTTGATATGAGGGTTTTTGCCTAGTCTTATTTTAACTTGTTGCACTATACTCAGTTGATGTCCTTGGGGACTTGCTCTTTTCTTAAGGGAAAAGGTGGAAGAGTGGATCTGGGGGAGGGGATGTATTTGGGGAGTAACAGGGAGAAGAGGAGAGACAGAAAACTGTGGTCAGGGTGCAACACATGAGAGAAGAATAAAGGAAAATTAAACTTTAAAAAACTAGAAAAGACACAACTTGTCAAACTTTTTATAAAAGGTATAAAGCTTATGGCTAAACATGGAAGATTTTTCAAAAGTCCCTAGTCTCAACAAGTATATTTTTCTATGTGTATCCACTAAACTATTGTAAAACTCAGAGATAACAATTGTCCAGTTGTTTATCAGCTATAGGAGTTTCCTAATAGGATTTTTGTGGACACTTGTGTATACTATCATATCATTTACAAATAGCACAAGTTTGAATTATTCCTTTCCAGTTGGTATCCCTTCAATCTATTTTTGTTGTCTCATTGCTCTAGCTAAAACTTCAGTTCCTTTATTGAATAGATATGAAGAGAGTAGACAGTCTTGTATTCTTCCTGATTTTAGTAGAATTGCCTTGAGGTTCTCTACATAAACAGGACATCCTGAAACATAAAAAGCTTTTGCAAGGCAAAGGACATAGCCAATAAGACAAAATGACAGCATACAGAATGGGAAAATATCTTCACCAAAATAGAGGGCTGATCTCCAAAACATATAATAAACTCTAGAAACTAGACAACAAAACAAAAAACAATCCAATATAAAAATGGGGTACAGATCTAAACAATAAAAATTAACAGAAGAATCTCAAATGGTTGAAAGCTACTTAAGGAATTGTTCAGCATCCTTAGTTATCTGGGAAATGCAAATCAAAATGACTCTGAAGTACCATATTACACATGTCAGAATGGCTAAGATAAAAAACGCAAGTGATAGCTCTTACTGGAGAGGATGTGGACTAAAAGGAACAATCCTCCACCACTGGTGGGGATTACAAACTTGTGTGGCCACTTTGGAAATCAATATGGCAATTTCTCAGAAAATAAGGAATCAATGTAACTCGAGACTCAGAATTGTCACTATTGGGAATATACCCAAATGACGCTATAAGGACATATGTTCAATTCTGTTCATAGCAGCATTATTCATAATAACCAGAACCCGGAAAGAACCTAAATGTCCCTCAGCCTAAGATGGGTAAAGCAAATGTGATAGGTACATTTACACAATTAAAAATGTACTGCTAAAAAAAATGACATCATGGAATTTTCAAGCAAGTGGAACTGGAAAAAAAAAAAAGATCATTCTGATTGAGGTAACCCAGACTCAGAAAGACAAACACAGTTTGTACTCACATATAAGTGGATACTAGATGTAAAACAGTGGATAACCGGATTACAATCCATCGCTCCAGAGAAGCTAAGTATCAAAATGAGATCTTAGAGTGATGATTACCTTAGAAGGGCATGTTGATGCAACCTCCTGTGTAAACTGGTGTGGAGGGATGGCAGAGGGCAGGGGATGAGAACATGAGGAAAAGGGATTGTTGAATTGGGGGAGGAATGGAGGGGGAAGCAATGAAAGTGATATCTTGATAGAGGTAGTCATTATAAGGTTAGGGAGAAACCTGGGGCTATGGAAATTCCCAGGAAAACACAAGGATGACCCCAGCTAATACTCCTAGCAATGGCGGAGAGGGTGCCTGAACTGACCATCATCTATAATCAGATTGTTTAATACTCTAACTTTTGTCATAGAACCTTCATCCAGTTACTGACAGAAGCAGATGCAGAATTTCACAGCCAAACACCAGGCCGAGCTCTGGGAGTCCAGTTAATGAGAGGAAGGAGGGATTATATGAGCAAGGGGGATGAAGATCGTGACAAGGAAATCCACAAATTAAGTGAACCAGAGCTTGTTGGAACTCAGGGACACTAGACTGAGATATGTGAAGATTGCTTTGGAGTAAGCTAGGTCCTCTGCATGTGGGCAACAGTTGTGTAGTTTGGACTGTTTGAGAAGCCCCTGGTAATGGGGCAAGGATCTATTCCTGGTCCATGAGCTTACTCTTTAGAGCTCATTCCCTATGGTGGGATGTAGATAGAGACTGCTTGTTAGTTTCTCAGCTGCCCAGACCCAAAATAATCACACAGAAACTATATTAATTTTAATGCTGTTTGGCCAATAGCTTCGGCATATTTCTAACAAACTCTTACATCTAAAATTAACTCATTTCTATTATTTTATATTTTACCTTGAAGCATGTGGATTACCCATAAGGGTCTCAGGCGTCTCTCTTCTTTGATATCTACATGGCATCTCTCTGACTCCACCTACCTTCTCCCTTGACATCTCTTTTCAGATTTTTCACCTGACTTTTCTGTTAAGCCATTGGTCAAAGGGAGCTTATTTATTAACCCATGGCAATAAAATATATTTACAATATCCAGAGGGAAGTTCCACATCAATGGGATGTCATGCTCAGCCTTGATTGGGGGGACTTAGTCCTACTTCAACCTAAGCTTTGTTCTTTTAAGGTGTGGAATGGGAAATGTGTTGGGTGTTTGTGTGTGGAGACAAGCCAGAAAAGGAGAGGAAGGGGAAATTGTAGTTGTTACGGAAAATGAATAAAAAATTTTTAAAAAAACAAGACCAATAGTCTAGTTTTACCCTTCACCTGAAATCCACACTCAGAGTACTTTTGGGCAGAACCACTGAACAAATAACTAATAAACTTGCCTTCAATGCCAAATTTCCAATGTTTTGCCATAATAAAGGTAGTCAAACTTTTCTTATCCAGGATAGAATATAATGATATGATTTGGCAAGTATAAACACAATTGTACGAAGTTTTCAAACTGATACATTATGCTGATTTCTGGCACCACCAGCTCTATTCACAATTCCCATAAACCTGGTAGCCTTTCCAAAGCCTAACCTTTCCACTCTCCTCATTTATTGTTACTACTAAATATTTTTATGTAACCAGCCACCATGTCCTAATCATTCTAACCATTGATAACTCCGTTCTGTCTAGCCCAAAGTACATAAAGGTAACAACAGGTTTGATTGCCTTTAGTACGTCTGTTAAAGTAGTATAGCAACCTTGTCCCATCCCTGAATTCTGATCACACAATCTACTTCTGTTTTGTGAGGATAAGGACAAACTTTTCTAAAATTCATGCTAGCCACAAACTCTCTAATTTAAGCATTTTACTGATCCCACATAATCAGAACCATATTGCCTACTATATAACACATCTCATAGCACTGTTGTAATTGATTTATACCATTTTCTTTAAATGCAAAATTTAAAAAAAAACTTAATAAAAATTTGAAATGAAATATTCCTCAATATTTTTCATGGTAATTACCAAATATGATATGAAGACATTCTGAACAAAGAGTTGCAAATGTATTTTGTTAGTAGCAGTAATCATATAGGCTTCTTTTCACTTACTGTAAATCTGGCAATATTTTGCTCAATAGGTTTACTTGACTGTGCACTACTATAAGGTTGCCATACAATTTAAGGACCTAATAGAAATGAAAATGTATCACCTGTTATTCAAATGGTAGAAATGCTGTTAGATACCTTAAAACATTTTCATGTTTTTTTATATTCTTTTCAAAATGCAATAGCATTTCTTACTCCTGGCTAAAACAATTGTACATTCATGAAAATGCTTATATATTTTAAGACAACTACATTCGTTCATTTTTTTGTGACATTAATTCATTACTTTAACACCAATACTCCAACAAACTAGAATGGAACAAATCAGGTTAATACAGAAGTGGTTTCTTATTGTGAATATTAACTTCTGGGGATAAAAAATTATTTGATGACTTTTCTTTTACAGTTCTGTGTTTGTCTGTATCTGGGGCCATGTAATAAAAAATATTTTCTGTGAATTGTGCACAAAACTGTTTGAAAACCTCAAAAGTATGCCACATGGGTTCATTTATCCCCTTGAAACCATATCATTTTTACACAAATGATACTTAAATTTCAGGTATTGTTTCATTTCATAAATAAAGAATATTCTCTAAATCAGCCTGCATAGTATTATTTTTGGTGAACTATTTCCTTAAATGCCCCATCTATTGGCAAAGTTTCATTCAGATTCTCACACTTGGTTTAAATGCTGTCTCAGTGACTCCTTCTCCCACATCTTCATTTTTCATTCCCACTACTATCTTGAGCTAGACTTTTGACAAACTTGTAATATTTGGAAGGAGTAACAATTATACCTTACTAGGTACCTCTACTAAGTCTCTCACACAGAAATTTATCAGCAAATAGGAACCTAAAACTCTTGACAATTTACTTTGAAAATACAGTGAAAAAACAGCTTTGGGTCATTTCACTTTACTTTTCAGGAAAGATTTTTGAAGGTAAAAGGTGGTATATTACCATAGACACATTTTTGAAAAGTCTTTAAATTAAATTCTGATTGTTGCTAATAAAATCTGAGAATTACACCAGAATATATAGACATATGCAATGTGATCTGGGTTTGTATTCAATGTTGTTGGGGGTGTGTGTATTGTATCTCAAATCAATTTTAACCAGTTAGTATGTGTGGATATTATTAATGTAGCTAAAAATTCTCAACTTCTTACATTCTTTGTCGATAAACTATATTTTCATCAATAAGAACTCAACCCTACTTATTCTAAGTGGCCAACATTGCATCACTTGCATATATTTTTATCACGACAACTGAACTCATAGGGAAGATTCTTAAATCTGAAAAAGACTTTATATTGACATGGTTACATATAAGACTATGAAAAACATGGGGAGAGAACTGGGGCCCAACTTGTATCAGATTAATAGGAATCTCATACATGTTTCCCAAATTGCACTAATAAGTAGTTATTATTAGCGTCAAGATTTTGATCACTTAGAAAATGTTGAGAGCATATCAATATTGTTAATTAAATCATAAGCATATAGAAAGAAACACAACGTGCAGAAGTTTTGCCATTGAGTTGTAACACATTCAACTGTTCAACTTTGAAAATAAACACCCTGGAAGGATAGACATTGTGAATTATTGTGCATTCAAATGACCATAGCACACTAAAATACAATCCACTGACTAGGCTAATTTAACCATATCTGCCACAAGGGAACTATGTATACAAACTGAATACCCGAAAAATCAATTTAAAAAAAAATGAGTAGAAGTGAATGCCACAGAAAAAGTCAATGAAACTCTAATGGCCTGGCTATGTAGTGACACTAAATAGTATCCTGTGTTGACAACATAGTCCCTGATTCTGAAGCTATTGAGAGGTTGTAGGCATCAGGAAAAAAATCTAACTTAGCTAATAAACTGTTGAGCTGAATCCTAGTTAGAGGATGTACAAAAGCAGGCCATGCTTCTTCCTTGGAACCATCTTTGTGACCCTCCTTCTCATTCTTTTCCTCCCCACTCCTGATTGTCACAAGGTGAGCGAGCTTCTCGTTCACACATCTCTGCCGCCATAATATTTCCTTAAGTTAGCCACAGTCCAGCAGATTGCAATCTGTGAAGCTTTCAGAGGCACAATGCTTTCTTTCTTTAACAGGTTTTACTTAAGCGCTTTGTCTCAGTGACAAATACCAAACACAGAGCCAAAGTCACAGAAAACAAAAACAGATATTACAGAGATTGAAAAACAATGATAATGTTATGACCACTCCCACATGTTCTGTGCCCCCATTGTCCCACACATCTTACAGGCAGGACATATTGTAGGTTGAAGGATACATGTTGTAGGTTTTGTGGCTGCGCTGGAGTCCATGTTTCTCTTTTGTTGCCTGCATAATACATTCTAAGTATTGGCATAAGAATAAATTTTCCTTTCCACTTACTTTTTATCCTCTTATAAAATTGAGCAGTGGACTGCTTCTATGTTCTTTATATGTTCACCCATTCTGTAGGTTTTACCTTTACTCTATTGATTGTTTCTTTTGGTATATACAATTGTTCTACTTGATGTCACCTCCTTTGTCCGATTTTATTTCACTTTCCTGTACCTTAAGAATCGTGTTCACGTATCTTTCTGATACTAGTCAAGTAGTCCTTGTCCATCCATCAATCACTTATGTTTTTAAGGCAAAGTGTTAATTCTTAGATTTCTATAACCATGTATTTACATTTAAATCATAAAATGTGATAGTTTCAGCTTCATTCTTTTCTTTCAAGATTGTTCTATATATTAGAGACTTCTTTGATTCCCTAAAATCAGGTAGATTTTTTGACAAATATCATTGGAATTTCATATAAATGTCATTGACTTTGTATACCGCCTTAGAAAGAGTGATCATTTAGACAATATTCTTTTTTCTCATCCAAGGACAGTGATAACTTTCACTTTTCCTCTTTCATTTCTTTTAAAAGGTTATTTTTAATGTATATGTGTGAATGTATGCTACTTGTGAGTGGACGCCTATGGACTTCATTAGAGGGCAGAGAATTCTTGAGTTTGGATACCCTACACATGTCAACTTCGAAATGAACTTGGGTCTCCTGGAAGAGTAAGTAAGTGTTCTTAACCACTGAAACATCTCTCCAGATTTTTGTCTTATTTCTTGAGTCAATGACAGTTTCTGTTTTGGATTTAATTTTTTTTAAATAAATGATCACAGATAAATAGTCTTACACCTAGACAGATGTTGGAACTTCTTATGGTAAAACATGAATGAGAACTTCCTTCTTTCACAGCTTTGATGCCTGTGTCATGGAAACCTTAATGAGCTCATACCATTGTTTCCTGAGACTGAAAGTGACATTGGAAATTGCTTGGCCCTGTTTTACAGAGTTTTTTTTTTTTTTTTTTTTTAGCAATGATTATAATATTGAAGATGGGAATTGTTATTAGTTATAAGGTTTAATCATTTAAAAACAGAATCTCTTGATTACTAACCACGCAATTTTGAGGCATTGTCTTATATGCCCTCATTAGTAGAAGATAGAGAAAAATATAAGAGGAAATCTAAGATCCTTAGTAAGTGACCTATGTATTTTTTTTATTAAAGATCAAATCTGGTGTCAAGATGTCCTGCCATAGCTAATCAGTTTGTGAGATTTGTTGCAGCTGTTTAACAATTGGCAATAGCCTTTTTAAAGGAGAGTTCAAGATGTATGTTTCTACCGTAATTTTAACATAATTCCTGTAGTCTCTTCTATTCTCTGTTATGACCATTAAGTGCTATCCCTAAGCTTGAAGTGATTACAGACTTTTTCTTTTTCTTCATTATATTTATTTCAAGAAAGTATCGTATGATCCTGATAGCCATGATTTTCAATCACTTACTTCATTTTTTTTTTATTTAAGAGACTTTAAATATGTCCATTTAATAACATTCATATCCTCCAATACATGGTCTCTGAAATTTACCTTGGTACAGGGTCAGATTTAATTCACAATTTATTAAGCATAATTTTATATCTTTGGCTTTGGTACAGAGGCAGATGTATACATTCATTCATTTTACTCTAAACATTATACATGTTTTCTTCCATAAAACTGGCATTCGTATACTGGACAGATAACATTAACTGCTTCAACAAGAGCTTAAACTGTGACAAAATGAGTTCATACAGTCTGTTGCTTAGGGAAAATGGTGACAAAATTCATTCATGTTCTATTGTTTTTACTCAGCTTTTTCTTTCAGGTAAGAAGATTGCACAGGAAATTAGCAAGGACAATATCTATAGCATAAAATACTATAACACATCATTTCCTAAGAAATATCATTTTGTCTGAGATGATTGCTTCAGAGGAGGTAAAGAGAAATATCAAGAACAGTTAAGGAAGCTGACAAGAATATTAGCAGAAGCAGAACAATCTTCACAATGAGCTGTAAGTTTGCACGGTGTCACTTTATACTCATTTAAAGTTTCTTTTCTGTTTACATTACCCTTCACAGTAATCTGTTAAATGACACTCCAGTCCTTTTCCCCTAGAGCCACCAGATTTACCCAACTGTGTGGAGCTGTGGTTGTGGATTTCTGTTCCAGAGGATAGGGACTGTGAATGTTGTTAAGAATAAGACTTACTAAAAAATAAATAAATAAAAAGTAAAACTGAAAAAAAAAAAAGAATAAGACTTACTTAAAGAGTTATCAAGTGAGATTTAGGAAGCGGAGAGAGGGTAAATCTGACTACTGTGCTTGGAAACAAATGGGGATTCAGGATAGAAGTAAGTACAAGACATCAAAAGACAGGGTGATAGTTTCTGTAATTAGCAGAGATATTATCTGCCAGATTGTATATGCCCGTATAGAAGGGGATATGATAGCCCAATACAGTGTGAGAACTGACCCTACAAATTATGTTACAGCCTGTTATGCTGTGCTGCTACTGACCCACAAGCTTCTCAACATGTTTAGTATAGACAAGCTCTATGAAGGGAAAGTAGAGTTCACTGGAGATGAATACAATGGAGAAAAGCATTAATAGTCAATCTGGTGCCTTTAGTTGCTGTTTGGATGCAGGTCTTGCCTGAACTATAACTGGCAATAATGTTTTCTGGGTCCCTGAAGGGAACTGTGGATGGAAGCTTGTCTAATCCTCATAGTACCAATCTATTCCCTTGTTATGATTCTGAAAGTAAGGAGTTCAACTCGGAAGTTCGTCCGAAGTACAGCCTGAGTCAGAGTGTTGCAGGCTACCTGCATTACCTAACAGAGGAAGATGAAGACGTTTATAAGAAACAATGTAGTCAGTACATAAAGGGTAATGTAACTCCAGACATAAAGGAGATGCAGAAGAAAGCTCACGCTGCTACCCAAGAGGACCCAGCCAATGAGAAGAAGCCCGAGAGAAGTAAAGAAGAGGTGGAACTGTCCAAAAATATCCCTTGCCCAGAAAAAGATTGGATTGTTCGAAAAAAGGCAAGCTTCCTCAGTTCTCAGGAATGGGATGCTGAGGGCTAAACCAATCTTCTATGAAGATATTTTCATAAAGACAATAAACATATTTGATCAAGGAGCCAAAAAAGTAACTTGTTTTTTTTAAATATGAGTGTCATAGAATTTGCCTAAATATTGCAGATTGTGTTTAGGCTTTCTACAGGATTGGCAATAGCAGCATCTATTATAATGATGGAACAGTTTTCAAAAGAAAGAATTTAATACTTACTTCACTGAATACTATTAACATTATACAATTTTAAAATAATATATTTAATCCAAGGGACAGCAAGTGCTCTGAACCACAAAAGCATCTCCCTTGCACCCAAACAATGATTTTATTTTTCTAAAACAAACACATGGCAGTGACCTCACAAAACTGTGTGACAAACACACAGTTACTTCCTAAGAAATTTCCAGTGATATACAGAATCTACTTCTGCATTTCTACAACAGCGAGTTGTATGTATATAGAATGTATTATCAAATATGTAATTGATTAATTTCTCATAGTCAAGAGGCAGTATGGTGAAATAAAATATTGATTAAACCAACTGCTATAAAATTTACTATACTTTGAAAAACCATTCCTTCAGTAATTCCCAAGCACAAAATAGAATGGTTTCTTTTGTTTATATGCAGTAAAATCTCATGCAAGAAAGCTGTGTATCAAGAAATGGAAACTTTAACAACATAATTAGGTCAGAGAGAGAGAGAGAGAGAGAGAGAGAGAGAGAGAGAGAGAGCTTATAAAATGGAGAAGTTAAGAGAAT
Organism: Microtus ochrogaster; assembly: GCF_000317375.1. Lineage (NCBI taxonomy): Eukaryota > Metazoa > Chordata > Mammalia > Rodentia > Cricetidae > Microtus > Microtus ochrogaster. The sequence continues at coordinate 14,883,939 of NC_022035.1, read as the reverse complement.
TCACCAAAATTTAAACAAAAAAAAAAACAGATTTGATGGTGAAAACTGTTATAGAGGACAAATCTCCCCTTTCTGTGGTGGGTTAAATTCTTTTTGCTGGTGACAGATATACTTTCTCAGGAAAAAAAAAAAAAGTGGTACTAAGACAAATTGGTACAAAGGTTAGTGGGCAAAATGCTGTCCTGAAATAAGCCAAGTCCCACATGTAGTGTCTGTGCCATCTTAATAGCAGTAGGGACAGCTCAAATATTACATCATTAGTGCTGTTTTTGAGCTTTATGATGGGTTGTCCAGACTGGCCTGATACAACACTATCCAGAGAGATGAGAAAGGTTAGTATCAGAGAAGTCCATGTGACAAAAAAAATAAAAATATAAAATAAAAGACACAGGCCAAATTGTTGCAGGACCCTCAAGGACACAAAGGTTAGAGGATCTTAGAAAACAAGAGAATGAAATTCAGCTTCGTTCTATACTTTATAAAAGAAACATTACAACGTCCTGACTCATATCTACTGTCACAAATGGGTAGTGAATGACTTTAGTACCCCTTCTTTCACCAATAGACAGTAATACAAGCAAAACTAAAAGGACAAAGCTAGAGCTAAATGATGATATAAACTAAACGGACATAATGTAAATAGATATTTACAGAATATTTTGCCCAATAATAAAATAATATAATACTCTTATCAGCATATCACAGAACCTTTAAAAATTGACCTCGTACTTAGATATAAAGAGTCTCAATAGAAACAAAAAATTAAATAATTATGATATTTCTTATTTGATCATCAAGGATTAACCTTGATATCAATAACAACAGAAATCTTACAAACTTGTGGAAACTGAACAACTCACTACTAAATAAAAAATTGGTAAAGGCAGACTGTGAAAAAAATAAAAACTTTCTAGAATTGAATGAAAACAAATACCCAACCTACCCAGACTTATGGTACACAATGAAGTCAATTCTAATAAGCAGATTCTTTGGATTAAGGGTTTATATTGAAAATTGGAGAGATATTATATTAGTAAATTAGCAGCACAGTTGGACTCTATAGAACAAAAAGAAAAAATTACACCTAAAAGGAATAAATGGCAAGAAATAAACTCAGGGTTGAAATAAATAAAAGAGAAACAAACAAACAAAATTACAATAAATCAATCAGTTAGTTCCTGGGGAAAAATCAGTAAGACTGGCAAACCCTTATCAAAATGAAACAAAAGGCAGAGAGAAAATATCTAAGTTAACAAAATTGGAAATGAGAAGAGGACATAAAAATAAACACCAAGGAAATTCAGAGATTCATACTTTAAAAAGCTGTACTCCACCAGACTGGAAGAAATAAAAGTGAATAATTTTCTTGATAAATGTCATTTATCAAATTTAAATCAATGTCATATAATCAATTTAAACAGACTTATAACCCCTAGTAAAATAGAAGCAGTTGGTAAGTTTCCCAACCAAGGGTAAAAAGCCTAGTGACAGATGGTTTTACCATAGTGGTCCTACACATTTTCCAAGGGAAGTTAAATGCCAAAAGTCCTCAAATTATCCCACAAAAAAAGTATATGTTAATAGAACATGTTCCCTAAATCACTGTTGTGTTTATAGAGATGCTGTTGTCATGGTGATGTTTAACAGAAAGAAAGATGATTTTTAGGAAGCCATACTGGTAAGACTCATGTGTGTAGTAGCTTCTAACATGTCTAGGTGAGGCAGTCTTACAGAAAATTTTCTGTTCCTCTGACTATTACAAAATTTCCACCTCCTTTCCCACAGTGGTCCATTAATCTTAGATACAGTAGTTGTGCTATAGATATATCAGTTGGGACTAGGCTCTGAATTTGAATAACTGTTTTCTGTGATGGCCTCCATTTGCTGCCAAAGAAAGTTTCCTTGATGAGGGATGAGAATTACACTTATCTATGGGCATAAGGACAAATATTTAGACTGTAGCTAGGAATTATGCTGGTTTAATGAAGGGTCAGTCTTAGCTTCTCCTCCAAGACAAGCCCTGGGTAGAGGATTTGAACATCAATGAAACCAATATACATGTTAATGTGGAAAGGGGAAAGATCTAGAGGTCTCAGTGCTACACAAAGAACTACAAGCAACAAAGAAATGCTGATGTTAGAGAAATAGCCCCATTCCGACCCCCCCCCCCCCCGGGAATAGCACATAAAGTGGTTATCAAATACTAAGTGGCAAGCTCAAAAATATACATAAAAGCAACATTGTACAGACTGAGTCGATGATATTTCTGTATTTAGCTAGATGTATGTATATGCATATAAACACATGCATGCACGCACACACATACTCACACACACACACACAATGAATGACTTGCTCAGGTACCATCAATGAAGCTTCATCCTGCAGCAGGTGGGAACAAATCTAGGAAACCACAGCCGGATACTATGCAACGAGACCGTGAATTGGTCAGTTCTCAAAGGGAAGCCTCCTTCAATTCTCTCCTCTCAGCAATCAAGTTATCTTGCAGAAAAGGAGGTAGGAAAAATTTAAGAGTCAGATAAGGTGGAGGACCAAAAGGAATTCTAAATACAACAGGACCATGCACATAAAACCTCACAGAGAGTGAGGCCACTCGAACAGGGATTGCATGGTCTGTACCAGAAGAATCCTAGAGTTGAGTGGAGAAGTGGACAAATTCACTCATTATAATTAAAAAAGGCATCTTCAAGTCCAACTGATAACCACTTGCGAAAGGAAACAAATGATTTTTCTATAAGGTAATCTCACTTGGGAAATAAATTTCTTTTAAGAAGGGTAGATGTATGTGCAAGTACAGATGGCTAACAGAATATGAACTCTGTGGCATATTTAGAGATTTACTGTCTCATAAGGTTATTATAGAATTTTTCATTTTTCCTCCTTTGTTCTTATTTTAACTTTTTTCCTTTCTTATTACACTACAGATTCTTTGCATATATATGTATTATGACTTTCATTTTTTTCTCTTGATTCCTGAGTATACCAATGAGTGGGCATGTTTCTGCATCTGTATCTGCTACTTATGTTTTTTTTTCCCCCTCGGGTTCTATTCTTTCTGTTTTTTCCTGTATTATGATTTATTTATATTCTATTTTATTATTTTATGATTATCTCTTAGATTTTTGTTTCCTCGAATAAGAAATAGAAAGGATGTAAATCCATATGTGATGGGAAGTGGGGAAGAACTGGAAGGAATATAAGAAGGAAAAACCATAATCAGGATATATTATTTGAAAATTAATTTATTTTCAATATAGAAAAAATTTTAGTGGCATATACACTTCTAATAAAAACAGAAAACAGTTAGTATATGTACTTTCACCAAATACCTTACTTTTTGCCAAATATGTTTAGTTATTTTGTTAATAAATTTATAAAGTATCAAACCACATTACAGTCTCTTGGCTTGAAACTAAATTATCGTAAGTCAGAAATAATACATAAGATCCTTCTGATTTCATTCTTCCCTTGTTCCTTTAAACATCATCACAATGAAGCCACTGGTCCCAGCAACTCATGCATCGTTTTCAGTCATTTAATAAGCAGATTTCTTCCACTAGTATTTGAGCACCTTTCTGAATGTGAAACCTCTGCTGGATGCTTTGCTTTTGTAAGATATGTTATCACATATATCAATTATTACAACAGTTTTAAGAGTCAAAACACATTCTTTTTCACAGAAATGTAAGTGCAGATGGATGATACACATCTGCCAGCCTTGAGATTACGATGCCTTTATTCACTAGAGTTATACATTAACCAGAGAACAAAAGAGAGAAATATTCTAATCACAGTTTATCTTGCCATTGAGTGTATTTTCTGTCATCTTTCTATACAAAACTCATTGCTAATCTTTACATCCTATTTTTGTATTTTTATTGACCATATATTGTCTAAAACATATAGCATAGTTAAGTTCTATTCATTTTAAATTATATTGTATGTAAATTTTTATATATTTATGGCATAAAAGTCAATAAAATAATCACTGACAATTTTAGTCACTGAATTCTTTATAGTTCAGTAATAACAAAATGTGAATACATAGAGAAAACAGTATCCTAAAATAGAATTTGAAAAAGGAGAAGCCTGACATGTGACTTGTCTAGAAAAGGACGATAAGCTTGCATTGTTTTGAGTTTCATAATCTAATTATGATACATGGGAAGCTGGAATGGAGATATGAATAAATTTAGATAAGTAATGCCACCTAAATCTAGACAAGAGTTTTTACATGCATTTTAAAAGCCAGCTTCTTTAACAGACAATAATATAATTTTGGCAGTAATGAGCTGGAAACCCTGTAGGCATAAGACAAAAAGAGTTTTATACTTTATAAGATTTTGCTATAATCCAGTATATTAGCCCTTTACAAGTGCTTAAATTGGGTAAGTACAAGAAGATAGGTTTAGTTAACTCTAATATTTTTCTGTACCATGCTTTCTACTTTGCTCATAATGATTCCTCATTTCCTCTTCTTTTGTATAAAAATGAACATAAGAAATCATTATCATAATAGCACCAGTGTACTGTAATTTCTCCTAGGGAGCTTACCATATGGTACCCGTCTCTTTCATATTTAATTTACCTTGATCTGCTAAATATCAGACTTGTAAGGAATCATAAGTCATGCTCATTAAAGTGTCATACTCTTTAGAGAATCCAACGCCAAAGCTACATCTATCCTTTTGATATGATAAGTAACAATTTAATGTCAGACAACCAAGAAACTAAATTTCACTAAGTGCTTAAAGATTAAAAGATATTTTCATAATAGAATTGTAACTGTTTTTTGCTTAATCGTTTTTGTTTTAGTAATTTAGTTAGAAAATACAGATAATTACAAATTAAACAAGTTAGTATTTAAGTTACTTACAAACAGTAATAAATAGCTAAAAATTTCTTATCCATTCTAAACTAGAAAAGACCAATAGCACTATTATTAAATAACATTGTTAATCAAAGAAATGAATATGAGTATAAGAGTTTTTATGCTAACTAAACTGATTTTTTTTTACTTTAAAAAAATACCATTCAAATTCCCACTTCCTCCCGCTCCCCTCCCACTCCCTCCACACACCCTTCCCCTCACTCCCCTCTAATCTTAAGAGAGGGCAAGGCACTCTGCCTTGTAGAAAGTCCAAGACCCTCCCCACTACATCTGGGTTGAGCAAGGTACACATCCAAAGAGAATAGGATCCCAAAAGGCCAATACATGCAGTAGAGACAAACCCCAGTGCCGTTGTCATTGACCACACAGTCTGCCCCAACTGTCAACCACATTCAGAGGGACTAGTTTGATGCCATGATCAATCATTCCCAGTCCAGTTAGAGCTGGTGAGCTCCTATTTGCTCAGGCACATTGTCTCAGTGGGTGAACCCCTCATGGTCTTGACCTGCTTGCTCATAATTTCACTCCTGCCACTCCTTGACTGAACCTTGGGAGCTCCGTCCAGTGCTCCAATGCGGGTCTCTGCCTCTGTTTTCATCTGTTGTTAGACAAAGGTTCTACGGTGATATTTATGATAATCATCAGTTTGACTAAATGGCAAGGCCAGTTCATTCACCCTTTCCTTTATTCCTTAGGGTCTTAGCTGGGGTCATCCTTGTGAATTCCTGAGAATTTTTTCTAGAGCCCAGATTCTCACTAATCCCCAAAAGGCTCCCTCAACAAGATATCTCTTTCCTTGCTCTCATATTTGTCCTTCCTCCATTTCAACTCTCCCATTCCTTCAACTTCTCTCCAACCCATCCCTTCTCTCCTCCTCTTCCCTTTCTCCCCTTCTTTCGACCTCTCAACCCTATGCTCCCAAATTTTGTCAAGTGATCATGTCCGCTTCCAATTTTCAGTTGGATCTATATATGTTTTTCTTTGGGTTCACCTTATTACTTAGCTTCTCTAGGAACTATGGGCTCGATGTCTTTTGTTTATGACTAGAATCCACTCCAAGTGAGTACATACCATATTCATTTTTTGGAGTCTGGGTTACCTCATTCTGGATAGTGTCTTCTAATTCCATTCATTTGCATGAAAAATTCAAGATATCGTTTTTTACTGCTGAGTTGTACTCTAATGTGTAGATGTACCACAATTTCTTTATCCATTTTTTTTTGTCGAGGAGCATCTAGGTTGCTTCCAAGTTCTGACTATTATAAATAATTCTGCTATGAACATAGTTGAACAAATGATTTTATATTATGATTGAGCTTCTTTTGCGTATATGTCCAAGGGTTGTATTGCTGGATGCTGAAGTAGGTAGATTCCCAATTTTCTGAAAAACCGCTACACTGATTTCCAAAGTAGTTGCACAATAAAATAAAAAATTTTTTCAATGCTATCTAATTTGAAAAGTATTTCAATTAAAGCTCTCAAGATCTCATTTAGAGGCATCTGCAAACTACACAAAACTACTCGAGAAGGGGAATGAACAGACTTGGTGTGGAAGATGTTTGCTGTGCACCCACAAGCACCTATATTTGGATTCCTAGCTTCCCCATAGAAGAAAGACATTTTGGTTCATATCTATTATCTCAGCACTGGTGAATGGAGACAAAAAAAAAAAATCATGGAGGTGTTCTTGGTATTCAGTTTATAAATATTAATGAGCTCTAGGGTTAGTGACTGATCTTGTTTCCAAAGATTAATATGAAGAAATGGTAAATGAAAATATCTCCATGCCAAACTATGGTCCCCACCCTTTTACTGCGTGGATGAGTGAATCCACACATAATTGTACACAGATGCATAAGCAAAGTTTTGGAGAACATTATACTACTATGTATATAAATTTAAAGACATTTAATATAGCACATAAATAATTCAATAAAATGGGGCTGGAGAGATGGCTCAGTGGTTAAGAGTTTTGCCTGCTCTTCCAAAGGTCGTGAGTTCAATTCTCACAACCACATGTGCTCACAACCACCTGTAATGAGATTTGGTGCCCTCTTCTGGCCTGCAGGGATACATGCAGGCAGAACACTGAATACATAATAAATAAATATTTAAAAAAATAATTCAATAAAATACCAATTTTACATTTCTAAATACATCAGACTAAAGAAGCAAGGTATCACTGAGATATTACTATTGCTACTTCTACTGCAAACATAACAGAACCTTCCTGCAAATAACTGAGTCAAGTACTTTCCTCAATAGGGTTTACTTTTGCAGTTCCTTGGTTGTAAGTGCATTTGTTGTACATTGCTTAATCATTTTTATACTACACATTTATTTAGATTCTCCATATTGCTTTAATTCTATTCCTGTTTATTTTCTCATGACTACATATACTTTTATGTTAACCTTTAGTTTGTTTTAATTTAATTATTTCTTTGCTTACTTCTTAAGTATTTGTTGATCTGTATCTTTGTAAGATAGTTTTAATTTTATTCCCGACCTTTACAAATCCATTGTTTTTACTCTTTAACTTAATCAATTGCTGTTTCTTGCTTTTGTGCTTTTGTTACTGAGCTTCTTTTGTTCACAGCAGTTACTTTCTACTTATATGGAAACTAATATTTACAGCATTGTCATTGCTGACTGTGGAAATCAGTAGGTTTTTTTTTTTTTTTT
>NC_022035.1:14843688-14876245 GCF_000317375.1 Microtus ochrogaster | reverse complement strand
CCTGGAACTAGCTCTGTAGACCAGGCTGGTCTCAAACTCACAGAAATCCGCCTGCCTCTGCCTCCCGAGTGCTGGGATTAAAGGCGTGTGCCACCAACGCCCGGCAAACAGTAGTTTTTGCAGGTGCTTGAGTGAATGATCCTGCTGCCCATAGTGTTTTGGGGAAGTGGGTAGATGTTATATAGAAGCTGTGACTTAAGGAAGTTTGACCCAGGGTTGGATTCCTCAGTGTTATCTCAAGGTCCCTGACTTCCCAAAGAAAGCAACCTTGTTTGAACTCAACAAGCAAAGACCATGGCTTTGTTACCAACAGTAATGTAATAGCAATAACATGTCAATGATTTCCGTAGCAGAATGCAGTGTTTGTTGGAAGATAGTCCATCCTTTTGAAGACAGCCTCGTGTGCTTTTTCTTTGTACAGCATGCTGTGGATCTTTTCAGCGAAAACAATTTTAGCTATGCTGTGACTAGAATGCAAGCTCTTGTTTTCCTTCAGATCACCATGCCTGGGGGTTGATCCTGGAACTGAGGCATCCTAGGTGACTTATATCAGTGGGTTCTTAGCACTGCAGCAGAACAATATTTCTAGAACAGATGTGGCTGGACCACAATGTACCAGTGTCATTTAAAAAAAAAAAAAAAGACTTAGTTTTATCATTAAATTCTGTCTTACGTGCAAGTATGTGCTCAAAAGTAGAAGTTTCCCATGGAGAGACCAGATGCCTTGGATCATCCAGGAGTTGTAGTTACAGTTGTTTGTTATCCAAGAGAGTTGGGTACTCTGCAAGAGACATCTGTAGTTTTAACCAGTGAGTCACTTCTCCAGAACGCTGTATATATGGTTCAGTTAAACTGTTATATGTTGGGAAATAATTTAATGTTCATAGCAATGTAAATAGAGTATACCGTCCTGTAAATTTTACCTTATCTTTTTTTTTAAAGACTCATGTTCAGGTATAAATTAATTGCTGACCTCACAAAAACAAATCAGACTGACTATTTGGTTTTGGATAACCAAATGGTGTGCACTTCCATAGGGAAGCCTGTTTCTCCCACTCTCAACATTCCTTAGTTGTTTGCAGATTTTACTATTAAAGTTTGTGGTCTTTCCCCTATCCTCTGGCGTGTCTATTGTTGTCTTTCTTCAGCTCATATTTAGACAGTCATATTGGTGAGACATATAGTCTGGTTCAGAATATCACTATTATAAATCTTTAGACAAACAATTTTACATGTTATTTTGTTCTTAATATAAGAGAATGAATGCTGAGAAAATACATGCATTGTTGCTATATATTATAGTTCATAATTGTACGTAGTAATTATGATCAAAACAATGTGTATGTGATATAATACAAAAAACAAAGGAGACTGGTTAGGTTTTAGGTTAACCATGGGGTCTGTAGCAGGTAGGTCATTTAAAATCATTACTATTCTTCACTTTTCAATAAAAACTCCCCAAAACAAGAATGAAAGCCTTTGAAGATGATTGGAACTGTGTGCACTCTCAGCCAGAAATAGAAAAGCTTCTCCACTGCCTATGTCTGCCTGGTGCTGGCCTCAGAACTTAGAGTTCACAGGCTGTACAGAGACAAATTAGAAAAGAAACATAAAGTAGAAATATTTGTGTGTAGCACATTGCCCAGAGTAGTGACAAATTGGCCTTTCTAAAAATGATGTGGTGCTGCCGAGACAGTTAAGGGCTTATTAGTCATTCCTACAAGTCCCGAGGGGTTTGAAAAGTTCAGGGGGAAAAAACTGAACTATGTTCTGTTCACTATATTTTCACAAAATTCAAAAGTTTTTGCAAAATTCACTTAGAGACTCTTCTGGAAAAAAATACTTTGCTTCTGTTTGGGGAGATAAGTTGGTATATTTTCAGAATGATATCCAAAGCCACTTTTGGCGAGCATCCATAGACCATGATCCTGGCCACTGTGAGGAAATTCATGCCACCATGACAGCTGGGCTTGACAGAAGCCACATTTCTGGGCAAAAGTGTCTGACCTACGTAATTATGGTAATGGGTTTCCTGAACCAGCAATCACTCTGAGATATATCTTGCTCACTTTGACTCCCCATTAGAATTGTAATAATCCTAGTGGCTTCTTCTTTACTCCCATTTTTAATTTTATCTGGGCAAGTACTGTGTATTTCAATTCCTGCTATCTTCATACCCATTAGTTAATTCTTTTTCTGTTTTTTAATTGCATTTATCCCACAGAGACCATGCCAAAGCTTCTCTATTTTCAATTGTTTTATTCTAGAGTTTCCTCAGTTACTTGGTCAAGATAGCAATGTTACCTCTCTAGAATTACTGCACTGGCTTCAGAAAGCAGCCTTTCTGATTCTTGTCTTCACGCTCATAAACTATTCTTAACACGGAAGCTGCTATAATAGGTATGCAAACAGAGAAATAAGTGGCAAATAGATGGTAGGTAGATAGATAACAGATAAATAGACAGATGTAGATGGATGATAAATCAATAGATTACATAAAATGAAGATACAAAAAATTGTAAGTAGGTGATGGATAGATATGTAGATACATACAAAGATAGATTTAGACTATGTCTATATGAGGAAAAGCTAGCAAGACAGAAGTTTCCACTGTTTCCAAGAGCATAGTGTCTGCTCTGAGTGTTTTAAATATTACTTGGATCTCCACGCTTACAAATTTTCTCTTTTTCAACATTTCATATTGCATAGATGTTTTAAAAGTAAAGAATTGGGCTAATTATCTATTTCTTAAGTTAGTTTTGTCCCATTGTGAATGGAATAAAGTAGTTTCTCTGAGTCTGATAGAAAACATGTTACAGTAAAATAATGCAGATTTCCCTTCCTTTAATGACTTTTTAACAAGAAGCAATGATCCTAAATGGAAGTTTTAAGAAAAACATTTTCTTAGGACAGAGAATTATTTTTTCTTTTTCTTTATGAATAATTTTTACTTTTAGTAAAACTACTATTCCTGATTTTGTGTTTAAACCTGGGATCAAAACCATCCAACTTATTTTAATTTTGGAAAAATAAATAAGGACTTGCATTCTTGTTGTTGTTATCACATATGTGACTATTAAAATTGTATATACATAATATGTACAATTTTATGCATTTAGGATACATATATTATAATCAATTAATTTGACAAATCTTTGAAATAAACATTTTGGCTATTCTTAAAGAAACTAGAATGTAAATACTATTTTGAGTAAATATTGTTTCACTATGTATTTCCAGGCTATTTGTTTAAAAACATTTGTAGGACTTGATGACAATTTGCACGTGCTTGTTATGTTAAAACATCTCTGCCAATCAATTTCCTAGGAATGGTTATCTTTCTATAGTGACCATTTCAGTTGTTAGATAGCAGGCACAATATTCTACATATACTAAAATATTAAAATAAATCTTTTAAGATAGCAAGACATGTTAACACATTCTATGATTTATCAAGTAAACATCCTTGTTCAGTTTACTGTTTTAATTATTAAAGGGAATTTTTTTTCAAAGAAATGGGATGGATTAGAGAAAATTTTATCTTAATTTTTTATCTTAAACATGTACACATTAATAAGAAATAATCCACAATTCATTATATAAATAAAATAAAAACCTCAGTGGTTATTAAAGACTTGTCCTGATTAATGTTCTGTTGTTGTGAAGAGATACTATGACCATGGCGATTTTGACTAATGAAAGATTGTAGTTTCAGAGGTTTAGTATATTATCATCATGGTCGGGTGCATGGCAGCAAGCCGCAAAGTGCTGGAGCCATAGCTGAGAGCTACATTCTGGTCTGTGGTCAGGAAAGACAGAGAGAGAGAGAGAGAGAGAGAGAGAGAGAGAGAGAGAAGAGATTGATTATAAAGGCCTGGCTTAGGTTTCTGAATCCTCAAAGCCCATGCCCAGTGACATACTTTCTCCAACAAGCCACACCTCCAAATCAATCCTTCTTGAGTAGTGACATTCTGATGACTAAGTTCAGATATATGAGCCTATAGGGGCCAATCTTATTCAAACCATCACAATAATAAAGAGATTAAAATTTATGATTCAGTGGCATTTGGACTGCTATATGTCATTATAATATTGACTACATACCTCTGTTTACTTTTTCAAATCCCTGGAGTAAAGGACAACAAGAATAATCCCTGGTGAAGACTTCTCAATTTGGTTAGCATTGATATATCAGAGTAGGTTTGTCAAATGACAAGTGAACCACTTTGGAGGCAAATATAGATAATATGTAGCCATAAAAGTATGGCCAGTACTTAGCTGTGAAATATTTCTCTTCTAGTAGAACAAAATTTTGTTATGAAACTAAACTGTTGTAACAATTCAAATCTTGAAAAACATAGTTCCCTGTAAAGGATCATGTAACTTTCTCACTTTCTAATCCGAAGGCTAAGGCTATATGCAAGCATGAAGAGTTGCACTTAATACATATTTATAAGAATATACAGCAGGATCTGCTTTAGACTCTGAAGCAGAAGGAGTGTTTTCCCTGTGGGCATTCATAACTATTTGCAAGATATCTCATAGCAACATGATCAGGGACTAAGAAGAACAATTCAGTCAATTTGCAAACAGCATCAGCAACATTGAAAAGCCCTCTGCCCTTGTATTTTTATTGAATAAACCTTCACAACATGCCACTGGGGTTTTAATATGCAACTGAGCAAATAGGAACTGCATCAGCTGGATATCAATATGATTAATATTAATTCATGTATGACTAGTTTTTCCTATTGCACAATAATCCTTACGCTAGAGAAAGAAAACTTACTTTACTATCAGATGAAGATATCAAGCAACAGTGTAGAAGTGATGCTGGGATAGCTCCTCTACATGGCATTATCCAGACAGAAGCTTGCAGATGCGGGGGGAAATCTGGTCTGCTGTGGATTATCACTGCAAGAGCAACTTGGAGAGACTTTAACAGTTTCTGTGAAAAAGAATGGTTCCCAAGGAAGAAAAATCTTGTCTCTAAGGTACTGGCTTCCTAAAAGTATAAAAACTCTGGTATAAATAACAATGAGAGATACTATGCATAGAAGGAGGGTATAATAACATGCAAATTTTGAATTACTTTTTCCTAGAAAGTTTGTCAATTTTCTAGACCCAAGGTTCAGAGCAATTCCCTCCTGCTGTCGAAACACTTTTAGATGGAGTGAATCATTAACAGCTCTTTCAAAAAAAAAAAAAAGAAAAAGAGCTGTAGAACTGATCACATCAGATATGATTAGCTCTTCCTTAGGACATGTCAGCCTATGAAAATGATCCAGCGTGGTGGGAGTGGAAAATTTTGGATTTTGAACTTCTATGGACATCCACTTTCTCATTTATCTAATTAAATAGTGATGAAAAACGTAATTAAAAGCTCTATGAAAGAGAGGATTTAGGCAGCTAGATTGTTAAGACAAGTGAATGAAGTGTGTCTTAAGAGTCTATAAATATTTTATACATACACCAATACATCCAAATAAAGTATTTGATGCTTTCTAAAGATCTTTTGTTCCTTTCCAAACTAGACTTCTTTGACTATGTTGTTGTTCCCTGCTAAATCATTACTTTTCAAAACTTTTATTAGATTTACAAATTTTATTTTATGTCTTATGCCTGCATGCATTTATGTACATTAAGTACATACTTATTGCCTACTTGTTGTCTGCTGATATCAGAAGAGAAGTGGATCTCCTGGAATCGGAGTATGGATGGTTGTGAATCACTGTGTGTGTGCAGGGAATCAAACCATGATTGTCACCTGAATGGCAGCATATGATCTTGTCTGCTGGACGATCTCTCTAGAGCCATCCCTACTAAACTGCAATGACATCATTCTACATTTTTAATTGCTTCCATCTTGTGCTACTAGCCCAGCATTATACATGTCTATTATTCTGTAGTAGTACAAATTATCAAAGGGAGGACACTAATGATGCTTACTAAATAGTTCTGACTCTCAGATGGTTGTCACTCAAATACAATGAGCATATGGTAGCATGTCCTTGCAAAAATCTCTCTTTTTCTCATTTGCTTCATTAGAAAGATAAGCACCTTGCTTCAAAACCCTAGGACAAACTTTTCTTCACTGTCACTATAATTACTTTATTATAGAACAATAATTTAGAAGTTCAGGTATTTGTTTTTGGAGGTATTATCATGTGTAGTTGATGTAGGAGACATCAACCTCAGGTAAGTCCTCTGGATTGTGGTGTGCTTTAAATGTAAAATAAACACAGGATTCCAAAGGTTTAGGTTAGTACATATTTTTGAAAATCTTTGAGATTAGTTGTATCCTGAGAAATTTCATTGTGGATATATTGGTATAAAATAATAAGAGGCTTATTTGAAACTTTATGTTATTTATGGTCGATTTGTGCTATTATAATTAAACTCAGTAGAATAGAATCTAAGAAAACCCTTTCCATTTTATTTAGTTTAGGACAATAATATTGGTTAGATGTATTCTGCATTCCACAACCCTTTAAATATATTAATATTTTTGTTAATTTTTAAGTGGTTGGCTTTGTAAAAGAAATGTTTACATACTTCAAATCATTGCAGAGTAAGAGAAACTATAAGGGAATAAAAGTGGTTTTCCAAATATCGTTGTGAGTAAAGTCACTTATTGAGGGCAGAACAAATAATACATAATGCATTTTTTTCAAGAATTATTGTTTCAAGGATTTTTGTGCCCCTTAAAACCTCCTGAGTAAGCTAAGTACAAATCATGCGAGAAATTGACTGGATGGAATTTTCCACTCAGGGGTTTGGATGTTGTCTTTGATGAAAACCTTGTCTGGGCTTTGTAACTGCAGACACATCCTCAGAGACTTGCTTCTGGAGGGTAAAAAAAAAAAATACTAATACTTTGAACAAAATGAAAAAGAATAAAAAACCCACAAAATCAAATATTAAAGAACAAAAAATCATACATATGTGTTATATCAATTTTTATTTTTATCAGTTGTGAATTTCTAAAAATGCATAGTGTTTATGAAATTATATGTAATTGTTAGCTAAAGATTTATTTATGAATTAAGGGTTCTATGTGAGCAAATAGTATTGTTTCTGCTTATTTAATAATGCATAAAATATAATTTAGTTTATAATCTAGAAATATTTTTAAATAATTGTTCCAGTATAATAAGTGTATAAGCAAGAACTGATATGAACAATGTATACATTCAGAAATAAATTATAGTTTACTCAGTTGTTAACTGATTTTTTATAAATATTGCTATTTCGTGTAAATTCAGGAATATATTTAAAAGACAATGCATTTAAAGAAAATACTTTTTTTGTTTATTTTAGATTGGTGAGTTTTCCTCTTAGGATGAGATTAATTCTCAGAGAATACTTTAACTTTAGGTATTCTCTCTATAATAATTAATAGCCTTTGGAGGTATAGCTGTTGTTTTTCTTAAAATAGAATAACTACTATTTATATTCACTAATGTGAGATTTCTTTCCAAGAAAAAAAAAAAGAAATCTACTGTGCTTCTTTAATATTGAAGTGAAGTACAAGACGGTAATTGAAATTCTTTTCAAGGATCCTTTAAGTACTAGAGCCTGGGGAAGGTCTTGGGTTTGGTGGAGCTTCCAGCTAGATTAAATGATAAAAACCTGACCATAGTCAGGTAGTTAGTTATGAAGGATCCAGAGGGATTCTTATTACATTTGGAATTACCTGGTCTTTAAGGAATATTTAGATGATTTTTTTCATGTAAACGAGTGTAGTATTCTTTCCTATATCATGAACAAGAGAAATAAAAAAAAATATTTGCACATGCCAGATAATTTAACCCAAAGAGAGTATAATAGATTAAATAAAAATAAGAAGACAATAGAACAAAATTAAAGAACTGGGATGATAATATTTTAATTATTATAGACAAAAAATTTCAATGCCAGGTTATGTATAGGGAAACACATTGTAGTTGTTGGTCAGAATACTCAAGAGATTCCAAAACAATGTGGGCTATTTCTGATGTTCTTGGTGATGAATAAAAGATAAGACCTCTGTTTCTGTACATTGGAGTACTACAAAGTACATCATGTACTTTGGAGACAGGATTTAATAAATCAATATGGAACTGACTGGAAGACTTGTCTGCTTGTTGATTCCCAGCAGCCCTGCTAGCTTAGACCCAAAATAATAACACAGAAACCATATTAATTAAATCACTGCTTGACCTATTAGCTCTAACTTCTTATTGGTTAACATTTATATATTAATTTAACCCATCTCCATTAATCTGTGTATTGCCACATGACTCTGGCTTACTGGCTACAGTTCTGGTGTCCGTCTCTGGCAGGACTACATGGCCTGACTTTGCCCACTTCTCCCAGCATTCAGTCCAGTTTACCCCGCCTACCTAAGTTCTGCCCTATTGACAGGCCAAGGCAGTTTCTTTATTCATTAACCAATAAAAGAAACATATAGACAGAAGGCCCTCCCACACCATTTTTTTCTTTTCTGTTAAACTAAAAAGGAAGGTTTTAACTTTAACATAGTAAAATTACATGAAGCAGTTACCAAGCAAGTATTACAGTTACATCTATTTTATCTTTTATTATAACTAAGGAAAATTATATTATTACTATCTATTTTTCAACTCCATCAAAGACTCCAGAAGGATATAATGTTACCTAAGTAAACAGGAGGTGTATTGTAAGCAACTTCCAAAATTCTAGAATTGACAGAGACACTTTGCTGCATGGACAGTCACCCAAAGTTCTTCTGTTGGGGCATCAATCTTCAGCCCGCATGCCCATAGTATCCAGCAAACTTTTCCACAAAGAAGGAAATTTCAAAGACAGTTCTGCCTATATTGGCAGTTCATCAGTCATCTTCTGTGTCTTGCAGAATGTCTAGCAGACTTTTTCATGAAGCAGGAAGGCTGAAGGATTGTATCACTTTTAGAAAAGTTTAGCAGATATTTTTTCAGTTAAGCAAGCAATCCAGGCAAGAGCAGTTTCTTGCCCAAATAGTTAACCAACTCCACAAGGAGCCTCTTCCACAAGGAGCCTCTTCGATGCCCATCTGCCTCTTGAAGTAATTGGTGCTTCCAGGAGCAGATGCGTCTCATTGTCATGAAAAGTCTTAAGTTCTTAAAGCGTTTTTGAATGCCATATTCTGTAGTCTTTGAAGGGTTTGAAGAATGCCCATGCATCTGAAATACATCTCTGTACAGCTGGAAAACCTAACATGACTACAAGATTGACTATTATAGATGATTATCTATTAACCTATATTTCTTAAATTATATGCTAAATTTTTAAATGAGCTGCACAAACACAATACCTTAATCAAGATTAGAAATATACATATAACAGAATTGACTTTAAATTTTTATCAGTAAACTAAGATTCATATCAATGCAAATCTCTATAGCAGCTATCCATTTGCCATCCCAGTGATTCATTTCAGTGACCACATAGTCACACATTCTGAAAGCTGCAAGAGTTGCACTAAATTGGATTATTTTGTATTTTTGTGTCTAATTTCTTGAGTTCTTTATATGTTTTTGAGATCATCCCTCTGTCAGATGTGGGGCTGGCAAAAATATTTTGTCATTCTGTGGGCTGTCATTTTATCTTATTTACTATTTCATTTGCCTTACAGAAGCTTT
Organism: Microtus ochrogaster; assembly: GCF_000317375.1. NCBI lineage: Eukaryota > Metazoa > Chordata > Mammalia > Rodentia > Cricetidae > Microtus > Microtus ochrogaster. Next base: position 14,866,604 of record NC_022035.1, on the reverse strand, counting down.
TAAGTTTCAGGAGGTTCCACTTTTTGATGTTTCTCCCAGTGTCTGTGTGACTGCTGTTATATTTAGGAAGCCTCCTGTGCCATTGTGTTCAAGGCTACTTCCCATTTTCTGTTCTATAAGGTTCTGTGCAACTGGATTTATGTTGAGGTCTTTGATCTACTTGGATTTGACTTTTGTGCATGTGATTAGATATGGAGATAGATATGGAACTATTTGCAATCTTCTACATGTTGACATCCAGTTATGCCAGCACCATTTGTTAAAAATGCTTTCCTTTTTGCATTGTACCATTTTATCTTCTTTGTCAAAAATCACATGTTCATAGGTGTATGGATTATTATCTGGGTCTTTGATTCAATTCCATTGGTTCACATGTCTATTTTTATGTCAGTACCAAGTTGGTTTTTTTTTTAACTATAGCTCTGTAGTAGAGTTTGAAGTCAGAGATTGTGATGCCTCCAGAAGTTCCTTTATTGTACAAGATTATTTTTACCTTTTCTGCTTTTTTAAATTTTTATATTTTGCATATGAAGCTGAGTACTGTTCTTTCAAGGTCTGTGAATAATTGTGTTGGGATTTTGATGGGGATTTCTCTGAATTTTGTTGGTAGATAGCTTTGGTAAGACTGTCATTTTTATTACGTTAATCCTACCTATCCAAGAACATAAGAGATCTTTCTATTTTCTGATACCTTCTTCAATTTCTTTCTTTAGAGACTTTAGTTCTTATTATACAGGTTTTTCAGTTGTTTGGTTAGAGCTACCCCAAAATATTTTATACTTGTAGCTATTATAAAGGGTGATGCTTCTCTGATTTCTTTCTTGTCCCATTTATCATTTATATATAGGAGCAATAGACTCAAAAATATTCACAGCAGCATATTTGTAATTGATAAAACATGACAACAACCTAGATGCCCCTCAACTGAAGAGAAAATTTTTTTAAAAAAATGTGTTATATTTACACAATGGAGTATTTCTCAGCTGTAAAAAGCAACGGTGTCATAAAATTTAGAGACATATGGGTGGAATTAGAAAATATCATCCTGAGACGATTCAGACTCAGAAAGACAAACATGCCATGTACTCATTCATAAGTGGACATTAGACATAAGTCAAAGAATGACCAGACTACAATCCACAGCTCCAGAGAAGCTAGGTAACAAGGAGGACCCTAAGAGGAACACATGAATTGCCCTGGGAAGGGTAATTAGATGAGATCTCCTAAGTAAACTGGGAGAAAAGGGGGTTGGTACAGGATAGGCAATGGTGGATAAATAAGAACATGAGGAAACAGGATGGTAGAGAGGGGAGGGATGGAGTGGGAGAGCAATGAAAGAGAGCTCTTGATAGACAGAGCCACTATGGCATAAGGGAGAAACCTGGTGCTAGGCTAAGTCCCAAGAATCCACAAGGATGACCCTAGCTAAGACTCATAGCAATAGTGGAGAGGGCGTCTGAACTGATCTTCCCCTGTAATCAGATTGGTGAATACCCCAACTATCATCATTAAGCCTTCATCCAGTAATTGATAGAACCAGTTGCAGAGATACATAACCAAGCACAAGGCAGAGTTGTGGGAACCAGTCCAAGAGAGGAATGAGGGGATGTATGAGGAAATGCGGTCAAGATCATGATGGAGAAATCTACAGAGATAGCTGAACCAATCTTGTGGAAACTCATGAACTCTAGACCAACGGCTGTGGACTCTGCATGGTACTGAACTAGTTCCTCTGTATGTGAAAGAAAATAGGGAGGGCTCCCTGGCAGTGGGACCAGGATCCATTCCTGGTGCATGAACTAGTTTGTTGGAGCCCATTCTTTATGTTGGGATGTCATGCTCATTCATAAGGCTGGGGGCATGGCTTGGTCTTGTTTCACCTTAATGCTCCAGACTTTGTTGACTCCCCTTGGGAGCTTTTACTCTTTGGGAGAAGTAGATGGAAGTTGGGCTGTCAGGGAAGCAAAGAGGGCAAGAGGAAGGGTGTGAAGGAGAACAGAGGTTGAAATGTAAAATGATTTTCCAAAAACAAAGGAACTGTAAAAAGAGTTGTATTTATATCTTAAAAATAACATATGCATAATTATACTTAAAGCCTACTCAATAGAAATATCTGAAATAAAAAGTGTAGTCAATCTGTGCCTGGTTAGTCACAGAAACTAGAGACTAACTTACTGCTGCCTCTCTCCTCAACCAGTACAATCTAACCCCATTCTATACACTTATCTTTAATTCACAGATGAGTATAGCTGGTATCCTCATCAAAGACACTTTGTTTTACAGCAGAAAGAGATCATTGCAGAAAGCTACAACTTGTCGAAATGTAGAGATCAGCTAACCTAGGGATTCTCTCATTCAATTAATCAATTTCTGCATTTGCAACACAGTCCCCAAATTTCACTCTCAGGAACATCATGGAAGAGGGCTTGGAAGAGTGTCAGAGCCACAGGACTAGGACACTTTTGTAAAATAGTTTCAAAAGCAGTAGACAAAGCCTAGAAATAGGAGGAGGGGCTGCATCTCAGAGGAGTTTGGGTAGAAGTGGGAGGTAGACATGATAGAGAGATGCTGCATAAAATTCTCTAAGAACTAATAAGATTATTATATATGATAAAGAAATATGACATACTTGGACAAATGCCAATGTTGGATTAAGAATACATAATGAACAGCTTACTAAGAAGCTTCCTCTTGCAGCAGATGGGAATAAATATGAAGAGCCATAGTTAGACATTACACAAAGAATGAAAGACCTTGGAGCAGTCCGATATAAATGTGATGTCTCCATTAACTCCCTCTCCCTAGAGCTTAGAGAACACTGCAGAAGAGGAGATGGAAAGTATGTAAGAGCCAGAAAGTATGAGGGATACAAAGGAAACAAATTCCTCTAAACCAGCATGAGCAAAACCCATTTAAACACACAGAGACTGAAACAGCATGAGCACGGTCTGCATGTGTCTACACCAGGTCCTCTGTGCTTATATTATGGCTTTCAATTTAGTGTTTTTATGGAAATCTTGTGTGTGAGAATGAGTGTGTCTCTGATTCTTGTGCTTTCTCTTGATCTGTTTCTTTCTATTTCTTTGTGTTATATCTTATTGCATTTTATCTTGTTATATTTTTTAGAAAATGGATATGTGAATGGAAAACCTAGCCTGTAGGATAAAAATTAACAACTAAACTGTCATTTATTATTATGGAATAAGAAAATCAAATTTCTGAAATAGAGTGACAGTGGGCATATCAACCATTTCAGGGAAGGCTTTAAGTTCAGTGCTAGTTGATCAACATAAAATAAATTCTACTGTTGTTTTGTTTGCTTCTATTTGGTTACAGTATGGTGTTATCTGGTGGCAGTAATTTGGTTTTGTATGTATTTTTTTATTTTAAGAAATAACATAGTTGACTAGTTTGGGAAAGGATTGGAGAAAGAAGAATATAATCAAAATCTATTCAAATCTAATTTTTTTCTGTAATAAAATATAAATAAAATTAAAATTATAACAAAGTAAATAAGAAAACCAAATAAATAATATCTGTTTACATACTGAAAAGAAGTGGAAACAAATTGTTCAATCTCATGCTTTTTAAAAGGTCTGGGGTGCAAGGATTACAAATAGTTGGGGAGGAATTATCCAATTATGAAGGGTTAGTAAACATCTTAGATTGAAAATAAATAAAATATGAACCACAAAGTTTGTTTTATCTACAAAGCCTATGTTTATTGAGCTTATGGAGATCTCACTTTTGTGTTCTGAAAGACCGAGCACTCAGAATGTTCAGACAATTCCAATGAACTTGGTTTTTCAAAATGTTCAGAGAAGTGAAACTACAATTAAACATTTCAATCGAACTTATGCAAGGATGAAGTCTTCCAGGAAAATTACCACCACTATTCGTCTGTTTCAATCATGAGCAGCTTGGTACAACAGCAATTCATCATACAGAAGAAACTGAGATAAAGAATGTATCAACAAGATACTTTTAATTGAATAAGAAGTCATACGCAAATAAATGAACATAGACAAATAATGCAATTATAGCTTTGACAAAGCATTGCATGTGCATAATGCAATTAAAAACTCATTTATATTTTATTTTACCTTGAGCACCACTTTTTGAGAAGGCTAGTAATGACTAAAGGATGGAGCATAAAGATGTCAGGATAGTTTCTAAATAAAAATAGACCTAAATCAAGCGTGTTAAAGAATTGTTTCATTTGTGTCTGGATAAGCTACTGGCTGAGTTCAAATGTCCCATCAAAGTTACTCTGAATCAAATAGTAAATCAATATTGTTCGTACATTACACTTTCCAGAGACATCTTCTAAAGGAAGCTTCACACATTTGTCTGATACTTAAAATGTACAATTTTCATACAGAACATGGATTCCTTTGCAATTATTTTTCTACTTAATGAGTAATAAACACCAGCAGAGTTTTTAAAGCTTCCTTGGTATCCATGGGTATAGCATGATAGATGGAATTTCTAATTTCTCAATTCAACTACATGATCTTAATTGTACCTGCATATTAAAGTAGTTGATATCAAATTGAAATTTATCCTTAATGAAAATTTGAATTCACACTCTGAGTCTTTATTATCTTTATAATAAAAGAATAACAATGTTCCCCTTATGAGTAACAAACTAGTACTTAGGTATAGATGAAGCATGAAAGTATAGATGAGTTTTATTGCAAAGGTCATCACAACTAGAAAGCAGCATCCTCACTACCTATGTCTAAATTCTCTATGCAAAGCAAATAATCTAACAGGTTTTCTTACTGCTTTGTCTACCAAAATTTGGGATAAGGCACTCATATAATTGAAACATACCATTTTGGGAACTCAAAATTAGATATTAAGGCAAAGTGTGCAGGGTTATTGTGGAAGAACATGGGGATATATTCTATAGATCACATGGCATAATACAGGATTTAGAGTTGTCTAAGGCATTGGGGATGGCTCCTGTACTATCTAGTCTAGAACCATAAATGCTGTATACCATACAGAACCTACAAGGAATTACATAGCCTTCAAGACATTCAAAATAACAAAAGCCTTTGGGCCAGATAAAATTATTTATATTCTAATACTTTAATATGTATATTGAGGTATGACAAATATTTCTAAGAAAAAAAACTTAAATACAAATAAAGTAACATTTCTTAGCAGACTAAGGCACTTGCTGCCAAGCCGTATATCCTAGGTTGTATCCTTGGTACAAATACAGTGGCAGGAGAAAACAGTCTTTCATAGGCTCTCCTCTGGTCTTTATGTGGGTGCCCAAGAATAATCACACTCCAACAAATTAATATAAGAAAATTTGTAATGAAAAAATTTGTCATAAAAATTTCCTCACTCTGGCCTCAAATCCATATGATGGAAATTTAGCACATTAAAATATGGAATGTTAATGTGCTAAAATAGCAGTAGCAAAAGCCAAAATGAAATGTATCTTATACAAAACAGGACAAAAAATAAAAGGGAAATAACAGGTTTGTGAGTGTGTGAAATGAAACACCTGTGTGACAGAACCTACATTTAGCAACTTCAGTGAGTAATGAACATGTGAACTAAATCATATAAGGAAATAAGGTCACTATGGTAAAAGGTACAAATGACCAGAAAACATCCAGAGAGATCTTTTAACTAGTAATTAAGATATTAAGACAATATAATAAAGACAAACACAGACATTCTTTGGCAGTTTAGTCGAATATACATATATATATATATATATATATATATATATATACACATATATTTCACTTTATTGAGCTATACATCTTTCTCTGCTCCCCTCCCTGTTTCTCTCCTCCCCTTCAACCTGCTCCCATGGTCCCTATGCTCCCAATTTATTCAGAAGATCTTGTCTTTTCCTCCTCCCATGTAGATTAGATCTATGTATGTCTCTTTTAGGGTCCTCATTGTTGCCTAGGTTTTCTGGGATTGTGATTTGTAGGCTGGTTTTCTTTGCTTTATGTTTAAAAACCACCTATAATTGAGTACATATGATAATTATCTTTCTGGGTCTGGTTTACCCCACTCAAGATGAATATATTTATGGCTTACTGATTCTTTTGTGAAAGGCTATAGGGATTAATTAATGTGTGTGTATGTCTTTGTTTGCAGGGGTTATTGAAAATCATTTGGTGGCTGCAATTCCTTCCTGTTTATTGGGGCAAGGCTTTGGTTGGGCTGGAATCAGTAGGTCCTGAATGGTCCAGTTGTTCAGTTTGCCTTGGGGAACTCCTATGCAGCCACCACCTGTCCAACTTGGATGTGATATTTGGTGACCTAAACTCTGGTACTCAGACTTGAGATGCAAGCACTGCTCTCCATTGAGAACTTCTTCTAGTTTACATTCTTTTAATTCTTTAAATTCTTTTTTTTTCTATATATGCATGCATATATACTTTTAGGGAGCTTCTGAAATAACATGGTTCCATTTGGCTTTTTTTTTTAGTACTTTAAATTCTTTAACACCTATGCTTATTTGAAAATTTTTAGCTTCCTAGAATAAAAGTCTATGAATGAGCATCTGAATAAAACATTTGGGGGAATTGGTTCATGTGTTTATTCTACACAGTTCAATATATTTATTAATTCTTTATTAATCTTTCCAAATAAGACACTAATTGCGTGATGTGTATCATAACTCAAATTCAATGCTGTTTTTCTAAGTGTTTGTAACTGTATATTTACTCTCCTTAAAAAACAAAAACAAAGCCAGAACAATTGTCAAAACCCAACAAATATTGCACCTCAGTGAACAATGACACTCTTTTGGGGACTGGACCAGTCTTATTTGTGTGTTGTAAGAGAATGATCAAGAGGAAAGAGCTCTGGCTAGGGAACCAAAGACTGATGTTATAGATGTCCAGGCAAATCAATTAATTTGTCGGATGTTCGGTTTTAACAGCATTACATCATAGTCACGCTGTTTTCAAACATTATCATGTATCTATATAACTATTCTGAAAACCTAGCCTCTCACTGTGTAATTGTTCAATGATGGTGGAAAGAAAAGTCATATGTAGATAAGCTGTGTGGTGTAAAAATAGTTTAATACTCTTCTATTGTGACTTTTGTTCACGTGATAAAACATCCAGACCAAAAGCACCAAGGGAGAGGAAGGAGTTTATTTGGTGTACAATTCCCAGTTATCATTGATCATTGAGAGAAGCCAAGCTGGTAACTCAAGTAGAAGTTGAAAGCAGGCCTGTGTGTTATTCTACACAGTATCACTTCTGAACAAGGACCTCACTTCACATCAAGGAAGTGCAACAGGAACTCTGAAGGATGCTCTTTGATGCCGGACAGGGATGTTTATTCTCATTTAGCTTTCTTAGATCTTTCAAGACCAACTGACTAGGAATGGACCTAATTATATCAGTTAACACTAGAGCAAATCTCCCCCATGCCAGTCTGATACAGGTAATTCCTCAATTGAGGTTTTCACCCCAGATAGTTCTAGGTTATGCCAGGCAAAAGTTAAAACTTACAAAGCCAGGGGTTATGCCAGATCATTGAAAAACTGGCATTCAAAACATTGATTAAAAGGAAAGTTAGGTGAAGGGCAAAGTAGATCTTTTTGAAATTTTTTGTCACTGTTCTTTAAGTCTAAATTTATTTCAATTTAAATTTTTAAAAAGTTATATTACATAATATGTTTGGTATTTTATATTTGTTTTTTATGACAGGAAGAAAGCACATTTACAGAAGGACAGAAAGAGTAGATAATCTATATTTAATACATTTTGTCCCTCTCCCCTTACAGTGACTTCAATTTCTGCTTAGAAAACAAGGATCATGGGTGCCTATAAATAGTTTCCTCAGAGGTCCTGGCTGCTGCTTTGAGGCTTGAGGGTTTTAGCTTATGAATAATGAAAAGGAAAAGTGAACCTCTTCGTACCCAATCTAATGCAATAATAGTGGCCCTGTGAATCTCCTGAGTTTAAAGTAAATTCCAGAATAAGCCAGCTCAGCATTCCCAACTGACCAACTGGGCTGAGGATGGCAAACAGTGGCCTTCCGTGTACCACCTGACCAATCTGCTGAGCTCATCAAAGGTCCTGCTTTTTGAGTTTTTGTAATCAGATTCCCAGTGTCATACTCAAGGATGCTCTTCTCCCAGACAATCTCCAGGTCATGCCACTGTATAGGCTGTTCCTTCCACTGATTCATTTTATTCTTCCTTTTGCCTCTTATAATGTAAATTCCTAGTTAAGATCAAATAAAATATTTAATGAAAAATGAAAAAGTTACAGTATTTACTTATCATTGAACTAAGTTGGGTAATATTTATTCTTTAAAAATTCAATAATATATATTTACAAACAGAAAAATTATCAAGCCTTTTTTTATATTAACAGAAAACATTGTCCACAGTGCAGTTTGTAAAGTCATAATAGATTCTATCCTTGAAAATTAAAACTTTTCCATCTATAATTCAACTGAAGCATAAGCTTTTCAATCATTCATGTAATTGAAAGCATAATAGTTAATACTTTTAGCAGATTACCAATTGGTGAGCTCTGTTTTAAGGACTTGTCTTGACATGTGTTGATACTATATTACTTCTATAAAGATGCCTCATTATATATTAATGAGTGGATTTCTGGCAATAATATGCCAGAGGTTGTGCTGCTGGAAGACCACAAAAGAAGTGTCTGGAACCTTACAGAGTAACTTACACCTTGCTCCGTTACATCATCCAGAGGCCACACTGCTGGGAGACCAAAAAGGAAGAGAAATATCTGGATCCTTCCAGAGTAGCTCTACACATTACTCTGTTATATCACTCCTCGTTATTTTAAACCAAAGACCAATTTAGTATTCTGAAGCAAAATATGGTAATTATAGTATTTATGCTTATTAGTACAGAAGTGCATGATAAATGCTTATCTCCTTGGTCTTACGGAAATGAACTTTTTGCCTTCAAGATATGTTCAAGACCAGATGTTTTATGATAAATTTCTGTGTGAAAATCAAACTATTAGGCATATATTTTAAAAACAGAAATATGAACATGTGTACTTATTAAAACACACTTCAGTTTCATAAGAGGAAAATATTAATGCATCCATTATTTAAATTACATTTATTTTTAACTGATTTGTATAACATATAGCTTAAAGAGAAAACCAAAAGTTATATTGATGAGTGTTATTTTAAAACATATAAACACTGCATACATTTTAATACATATATACATTGTACAATAATTATATTAAATAACCCTTCAACCATTATCACTTTTTTTGTGGGGGCAAAACATTTAAATTCTTTTTTTATCTCTTTAAAATGCAAGATAAATTATCAATATTTATAGTCATGCTATTATGAACTAGCTCATCAGGACTTAACATTCCTTACAATAAGTCCAATAGTTTAGGATCCATTTACCAAATTATTTTGATCCCTTTATCTTTCCACGTTAGAAAACAAACAAGCAAATGATTAAATCTTCCTCACTATTATATGTTTATACATGTGACATATATTAAGCAAAAACTTTCCTATAATTCTCCAATCTCCTGTCTATATTTTGAGGTTTGCGTTAGTGAACTAAAAAATCAAAAAAGCAATGAACTGGGGAATTTGTGAAAATAAGAATTCCAAAACAAGACAAAATATTTGCAATTTTACTGATTGTAGTCTGTCAGTGAATTCAGTATTAAAAACATAAACAATTGCTTCAGTAAAATATAGATTCTAAAATTAGAATTCCATTGATAATTCTTATTAGATCCTTTTGGAATAATTATAAGATAATATGATAATGAATATCTATTTGGATGATATACTTAGTATTTTTCTGTATTGGCAGATTGTAATACTAGTATGTCAATAATATTGGAAGATAAAAAATGATCGGGAAGATATAAAATAACGTGGTATTGGGTATGCAATTTTGATTACATAGGCAGAAGTTTAAACACCACTCAGATGTCAAAACAGTTCTCTCTGTTTGTATCTTTTTCTTTACATGTAAATGACTTATTATTGATTACATTTCCGAATTCTCAAACTATGAATGACTCTGAAATCATTTCTTTCCAGGAAGATGCAATTATCCAGTCTTTTATTGAAAGTATATGTTACAGATATTCAATTTAGAAGTCACATGCAATATGTTTATCCTTACAGTTTAATAATCTTTTAAATTTTATTTTTTCTTTATGGGTAACAATTTTAGTTGGATTTAAAAATTTTTAAATTTTTGCTGTGGAAATTAAGATTTTAGCCAGGTATGGTGCTGCACACCTATCTATAATCCCACTGCTTGGGAGGCAGAGGCAGGAGGATTTCTGTAGTTTGAAACCAGCTTGCTCTACATTTTAAATTGCTCATCAAACAGAGCTTCATATTGAGATGTTGACTTAAACAAAATTAAGAGAAAACATTTTGTATAATTTTACAACTTTGCTGAACTCTTAAATTTTCATATGAACTAGTTGCTTAATCCTAACCCATCCCAGGGTACAGGCTCTGTGCTTTTCCTTAATTTTCCCTTTCTTGTTTTCTCTTAAACTTTCCTATAGCTATAAAAGCTTGCTTAATCCAGTCTGGTGAAATTGTGGAAGAAAATAAACTAAAGTTACTGCTGCAGAAAAAAAAAGAAAAGAAAAAAGCTTGGACCCCTGCGGGAAAGTCGTAGTTACATTGTATTTCTTGCTTCTCAGAGAGGCCATTACCTCTAGTTTCTCAAAACCACCTCAGCAGAGCAAAATCACTGATTTCCACAACTGTGACCCCTCACAAAACACAAACACATCCCTCCTGTGCTTCCTTTAACTTTCTGCCTCAGTTTTTCTTGTAATAGTTTACCATGATTTCTGTGAGAAAATGTGGTGAGCTTACATTTATTGCATTCCTATTTTTGACAATGTGTGTAATTACAATTTTTATTTAGAAAATTGTGCATTTTATCATTTATTTAAGTGTATAATTGTATATGTGAGTATATGTGTGGGGTGCCTACAGTTGTCATGTAAAAATTGCAGCTGCTGCCTTTAGTATTGAAAGTAATATATGCTTTCAAAGTTTTTAAGGAATACATTGTAAAAAAAAAACCTGCCAAATGAAAGATTATATTACTTGACAAATATGAGCTGGAATATGATAAAGAACATAAGAGGACACAGGATAAGGTTATGTAGAATCAGTTTGTATACTACAGGAATGAATAGATGACTCTTGAGTTTGGGTTATTAATTTCCTTTCTTAGTTCTTGTTTTAGGGTAGGGGTTGGAGGAGAGAACTTGAGTGAATATGTTATAAAGTAACTATCGATTGTATATTCAGCTTGTGTCATTAAGTAGAGCAGCATACTAAAACTCTAAAATGTTGATAAATTTGATAAAAACAGTATCTTATACTTTTTTCGGTTAACACCTTCTTAATTGAATTCTTTTGACATATGAGTTCAATAGTAAAATAATAAAAAATAATTCTTTCATTTTCACCTCGTGAAATGTACATAACCTTAGCATCTTATGGTGAAGATAAAGTGAGTTAATTCAGCCAATGCATATGGCTCGGCATCTGTGTTTACTTAAAGCACATGGTTCAGCATATGTGTGGGATAGACTAAAAATTTTATTTAAACAAGTCAATAAAAATATGAAACCTTTTAAACTTTGTTTCACTGGAAATAAAAAATAACTGCCTTGTCTCCCATCAAGCAGAAATAGAAGAGGCGCACTTGAGTTTTAAAGTTACTGCTTGCATCCTTGCAACACTTCAAACAAAGTATTAGTTTGTTTCAATTTTAAGTTTCAGGATTATTTTTTGAGTTAGCAGCTTGTGGGAGAGACATGGCTGGAATGTGTGATCCACTTTTCTCAAGGAGGAATGGAGAGGGGGCGGGCAAGAGACATGAGAAATGGACAGAAAGTCTGTATTCTAATCAAGCTGCCAACTTTATTTTTTCTCAGGAGCATGATATAGCAAAAAGTCAGGGGGGAAGGTAGGATGCTGGAATTTCAGGTCTGGAGACATCCCTAGCTGATAGGAAGAAACAAAGAAATACTGAGGTCTGTAAATGTTTACAGGGGGGAAATGCTAATTATTTCTGAGTCCTGGGGCCTGCTAAGTCTGCTGGCATTCTTAACTCACAGCGGGGGAGATAAGGGTCTGGAACTTACTCTACAGAAGTGAATATCTTACTTAATTTGTGAACTAAGAGGGCTATAACCAAATACAGGTCTTGTTCCTAGCAGTCCTCCCTTTTTAAGTATTAAAATGAGGCGAGTTAAAGGTCATCTGGTAGATGAGTGAGATGAGTGATCATTAACATGCGGGGGAGGGGGGAGGCAGAGGCCCAATCCTTCCACATACTTGGAGAAGGAAATTTCTTTCTAATTTGGTGGAGAAAATTTCTTTCCAAAGTTACAGATGGGGGCTGGAGAGATGGCTCAGTGGTTAAGAGCACCGGCTGCTCTTCCAGAGGTCCTGAGTTCAATTCCCAGCAACCATATGGTGGATCACAACCATCTGTAATGAGATCTTGCGCCCTCTTCTGGCGTGTGGGCATACATGCAGGCAGAATGTTGTATACATAATAAATACATCTTTTAAAAAAAAAAAAAACAAAGTTGCAGATGTCTTTTTGGGAATGAGAGAGTCTAGATTTTTATGTCAATACCTCTGGACATCAACCTCTATGCAATGAGGCATGTTCCTCAGGAGACCCAGAGACGGAATGCGTGGTCCTCTGCTTGAAGTGCTTTGCTTTGCACCCCTTGCTGGTGTCCATGCCTGTCGTGGACAGACACACATATCTCTGGGATTTATGTGGCTCCCATAGGAGACTCGCTCTCAAGGAACTCTTCTGGTCTTCAATTAGCCAGATTAAGCTGGTGATAGTGAACTTGAATGGGCTTGGAAGCCAGGGAGTCCACCTGTTGGGGAATAAACTTAGCCTATTGAAGACCCACGGTCCAAAAGCCATCAATAATAAAAATCCTAAAAGGGGTCCCAAAAAGGAGGGAGGGTAAGAGGGTGGTGACCTATGGGGGGGGGGGGGGGAAAACCAGTTTTTAAACCATCCTTCCCCTTGCTCTCTTTGTTATCTTTTATGCTCTAATCCTTCTCTGACCTTAGCCATACTGTCTCTATCTATTTCGGTGTGATCAGTATAAAAACAACATTCCTCTTTTAAAGGCAGTGCAAAGAATCAAAATCTAAAATTCTTAACATATGCATTAAACCCAAATATTTACAGGGTGTGTCAAACTTTTCTCAATGGTTATAAGCAGTTATAAATATCATCAGGTCAGTTTTATAATTCTTAGCATTGTTGGTCAATAACAACTTTTCTGAACATCTTATATGTAGTTGCAAATATCAGTTCAATACCGTTAATAGTATAATGACATTGTTGTTATCAAATATCAGTTCCGGTTTCTGAACAGCAGTTAAACCCTTAGTCTGCCTCCTTCTTAAGTGAAGAGGGTTTTAGCTGACATATTGCAATCCAAATGCTCTAGGATATAAGTAACATTGGAAACATCAGCTCTATGTGTTTAAGAAAAATATAAGATAAATATTTAGATATAAGAAATTATTTTTTATTACTTACTTGCAAATATTTTTGCATAAATTATTAAATAATATAGAAAGAAATAATAGACTCAGTAACATTCTCAAATAATTTCATTAAAACATTATGGCATAACTGTAACAGATGCTCTAATAGACAGATAATTTCTGGCAATCGGCTGAGTGGAAATTCAACAAGATACAGATATTTTATAAAGATATAATGCTATATTTTGGATTTCATATTAGGCAAGATCACACTATGTATCTCAGACTTCCTCAGAGCTCACTCCAGATCTAAACCTCTTGACTTATCCTTTAGAGTGCTGGCATTATAGACATACATCACAATACTCTGCTTAAATGAAAGATATAATTAGATACAGAAAAGCAAAACCATATATGTATCTATGACTGTCAAATGATGTAGTAGCTGCTTAAATCGTTACTGTATTTTTATTGTAAAGTTGTTAAACCTCCCTGCCCTATTGTCCTACGAAATGCAGTACAGTTATTAGTTGCGACATTGTGCCACACAATAGCACAACAGTGCTCCTTAGTCTGAACTGCAATGTTGCCTGTTGATCTGCTCTCCCCATCTTTATCTATATATCCCCTTTCCCCAATAACAGGTTTCACCTACTCTGAGACTAAATTTCTCATGTTCTCTATGTAAGTGAGTTGATGTGGCATTTGGTTCTTTGTAACCAGGTTATCATTAACCACAGTGACACACATGATGTTGAATTGGGTATGATTCAACAGCAGTCTATTGTGTCCATACCACATTTTCTTTACCAATTCACGTTTATGATATCATTTTTATAAACATGTGTATATGATCAACCATTCTCTTAATTCCAAGTATTTCACATACTTGGATTGCCATTTGTGGAACAGTCATTTTTCTCCCAGGCATTAATCTCACTTATTTGAACAAAATTTTTGGTTTTCTCTTGAATTCATTTTTTTTAATATTCGGGGTTTTTTGATATCATAGTATTCAGGGATATTGACCTGTACCCTAGCAATTTATTTCTTTTACTTTAAAAAATACTATGAATAATATTTGGTATATGGTCAGTTTTCATCATATTATTTATGCTAAACTTTCCTTCCAAGCCCAGGGGTGTGATGAACCAGATTGAAGCACTTATACATGCTGTTTCCATCTATCCCCTGCCCTTATATTAGATATCCTTTACACATTTTTCTGAATTCATTGGTAAATCCATAAAGTCTCTGGTTTTGCTTTAATAGGAAATTTGGTTAATGATTCCATTCATGTGTAGAAGTGATTCAATTGGTACCAGAATTTCCCCTGATCATAGTTGAGAGGAAATGCATTGTGACCTTTATTAAGAATTATGCCAGTATATTTTTTCCAGATAGTATTAATCATAATTTTTTCAGTGAACATTTAACAAAATTATATTATCTTTAACTAAAAAATAACAATGCATATTTCAAGTGTTTTTAAGTTATATTGTACAGAAAGGAAGTGCCATGTACATTAACTTGAGGAAGTGGATGACTTGAATTATATAATACTGAGTTGCACAGAGAATGGCTATGCATAAAAGAGAACTTCCACAAAGTGATTTCATTATTATTATTTTCTTTTTGCATAGTATTCACTAAAATAATTTTTAGCTAATAAACATATTTTTCAGCCATTAATAGGGCTCTTAGTAACACTTTGAATTCTGTATTGTAAGAAAGCAGGCTAAATATATTTGTTTCTTCAAACATTATTCATCTCTTAAGGTGAAAATGACCATCATAGCTTCTTGGTTTTTTTTAAGTGATGCTGTGTTATGTCATCATATTTCCAAATACAGATAATATGTATCAGATTTAAACTTATGGATGTCTCAACAAGTGAAAAATTATTTACTCTAATAGGCCACTAATCATCACATCCCATTTAAATATTTATGCTAATCTATTAATTATTAACTTACTTTATTTTATTATTATTTAATAGTAACCTGCTTGTTTTGTAATGAGACAAAGAAAGAGGGTGGATCTGGAGGCAAGAAGCTGTGGGGAAGAGATGGGAGGAGTAAGGGAGGAGAAAACATGATGAGGATTTATTACATGAGAGAAAACAAGGTATTGCTATAAAAGGGAAAAGAATTTTTAACTTTTTCCTAATTAATTAATATTGAAGTCATCTTCAATAATGGTATGTTTAGGGTCACTTCAAAAACCGTTAACTTGAATGTAAGATAGCACATCAATCTCGGTTTTGTGTTCATGTGAAAATAAAATGTATTCATGACAAAATTTATATTTCTTGGCCTTTTTTATTTGTTCTTTGAGGAAGAATTTGGCATATACCTTTGGTTGCTTTGACATTTGCTGTGTAGAACAAGTGAGAATTGAAATCACCTACTAAGTCCTGGGTAGTATGGGATTGTACTACCACATTTGACAGCATTTTATTCCAGTATTTTCAATAACAATGTTCTAGCCCAATATTACTATGAAGTTTTGTGACATTTAAAAAGCTTTCTATACTATAAGTTAAAGTTCACACTAAATATGCATCAATCCTTAACAAATGAATTGATCCCCATGACATATATGGCTAACATTTATATTAACTCATACTTTATGTTCCAAACAGATGAAAAAATAGTTGTAGATGTGTGGACTTTGTAACTCAAAATATTTTAAACCTGGATAAGACATAAGAGTGAGCATGCAGTCAATTTCCTATAATGGTCTATGAGGTGCTACGAAGCAGGTATATTCTATCATCTTTGGGTGAAATGTTCTGTAGATAACTGTTAAGTAGGTTTATTTGAGTTGCAGTTTCTATTATGTCCATTATTTTGAACTGTGGGAAAATGTTCTTGTACATTGTAAAGATTTGTCAATTATATTGGTTTAATAAAACTCTGAAATCCAGTAGCCAGTTTGGTAGCACAGGCAGGGCAACCAGATTAAAAGAATTCTAGGAAGCCGTAAAGCAGAGAAATAACCTGCCAGATGCAGAAGTATCAAAATGTCAATGCATCACTGATAAAAGAGACAAAACCACATGGCTAAACATAGATAAGAATTATGGATGAATTTAAGTTGTAAGAGCTAGGTAATAATATTTCTGAGCTAATAGATCAGACAGTTTATAATTAATATAAGTCTCCATGTGTTTTTTGGGGACTGAATGGCTGAGAGACTGGGTAGGATGGAAAAATAAGGTTTGATCAAGAAGACCCCCTGAAAAGTCTCCAGTGGGAATGGATATTTCAGATGATCCACATTTCAGAGCACCTCTACTGCAGTTTCTCTGAGTTCTTCATCCAGAACAGTTTCAAGGCTGCTGTTTGAGATGATCCAGCCTCCAAGAATACTCCAGTTAGGAATTGACCATAATCCTAAATTTTCTTTTGTTCCCCATAAGATCATCAGTGCCCACAACCAGCATGAAGTAGCCTAAAAAAACTACACCTACATTTCCAAATAAATTGATTATGGATATTTGTCTTTGTTTAATATGTTGGATACAAGTTGTTATGGAGAATGATCAGGAAACAAGCTTAACAAAGGAAAATAGATTCATGGTCTTAATTTGAAAAGAAAAAAGAGAAAAAAAAGAAAAAAAAATGCTGTGAGATAATGCTTTTGCACACTATAAGGATTTGTCACTCACTATTGGTTTAATAAAATGCTAATTGATCAATAGTCAGGCAGGAAGTATAGGCGGGACAACCAGACTATGAGAATTTTGGGAAGATAAAAGGCAGAGAGATGCAGTCACCAGTCAGACACAGAGGAAGCAAGATGAGAATGCCTCACTGATAAAAGGTACCAAGTCATATGGCTAGACATAGACAAGAATTTTGGGTTAATTTAAGTTGTAAGAACTAGTTAATAATAAGCCCGATCTAATAAGCCAAACATTTTATATTTGATATAAATTTATTTTTGTTTCATTGGGACTGAATGGCTGCAGGACCAAGTGAGGCAGCAACCGTGTCTACAATTTTGGTTTAGATTTTGTCTGGATTGAATGTTTATTGGTGAGAATGAATTATTAAATTTTCCCTCTGTTAATGTGTGAGGATTTATGTGTGATTCAAGCTTTAGTGATGCTTTATTTACAAGTGTGACTGCCCTTGTGCTTGGGACATAGATGTTAAGAATTGAAACTTCGGGGAACTTGAAAGATCAGCTTGGAGAAGAGAAAAAAAAGAGACTACTAGAAAGGGAGCATTTCAGGATGAGGTAAGAACCTGGCACAAGGGAATCTTCCAGGTATCTACAAGTATGACAGCAGTTGAGATTCCTAGCAATAACAGATACAAAGCCTGAACTAACTATCTTCTGTGACCAAGAAAGACTTCAAATGGAAGGAGTGGGAGACTAACCCAGCCACATAACCATTGCCATACATTCTTCATGCCTATGCAAATGTGCTTGGGTAAAGGTGGCCTAGAGATTGAGAGAAAGGACAATCAATGACTGGTCTAGATTAAAACCTGTAGTGTAAGTCTACTTCTGATACTTCTTGGAGCACTAGTACCCATAGGCTGGATGATACCTGAGACGTAGGATAGACTAAGCACAACTGAAAAAAAATCAATTTAATGATGACCAACAATATTCTGCTATATGTAAAGATTGGTACCGTGCCCAACTGTCATCAGAAAGGCTTTGTCTGGCAACTAATGGAAACAGATCAGACCCACAGATTAGGCAGAGCTTGGGGAATCATGCATAAGAGGGGAGAGAGCCTGTAGGTGTCAGAGGAGTTATGGATAGCACAAGAAAACTCACAGAATTAACTGATTCGGCTCAAAGGGTCTTACAGGAACTGAACTGACAACCAGGGAGGGAGCCTATATGGGTTTAATGTAAGCAATTTACATGTACATTACTGTTATGTAGCTTGCTCCTCTTGTGGTACTCCTAAAAATGGGAATAGAGGCTGTCTCTGACTCTTTTTACTAGCTCTACTCCTCATACTGGGGCACCTTTCCCAGACTTACTACATGGGAAAGTGCTTAGTCATACTATAACTTGATATGCCATGTTTTGTTGATATACATAGGAAAGCAATCCTTTTCTAATTAAAAATGAAGAAGGAATGTATTTGGGGGAGTGGGAACAAAGAGGTGGGGGAAGTGACTTGGAGGAAAAAAGGGAGATGAAACTGTGGCAAAGATGCAAAATGAATAAATTAATGAATGAATATTTATATACTATATATATATAGTATTGAAACAACTATTATCATCTTGGAGGACTTTTCCTTTGATCAGTGTGAAATGCCCTTTCCCATGTCCTTTGATTAATTTTGGTTTAAAGCCTATTTTGTTAGATATTAGAATATGTACATCAGCTTGTTTTTTGGAATCATTTGCTTGGGAAAATATTTATCTACCTCTTTACTCTGAGGTAATATATATCACTGATGTTGAGATGTATTTCTCAAATGCAGCAGAAGGATGATTTTATTTTCTTATCCATTCTTTCAGCCTACGTCTGTTTATTGGGGAAGTGAGTCCATTTATATGAAGGCATTAATGATCAATTATTGTTAATTCTTGTTATTTTGTTGGTGGTGGTAGTGGTGGTGGTAGTGTGTACTTGTGTGTGTATGTCTGTGTATCTCTCTCTCTCTCTCTCTCTCTCTCTCTCTCTCTCTCTCTCTCTGTGTGTGTGTGTGTGTGTGTGTGCGTGCGTGTGTGTGTGTGTGTGTGTGTGGGTGGGTGGGTATGGGTATGTGTGTATGGACATGTGTGTGTTTCCCATCTTTGGGTTTTGCTTATGTGTGATTGTTCATGGTTTGTATTTTTGTGGGTGTAGTTGACTTCTTGGATTGGAGTTTTCCTTTAGGAACCTTCTGTATTGTTGGATTTGTAGCATGATATGTCCTGGCTTAGAAGTAGACATTAACTTTAATGTGAAGGATAATCATGTTACAATTCTGAGATTCAC
The DNA here is from genome assembly GCF_000317375.1 of Microtus ochrogaster. Lineage (NCBI taxonomy): Eukaryota > Metazoa > Chordata > Mammalia > Rodentia > Cricetidae > Microtus > Microtus ochrogaster. The sequence continues at coordinate 14,847,101 of NC_022035.1, read as the reverse complement.
AGAGCCTAAAAGCAAGGAGGAATTAAAGAAGGATTGCGAGCATCTCCCTGGGAAGCAGAAATAGAATAGATTTCACTGGTGGATTGGGGACACTTGGGGTTGGGAACAGAGAGGATCAGCTGGGTGAGAGAGAAAGCAGGGAGAACAATACTAGAAGAAATAATTGAATTTGAGGGGCATTTTGGAAGTGAGGTAGACACTGTGCAAGGGAAATTACATGGAATCTAGGAGAATAAACCTAATAAAGACACCTAGTAATGGGGAACACAGATCCTAAAGGAGGGAAGGACTTAAGTGAAAGGCTTGGGACACCAACCCAACCATAGTACCTTTAATATGTGTTTTTTGGTTTGTTTGCCTGAAGAGCATTCTGGGACAGAAGCATTGCATAAGAGCCACCAGAGAGACCAAAGAAATTCTATCCAGAAACTGATGGGAGTAGATGCAGAGTTTAATAGCCAAACATTCGGCCAGTTCCAGGAGCTCCAGAAAGGAGGAGAAAGAAGGATTGGCGGAACCAGAGGAGAAAGGGACACCACAAGAACACTGCCTACAGAATCAACTGACCGGGATATAGGGAGAATGAAGGGGTCTGACCTCTGCCTATATGTTATGGATGAGTAGCTTGGTGCTCTCCTAGGATTCCTAACAGTGGGAATTGGGGTTGTCCCTGACTTTTTCTGTGTTTGAGCAACTCTGGTCCTCCTATTGAGTTGCCTACTTCAGTCTTGATGTGATGGCATGTATGTGCCTGGACTTATTGTAGCTGGTTTTGCCATGCTTGGTTGAAGTCACTGGAAGGCCTGCTCTTTTCAAGGGTATGGTGGAACTGGAGAGTCGGAATGGAAGGGGGAGAGCCTGAGTGTGGGGAGCTTGAGGGAACTGAACCTGGGCTGTCATATATGAGATAAGAATAAAAAATTCAACTAAATGAGAAAGAATGTGAATTTAAATGATGTTTTATCTAAACAGTGTGATGTATTTATGATAGACTAAGAAGGTAAATGTTCATTGCATGGCGGATTAAAAGAATGTTTTTTCATCCCAATACATGATGGCATTATTGAGGTAAAGAAAAGTGGGCATGATATTGTTGGAAGAGATGAGGTGAATAGGATCAAAATCTACTCTCTACAACTTTACCTTGAAATATCTTTGCAACTACTGTTCAATATCACTGTCAAACATACAAAAGCACTAATATTGACTTTTAACATAAAGAGCACAACAGAACTCAATTTACACATGCCTATGATTTGATATATTATAGCAAAAGAAGCATTTTGCATAGTTATAGGATTTGAACAGGAAATAACCATTATTTTCAACATTCTGTTAAGAAATAGCTGGGCAAAAGTACTGAAAGTACAAAGAAGGCATTTTTTTTTTTAGTTTTACATTGAGTATATAATTTTACTTTACCAAGTAGTAGCCTTTATTTTACATAGTTGCTTAGCAACTCTATGGACTTATGAAAATCTGTGTATTTACCTATTAATGACAACTATTACAGTCTTTCTTGGGTTCTTAAATGGTTTCTTATTTCAAGATTATGTTTATGATTCATCATAATAGCAATTTGCCTGACACTTGAAAGAAAAGACATTTGAGGAGCTCATGACTTTGGGAAGTGATGCAATGCATAAGCTTCAACCTAACATTTAAATTTGCAAAGATTAAGTAGAATACCAATTTTATTGAGCTCTTTGATTTGCAGTGATATAGTATTTGTAACTCCCCATGTGTGTTTATGTCGTGTGTGTGTTTGTGTGTGTGTGTGTTGTGAAAGAGATTGGAGAGGAGGAAGAAACTAAGTCACAGTAAAACAAAGAGGCAGAGAAAATGAATAAGAGTATAATTTCCTGATGGTTCATAGACTTTCAAATGTTTCTATTCCCATCCTTTAACACACAGGCATACTTGTCTTATTTATAGGGAATCATATAAATTCATCTTAAATAATGTTCAAGGTCAAACTCGCATCAATGCCAACTACAAAATCAATAATGTAATTTATTCTGGTAAAGAAAATTTAGGTATATGAGATGATTTTGAATTGTACAATTATGTAGCATTGAATATTTATTTATAAATATACTATACCTTCTCAGTTTATAATGCTACACAGTCTTACAAAATGATCTACTCTGAAATTTTTCCTTAAAGCTGTGACATTTATTTTAAGTCAAGATGTGTCCCTTAATATTGCTTGTTGACAGCAGTCATTTTTACTAGACTTGTTTTTGCTCCTTTTCACTGCTTACCTTGAACAATTCCAAATTTTCAGTCTTGAAAAAATATGTATACAAGTAAAATTTGTATGGACTGAGCAGGATGTATTTATATATTTAGAAATATATATGTGGTCATGCTTACACTCATATGGATGTAACAACAATTAAAGAAAATGAGGCACCGAATATGAAAGATAATAAATATTGAAGGACATTAAAAGATTGGAGGGAGGATAGAGAAGAGGAAAATGATGTATTATAATCTCTATATTTCTACATCTGTATGTTTTATTATTTATATTATTATTTATTATTTTATTGAAAATAGTCTCTTCTCTCATACAACATATCTCAAACACAATTTTATCTCCCTCCATTTGTCCTAACTTCACCCAATCTCCCATATCCCCCAGATCTACTACTCCTCTGATTCCTCTTCAGAAAAGAGCAGACTATCAGGCGGGCAAAACACTTCATACAGACAATGGACAAAGCAAACATATGAGAGAAAACATATGAGTCTCAAGCAGTGAAAATAGTCATAAGTACACATGCTCCCACTGTTAAGAGTCTCACAAAAACACAAGCCAACAGACATAAAACATATGTACAGGATCTGGTGCATACCTTTGCAGGCACCATACTTGCCTTTTAGGTCTTTGTTAGCCCATGTGAGCCCTGTTTAATTGAGTCAGTTGACCACCTTCTCCTAGTGTCCTCTATCTGCTATGACACTACAGTCTTTCCTTTCCCCTCTTCTTCAGCATACCCCAGTTTCTGAGGGAAGAGACCTGATGGAGACCGCCAATTTATACTATTTCCCCACATCATGTCTAGCTGACTCATCTTTGTATCCCCTCTTATATGGCCCTAGAGGAAGCTTTTCTGATGATAACTGAAGAAGTCAATCATCTATGAAGACTGTAGAATATCATTGTGGAATCATTTCGTTGATTTTTTTTTCCTTTGGAGTGATAATTGTTTCTTAGTGTTAACCTATGAAATTGCTATTTACAACATAGCAAACAGGCATCCACATTGCAGAAATGACTAGTGATAACTTCTTAAGATATTTAAATGTTCAATCCAGTGTTCCAGTGTGGGTCTCTGTCTCTATCTCCATCCATCGCCAGATGAAGGTTCTATGGTGATATGCAAAATATTCATCAGTATGGCTAT
>NC_022035.1:14828150-14842598 GCF_000317375.1 Microtus ochrogaster | reverse complement strand
TCTTCAGACTCGAGAGGGAGGGGGAGAGGAGTGGGGGGAGGGTGAGAGGAGTGGGAGACTGGGAGGAGGCGGAAATTTTTTTTCCTCAATAAAAAAAAAAGATATTTAAATGTTTACATAAAAGTGTTGATTGATAAGTAGTGCCTTCCTCAGGACAAGTTAATTTTTCATCTCAGAGTAGTCATTGTTGCCTATAGATTTTGTCGAGCGGTGATACTGCATGAAATTTCCCCACTTCCATGTTATCACATCTACTGATACTACCATTTTTCAGGTCTCGTTTAAGCAGAAATTTCTAGGAAAGAGTGTTACACAACAGTCACAAAGTGATTATCCCTGACACCATATACACACAAACAAAAAGGGCAGACTTACCAGGCTCTACAGGTAATTTGTAGCCCAGGCTGGCCTTGAACTCATGATCCTCCTTTCTCCTTCAGCAATCCTACCAGCGTGTACTACCACAGCAGCCTAGAGCACTGTCTTCTCTTCCAGAGATCCTAAGTTCTATTCACAGGAATCACATGATGAATTACAACCACCTATAATGAGATCAGGTGCCCTCTTGAGAAAGAGTCTTGGTCAGCTGTCCTTACCAACTTACCAACTTAGAGCATGAAACTCAATATGAACAAGTTCAACAGAACCACCATTTTTGGACTTCCCAGGCATGCTTCAATGCTTTAAACACATATATTTGTGTATGCATATACATACACACTCAACCTCAGTTGTAGACTGCAACATGTTTTGAGAATGTATATATGGTAAGTAATAACTGTAGCATCATGAACCAACAATTCACATAACTTAGCCACATCATGAGAACTGGATTGTATCATCCTCCTAAGCAGAGAAATACTACAGAGAAGGAAGTCCATGCAGATGAATTTGGGTCTCAAGAAAAAATGAAGGGAAGCTTTTTTGTTCTTTCATGAAAAGCTTCTTGGATTATTAATAGAAATTATCCCAAGTTGTTATTCTAATACTTTTGAAAACAAATAAATCTCTTACTATAATAAACTATGTCCCAGTCTTCAGTTTCAAAACTTTGGACAGACCCTAAAGTCATGGATCTCATTCCCTCTTAGATAATACTCATCAAACAGCCATTGAGTTAGCATAAAGGCAAGACTCTGGAGTCCCTTACTGTATGAAGGGTCATAAGGAACTCTCCAAGATGACTTTCATCCTAGGCCTCAGGTCTCAATGGGATTGCTCAGAAACCTAATTATACCGAAATGCACAAAACAGAAAGGATTTCTCTTTAAAAAATTGTTTTGTGCTATACTCTTTGTGAAATACTCATTAATAGTTTTGCTCCCTTGAATTATTCTATTAGTCTTTAATATTGAGTTGTAAGAGCGTTTGTACATGCTTCTTTCTGCTTTGTATTATCACATAACATAATTTGCAATGCATTTCAACCTCATTTATAATTGAAAGCAATGAAAATTTAACTCTTTGTTTTTATGGATCATCTTTTGGTACTGTATTTATAAAACTATTGTCTAAATATGAGTTTTTAAGAATTACTCCTCTATTGTCTCCTATTTTTAATTTTAAGTAATTCATATAGGTAAACAAAATGATTAAACTTTTATATATGATGTGAAGTAACATATATTATTCTTGTAATTGTAAACACACTACTACCCTAGCTTCATGTTTTTGAAGGCATTCCTTGGGGGCTGGAGAGATGGCTCTGTGGTTAAGAGTGCTGACTGTTTTTCCAGAGGACCCAGGTTCAATTCCTACTACCCACATGGCCGTTAACAGCTATCTGTAACTCCAAGATCTGACACCCTCAGATGGACATACATGCAGGCAAAACACCAATGCAAATAAATTAAAAATAAATAAATTATTACGAAAATAAATATATAGAAGGCATTCCTTTGCCCTTTGTACTTCAGAAAACATATTTTTATAGTTCTTGTATTATGTGTTTATGTATATATCTTTCGTTTTATGATTTCTTTCAATGTTTTTATGTCTCTCTTCTAGTAAACTACACTATGTTGTTTAATGTAGCATTATGACAAGATTTAAAATGGAAAATTACTATGCCTCTTTTTTGTATTGTCTACAGTATTGTGGGTCTTTTGCTTTTAGATATGTATCTTAGCCTGGTGTGGATTGTGCTTTTTTCATGAATCAATTTGGAGTGAATTGCTATAGCAATAATATTTGATATTCCAACCCTAGACAAATAGGATGTTTTTTGACTTTGGGGGTGTTAATTTCTGCCAATACTGTTCTAAAATTTTCAGTCTGTAGTTGTTTTACTTCTAATGTTAAGTTTATCCCTGTGCTTTTTTTGTTTGTTTGTTTGTTTGTTTAGGGCTATTGTGAAAGAATTGTATTTTCAAATGGCCCATTGCTGCTATAAAGAAATGCAATTGTTTTATGTTTATATTTCAGTCTTTCATAATGTGAGCACAATGAGGCCAGTTTATTAGCTCTATTAGCTGTGTGCATGTTTGTGTATTTCTTAGGAATGTCTGTTTATGAGATCATAACCTCTGTGCACATATGCAGGTTTTTTTCCTTTTGAAGGTATTTTTCTCCTTTTTTCATTAATTTTAATATTTAATGCATCATAAAAGAGTGAGGAATAGTGCATTTAGTGGGAAAATGATTTATCATTTTGTTAAATTTTTTAGTCATTAGATGCTCTCATGTTTCTTTTAAATTTTATTTCAATCAATGATCAGAATTTTTATTTTCTAATCATCTCTTCGAGTAATTTTGTCACTACTATAGTTTGTAATTTGTTTGCCTTTTTAGGTTACATTCAGTTTTGTCCTTCATTTAAGGTATACAAAATAAATGTAGAATTAGCTTAAATTTTAACAGATTATTTGACTGATTTAAATCCCTCTAGTATACAGTACAAATTCTTCCTTTATATATTATTTTATTTTGATAGTTACCATTTGGTAGAAATGTTCCCATTGATATTATTCAATATTACTCCTGTTCATTTTGCTGCTTTTGTGAAGGTTTTGTTGGACAGGTGAAAGCATAAAATACAGAGGGAAGTAGTTCCTTTTTTTGTTTGTTTGTTTTCTTTGAGATTTCTAAAGGATTGACATCACAGGTGTCTGAAATATTTGTATTTTCAGCAATGAATTTATCCAGTTTTAGGAAGCTTAATGAAGGTTTAAATTATAAACTCACTTTTTCACAGTTTCATGAATTGGATGCAGATGCTGGTTGTTAGCTCATGAGCACTGGTGATACAGTTTTCAGAGATGGTAGAACAGCTGAAATATGAGGGCTTTCTGGAAAAGATGAGTGGCTGGGATCAAGTTTTTTTGCTCCTTGTGTGATTCTGATCTACCTAGAAATGAACAAGTCCCAACCACTAACACATAAATCCCTAGTGCCACATATCTCCATTGTGATGATTGCATCCGTGAAAACTGTTAGCCCAAATAAACCTTCTTTCTTTAAATAGTTTCAGAATTTTTTTTAACCCAACTACTGAAATTATACCCAGATTGGTATCTAACTGACCATGTAGGCTTTGAGCCCTGGAATATGGCAGAAACACATGCTAGTTTAGAACTGTGTGTTAGAAAATTCCCGACTCAACCAAACTTTAATGAACAATTGTGGTACGGGTGTGGAAGACCAGATGGGTGGTTGAAAGCTGGACAGTTACTACCGTGCTCAGGAGTTTTCAAGGCAGACAAGGGTTCTTCTTGTGATTGGACTGAGGCCACTTTTATCCTTCAGTGAGTTTGGCTGCATTCTACTTGTGTCCTGGCAGCCAGAATAGGGCCAAGTTCAAATGAAACAGACACAAGCACTTTGGGGGCAGAAATCTCAGTATAATAAACAGTTATGTTGTGTGGTTATTGAACACGACATTCACGGAAGCCGATGGGGAAATCTCAGAGGAAAAGGTTAAGGACCAAAGGTGAAAATAATGCAGTGTGGTGAGGAAGGGAATGATAGCAAAGCAGAAGACAAGGAGAAAAGGATTGGTTTGCATGCAGCAGATGGAATGGACAGAGATCAATTCAATTAAAAAGAAACTTCCCCTTCACAACAACAGGAAACGATACTCAAGGGCAAAGCATCAGCCATTGAAAGTTTGTGGATATGGAAATTCAAACACATTGAAAAAAAAATCCATTGAGACAGTGGAGCTGATCTATTGGGAGCTCACCAAGGCCAGCTGGACTGTGACGGAAAAAGCATGGGATATAACTGGTCTCTCTGAACTTGGCGAACAATGAGGACTGATGAGAAGCTAAGGACAATGGCACGGGGTTTTGATCCTACGTAATGTGCTGGCTTTGTGGGAGCCTAGCCAGTTTGGAGGCTCACCTTCTTAAATATGGACGGAGTGGGGAGGACCTAGGACTTACCACAGGGCAAGGAACCCTGACTGCCCATTGGACTGGAGAGGGATGGGGAGAGGAGGGGGGGGAAGGGGAGAAGGGTGGGAGGAGGGGGGAAGGGTGGGAGGAGGGGGAAGGATATGGGAGGCTGGGAGGAGGTGGAAACTTGTTTTTTTTTTTTCCTTTTCTCAATAAAAAAAAAGAATTAAAAAAAAAAAGAAAAAAGAAAAAAAAATCAGTTGGGAAGAAACAAAACCAAACCAACGACTCAAAAAAGAAGGTAACACAAGCAGGTCCTTTTCTAGGGAAATGTTTGTTCAGGTTCAGCAAGTAAACACCCAGAAGCTTTGGTCCAAGGGTGAAATATGCCCTTTATTTTTTAAAACATGATGGTCTTACATCACTGTAAGCAGCTAATCTAAATTCAGGTTTATTTTCTTTATATATTTGTGGAGGACCAATGCCCTACACTGATTTACTGTTCAAGAACCAATGACTAGATATCCCAGAGATCTAGATTAGAGTAGAACCAAATACTATTGAAAAAAAATCGATGAAATGGTTGAAAGGATTCCTAATGATATTTTCCTATACTTATAGATCAGTGCTTTGTCCAGTTGTGATCAGCAAAGATTTCTCCAGCAGCAGATCAGAGCATGTACAGATACCCACAACCAGACATTATACAGAGAGAGAATCTAAATTGGAGCTCTCCATTTAGTCCCTTCAGTTGCATGTCAGGGAGCCTCTCTGAAGAAGAGAGGAAAGATTATAAGTGTCAGAGGGGATGAAGGACATTAGAACACGGCCCACTAAATCACCTAAGCAGGGCTCGCATGAGGTCATAATGACTGAAGTGTAAGCATGGTGCTGCATGGTTCTGTACAAGGTCCTCTTCTTATATGTTATGGTTGTTAGCTTGTTCATTTTTGTGAAACTCCTAACAAAAGGATTAGGTGTATCTCTGACTCTTTTATCTGCTCTTGGGACTATTTTCCTCCTCTTGGTTTGCCTTGTCCAACCTATAAGAGGACTTTTGCTTTGTCTTATTGTTTTATGTTTTGTCCTGTTTGGTTGTTGTCTCATGGAGGTCTGTTCATTCCTGAAGGGAAATGGAGGGAATGGATTTTGGGTTCAGGGGTGACAGGCATGGGGATGGGGCTCTGGGGGGAGTCGAGAGAGATAAAACTGTAGTTGGGATGTGTTGTATGAGAAAAAAAATCTACTTTCAATAGCAAAAACAGAAAAAATAATTTTCTCATATATCTTGATTGCAATTCACCTTCCTCTATTCCTCCTAGTCCTTACAATTTCCCATCCCATACCAAACCACTCCTCGAAAAATATACTTCTAAGGGATAATATTAAAATAAAATGTAACTGAAATAAGATACAATGGAATAAAAGAAAAACTAAAATATCACAACTGACAAGATAAACAAAAGGAAAAGAGTCAAAGTGCAACAATAAGAAACAAAGACTCACTGATTCACACACTCAGAAAACCTATAAAAACATTAACTGGGAGCCATAAAATATAATCAAAGGCAGTATGGGGGAAAAGAGAGAAGAAAAATATTAATAATGTAAAGTAAAAATAAAAATGAAAAGTTAGATATTTTTAAGGAAAAAATAAAAAAGAAGAAGCCTTAATATGACGTAATAAAACAAGGAATCTTAAAAAAAATGTCGTTAAGTTTTTTTGGGTTTTTTTTTGGCCACCTATTGCTAGACATGCATCTCAATTTAGGAATAATTTGTTTCTCCAGTGAAACTCTTTAGGGACAATATTAAATTTACTATGCAACCAGTTTTATTTAGAGATTAAATCTGGGTTAGGGATGGTATCATGTGTCCACTTCACCTTTTACCTCTGGGACCTGTCTGCTGTCCAGTCATTATATATGTTGCCTCTGTCTTTGTGAATTTATGTGTGTTGATCTTATTGATTTAAAGGTTCTCATTTTCTTGGTGTCTTCCATCACCTCTGTCTCTTATACTCTTTCTATCTGCTTTCTACTCTGTCTTATCTCTTATACTCTTTCTACAGAGTTGCCTGAGCCCTCAGTAGAGGAATTCTATGGAAACATCCAGTTTTGGCATGAGTATTCAAAGATTGCTCACTCTGTATAATGTCTGGCTGTAGGATTCTTCATTGGTTCCAATCTGCCAAAGGTGTTCCTTTTCTTTGATGATGACTGAACAAGGCACTGATATAACAGCATGTGTCATTAGGAATTAGTTTTCTTCTATATTTTTGTTTGCTTGCTTGCTTGTATTTTAGAACAGAATTATTTTCTTTTTTTTCCTAGGTCCCTGAGCTATCTAGTCTTGGGTTATCCAGACAGTATTGGATATGGTTTCTATCTAAAGGAGTTAACCTTCATTTAAATGAGGTATTGACTGACTATTCCCTCAAGCTTTGTGCTACCATTACACTAGCAAATCTTTACAGGCAGGGCCATTGCAGATAAAAGGGATTTTGGCTAAGCTGCTGCTTATGTTTCTTTCCTGTACCAAAGACACTAGCATGTAAAGGTGAAGTCACTATGTAGGCACCACCTCAAATTCTCCTTATACAATGAGGAGTGTCGGTACCATCTTTCACCATTGGGCCTCAGTTTGTGGAGAGCAACTGATAGTCTTGGCATTAGCCTTTGTTGTTTGGGTATTCTCATGTGACCCCTTTCACTCAAAACTTCATTATATGTAACCTAATCCTGGAAGTGGAAGCTTAATTTGTTGAAACGAGATGGTCACTTGTCGCTCTGTCTCTTCTTCATCTGTCAATTTCATTTTGATCATCTTCATGTATGTATATATTTTGTTGTTTCTACTGTGTTTGGTTTGCAATCTACATCTCATTATGAACCTTAATTTTACATACCTTTCTGCTATTTCCTCCCTCGTTCCCCTTTCCCATTTCTTCCTCTACTAGACCCTGTTGAATTAGGAGTGGCAGGGAGGCGGGCTGCATCCCCGGCACCCGGCAGCCAGCACGGCTAGCTTTACCCGAAATAATTACCCAGAAACTGTATTCTTTTAAACGCTGCTTGGCCCATTTCTATCTAGCCTCTTCTAGGCTAACTCTCGCACCTAGACTAGCTCATTTCTAATAATCTGCTGTAGCCCACGAGGTGGTTTACTAGAGAAGATCTTAACCTGCGTCTGCCTGGAGTGGGAGAACCATGGCGACTCTCTGATTCAGCTTCTCTCTCCCAGTATTCTGTTCTGTTTACTCCACCCACCTAAGGGTTGGCCTATCAAGGGGCCTAGGAAGTTTCTTTATTAATAAGAAATCACTCCCACATCATTTCCCCTTTTTCTGTTTAAACAAAAAAGAAAGGCTTTAACTTTAACATAGTAAAATTACATATAACAAAACAGTTATTAAGCAAGAATTACAGTTACAATATTTATATCTATTTTATCTTTTATCATAACTAAGGAAAACTATAACTATCTATTCATTCTTCAACTCCATCAAAGACTCCAGAAGGATATAATACTACCTAAGTAAACAAGAAATAAGAAATCTCTAGAAATGACAGAGACATCTCACTGCCTGGACAGTCACCCAAAGTTCTTTTGTACCTTTGGGGCATCCATCTTCAGCCTTCAGGCCCATAGTATCCAGCAGACATTTTCATCAAGTAGGAAATTCCAAAGACAGTTCAGTCACTTTCTGCTGTATCCTGCAGAATGTCTCGCAGACTCTTTCATGAATCAGGAACCCCGAAAGACCGTCTCACCTTTAGGCAAGCTCAGCAGTCCTGTCTCTGTGGGTTCTCTGTGTCCAGCTTATGCATCAGTCCAGGCAAGAGCAGTTTCTTGCCCAAATGGCTATCAAACTCCATAACGAGCCTCTTCAATGCCCATCTTCCTCTTGAAGTAGCTGGGGCTGCCAGGAGCAGACGTGTCTCATTGTCATGAAAAACCCTAAGCTATTAAAATATTTTAAATGCCATATTCTGCAGCCTTTGAGAGATATGAAGAATGCCTATCTGAAATATATCTCTATATATCTAGAAAATCTAAGTAACATGACTACAAACTTGACTATTATTTATGATTATCCATCAACAACCTATATTTCCTAATTATACATTACATTTTTTAATGAACTACACAATCACAATATCTTAATCAATAGCAGAAATACATATACATATAACAAAATTGACCTTAAATCTCTATCAATAAAGCAAAATCTATACTAACACAAATTATTCATATCTATATCATATCCCCCTTTAAATGTTAAAGTACGTTTATAAACCATATTTGGGAACATGGGCGCACTTTTTTCTCTCCAAACTGCTTCCTGCTGAATGGGGGCGCTGTTAATTAGATCATTTAGGGTGTAACCTGTGTGCCAGGTTTATCTCAGTTGGCACTTGAGTGAAGTAATTTTTTGAGGATGTTCACAGGAACTTTTTGGGAGGTCGTGGTCTATCATACCATATCAGGATAGATGCAATCCACAGGGTTTGGTCCTCTGTGAAAACAAAAGAAGACCCTTTCAAAAGCATCATATCCTTAGACCCAAATTTTGAAATTGTAATACCCTTATATCCATTCTAGTTTAGCTTGGCAGCCCATGTAATGAAATGTCTCTCTGTACTTAGCTCCTTCACAGTCAAAAATTTTAAAGAAAACACAATTTACATAATCCAGACTCTCTGTGAATTTTCCATTTTTACGCGGCTTACTTTTACTCTATCACTTTATTCTTTCTCTTTAAAGACTTTACCTTTTTTTTAAGGCATTAACTTTATTCTCTATATGTATTTTTTCTTCTCTCTCTCAAGCCTACTTACATTCATCCAACAGTGTGGTCTTTTATGTCTGAATCTGTTTTATTGTGAATCTGTAACATTTTTTTAGTATCCAGGAGCATTTCTTAAAATGTTAAGCAGTTCTTAAAAACTGAAGTTGCACCATGTACAGGTAATACGTTACTGTCTGTGTCCTGCCCAATCAAAACCTTAACAGCGCTGTTATCAAAAGTAATTATGGTAGTTCCTGCTTGAGACCAGCTGAGTTCATCATGGCAGAGCTGAGCCACTCCTGCCTCAGAGCCATTTGGTGCCCCTGAGCCACACATAGTTCCAGGCACACAGAAGTCGACATTGCCATCAAGCAAGCCTTAGAGCTTAACTCCAAATGCTCCATTCAAAAGCTCTGTTTCCCATAGGAGCCTGACAGAGATCGCAATGGCAGCACATCCCAGAAAGCTGGCATTTTAAAACAGCCAGTTTTTTCCTGCTGCTGAGTCAGGACAATTTCTTTGCATCACACAACCTACAAACAGCAAAAAGCTGTCTTAAATTCTCTCTCTCTCCTTTTTAAGCCCTCTCAGGTTTTACGTGGAGTTCATTAGCACGTTGGGTGCCACTCTGTTGTAGTAGGAGTGGCAGGCTGCGTCCTGGCACCCGGCCACCAGGAAGTGATGTGGGAGTGTCATATACCAATCTGTTGATTTCACTGGTTAAGCAATAAAGAAACTGCTTTGGCCCTCATAGGTTAAAACATAGGTGGAAGGAGTAAACAGAACAGAATGCTGGGAGAAAGAAGCTGAGTCAAGGAGTCGCCATGATTCTTCCACTCCAGGCAGACGCAGGTTAAGATTATTTCTGGTAAGCCAGCTCGTGGGCTATGCAGATTATAAGAAATGGGCTAGTCTAGGTGCGAGAGTTGGCCGAGAAAAGGCTTGATATAATGGGCCAAGCGGTGTTTAAAAGAATACAGTTTCTGTGTAATTATTTCGGGTAAAGCTAGCCATGCGGGCGGCCAGGTGCCAGGGACGCAGCCCCGCCGCTCATATATGACTCTTATTTCAACAAGACCCTCCCATTCTAGACCCCCATCTATCTTTCCATAATCATAAAATTTTAAAAGCAAGAATTGTAAGGAAATCAGGTCAACACTTGGGGGTACTTCCATTTCACAACATGACACAAAAAACTCTGAGAATACAGCTTTAAGCAGTGTCTTTTCAGTTTTAGCATGTTTCGCTCTGGTGACAGGGTCTATTCTTTCCACAGAATTCTGCCTTTCATTGCTGCCACTTCTTCCCTTAGTCTTCTTAGCTTATCATTTTTCTTTTGCTAAATTTAAAACTGAATAATGAGGTCACCATGGGCCCCTTTGCTGTTGGGATTTTTGAAAGCTATGACTTTTTCAAATGTCCTGTGTCTCAAACTGAATTCTCATGATGACACTGACATTGAATAGAAGTTAGAATGGTTTGGCTGTAGTTTCATGATGAGTATTAAGAAGAATATTTCATTCTATTTTTATCTGTGTTTGAGAAATTTGTTATTAATTAGGAAGTCTGATTTTTATTTCATCTTTATTGGTTTTAGCTGAATACCTTTTTTGAAGAGACATTAGAATGTATGAGAGCAAACTTATTTTTTTATTTTATTTTTATAATATAAATAACTATACATACCTCCAAAAGATGGAGATGCATCTTTTCTTTCTTAGAGTTTTCTTTGAATTGTCCTTTGTTTAGACAATGTTTGACTGTAAGTTACAGCAAATCTGACAGTGCTTTCTGGTATTATTCAAGTTTATTTTTCCAGCAATAAAACAGCAAGTTTACAGCAGTGGCTTGTCTGTCTTGTTAAACCAGTTCAAAGCAATGCTTTGTTTTCATGTTAGGGGATCTAGAAAACTAACACACCTAGACATAAAACTGGCATCTTTTCCAGAATGAATGTGTTAATTTATTTTATAACTGGTTCTATCTGCTAACCATCTCATATAATTAATTTTACTGTTTTCTTAAATGTAAAAGGTAAAATCTAATGAAATTTTGTTTTCAGCTTTGCATATGACTTCAAGGAATAAAGATCTTGAACTATTGTTGAGATTTAATCTTAGGAAAACCTTTTTTATGAAAGGATCAGTTCTTGCCTAAGAGTGGATAAGATACATTTTATTGCAGAGCCAAACATCAGCAGCCTAGTCACAAGGACAATCAGTGCTCAATGTGGTAACAATCTGTGGAGTCTTTATAGTATGTAACAGAGAAACTCATATGCTTTTCTAACACACTGGTAGACACGTCAGTTAGGTGGGTATAATACATGGGGAAAAATCATCGCTGTATATGATAATATTCTTACAGTTGGGGATGTAGAAAGCCAGGTATCTGTCTTAATGTTAAGGGAAGAAAGATAGCACATGGCAATTTGGCTCTGTACTTTCAACATTTTAACTCATCACATGCAATCATATTGTTTTCTATCTTCCCTTTCCTTCATTCAGCCAGTACCTGCTACACTCCCATTGAACCCTTCCAACATCCCCCAACTCTCAAGTTGCTATCCCAAATTGTTTAGAAAGGTTCCTCAGATCTGATTCAGATAAGACTGAGTCATAGATAAGAGAGTCATCGGTCTTCATGATAGAAAGATAGGTCAAATTTCCCCACAGTTTCTGAATTTATAAAAGTTAATTTTCTGTAATTATCAGACATAAAGCTGGTTGGAATACCCTATGGTACTTTTTGTCCCAGCATTTCCTCCGTACTTATCCCTTTCCCTTCTTTATTTTGTTTTTGTTGTTGTTAATGCTTGTTTGTTGCTTTGTTTCGTTGGCTTTTTTTTTTTCGTTGTTATTTTGTTTCATTTTTGTTTGTGCTTTTGGGAAGTTTTTCTATGCAAGTTAGGAGATATGTGTCTTGGATTAGGGTCATGTGCTGCTTTGGGGATTGTCTCTCTTGACTTTTACCTCCAGATCATTTTATTTCCCCTCTGCATCTCTGTTTGTCCTTCACACATTATACAGGAACTTGAGGATTCTCATGACACTGGGTTGTCAAACGCTTCCATGTGTCTCCCTGGCACATCTGATAATATTCTTCTGACCTAGAAGCAGGTGTGTTTGGTTAGCCTTTTCTAGGAGGTGGTCCTCATAATGGAGCCTGTCCTCTGACAGTCCCATCCTATTGCTTCAGAAAAGAAAAAGAAGCCTAATTTTCAGGTTGTTTGTGATCATGCTCTCATATTGTGTTAGGAGACAAAGACCAGATGCAAGCAGATCAACTAGCCAACTGTTCTGAAAGCAACATAACCAAAAATAAATAGACCAGAACCAAAATTCATTTAAAGATAACAGAACTGAATAAAAAGTGAAATTTTGGAAGCCATTTGTTTTTCCAAAGCAAACAATCAAAATGGATATCTTAAAACTAACAGATGGAAACCCAACCCTAAAATGTATCAAATATACATTATTTTAAACAAATAACCCTTATTAAACAGGTGGATGAAAAACCAAACCAAAAGTGACTAACCAGCAGAAAGGGTTCTCCGATGTTATCTGAGGGTGTGACACCAGACAGTTGAGATATAAAGGCTCATATTCAGTCCTGTTCTTGATCCAAGTTATTCTGGTGGCAGATGGGTTTATACCTGGTCACTCTGAAATTATGATACTTCATTTTTATTCCATATCAAAGTTTAGGTGGGGGGTGCCAGACCCCCTAAACATCTCAGAATTCAGAAGGAAAGCTATAGCAAGCAAAAACTGACTAAAGATATCTGAGGATGAACAAAATGAATTAGCTCACATAAATCTCATCATGTCCTCTTCTCTTTGTCCTTCCTATATTTTCCCAAATGCTCTCTCCAAGCTCCTTTGATGTTTCTCGCAATCCCATAAGGTCTGATTATGGGATTACATACAGACACAATTACCAATTCCATAGCTGACAACAATGATACCAAACATGGATCTCACAGAACCCATGAAAATCATTAAGTCTTACGAGGTAGGTGTCTGTTAGCTATTACTGCTCATAGTGGATGTGGCTGTGAGGCTCCCCTGCAGATAAGAGGAGGATTATTTAAGAATGGGGCTTTAAATCAGTATAGAATTCTAAGAAGAGAAAAAGGGTTTTTTTTTTTCATGTACTAACTACATTTCTAAAGTGAGACTAGTTAAGCTATAAGTTTGTACTAACTGTAGAAAAGGAGGGAAGAAAAGCACAGCAATGTTGTTGTATTCTGTGAACCTTTCTGCTCCCTTCCCTGGTGGCTGGGAACACAGTGTTGAGGTAACCTTGGCAAGCAGCCTAAATTATGGGAGGAAAGCAATGGCAATTGATTGTATTGGCATCTTGCTACCTGAATTAAAAGGAATTTCCTTGAAGGCAGCCATTTTTAGCCCTTTGCTAAGCAGCAGGGTGTCTGCTGGCACCCAGGAAAGAAGGAATTTCTTTCTCTAGGGCTGGTTTAGTGATCCAAGGTTTTTTTCTGTATCTCTAGTGGTAAAGGCACAAACAGTTAATTTCCAAGACTAAGTTCTTGAATCTATTGAAACCAAGGTGAAGGTAAAAAGAGAACATTAATAGTTTGTTAGGATAGAGCAAAGACCAGTAGGTTACTCTCTTCTGAGTCAGCGGTTAGAGATTTTAGAGCTGCTGAAACTAGTTTATCAGTAAGGGAAGTTATGCTGTTTCTTTTGCTCAAAGATTGTCTTTTGAGGTTCTTATGTGTTTTTTTATTAGCAAGATTCCTTTCCTTGTCAGATGTCCTGCCATAAGGAATATAAAGTTTTCTATTAGTATTCGTGATGTCCAATTTGAAAATAATCACAGCAAATAATACAGAGTAAAGATCTCATGTACTTTGAAATTCTGAGTATTTTTAAGGTTGGGTTTGTTGGGCATGAAGAAACTGTTTATGAACATTGAAAATTCACCCTGATGATGGCATATTTCATTCTAAACGTGCATGTTCTTTGGGATTAACAGTTGTAGTAAATGATTATTATCATACAGAGTTTTGGGAATACCCTTTTTTTTAATAGTTGCTGTCATTTTTGTATAAACAATGTGAAGCCATAGTATTCCTTCTTTTCGTAGAAGGATTCATCCCAAATAACCCCAGAAGTGTGTCAATTATTGGGTTTAACTTCTTTCTGTACTGGCAATTGGATGACTTTTCCATATACTCTGGGACCCTAGTATGAAAGATCCATCAGTCAAAGAAACTTTTGTCCTCATAGTCAAATCTACATAAAGCTACCCCCAACACACACACACACACACACACACACACACACACACACACACACA
>NC_022035.1:14803699-14828050 GCF_000317375.1 Microtus ochrogaster | reverse complement strand
ACACACACACACACACACACATACACACACATACACACACACACACACACCAGTAAATCTTAAAAAATAGAAAAAAAAAAGTGGTGAATGTCTTTTTCCTATCTGTGTGTTTGAAGTCAAGAGTAAGTAACAAAAAAATGACTAACTCTTTTATAACACTGCCTCAGACCAAAAAATTGAGATTTACTGGTGCCTATTTTCAACTTTGTTGAACACTGATTGAAATGACTTGAGTTTTCCAGTTGCTCTTATAAAGGAAACTATTAACCTCCCACATAAAAACAAAACCATGAAATCCATACCCAAAACCATGCCTTCGAAAATAGACACTCGTTAAGTCCCATATAAGATAAGAATGGGAGAATTAGTCTAGGAATCTTATAAACTTAACTGTAGGATCACTATTTCACTCATTTTCACAGGTAATGAATGGAATTTGTTTTGTAGGACGTAAATGTAATAAATGATGAAAAACCTCCAATCCCTGAACTCATGAGGCAGAGGCAGGTGAATATTTGTGAGTTCAAGGCCAACCTGTTCTATACGTGATTTCCAGGAAAACTAGGTATTTTACATAGAGAAACCCTACTTAAAAAAAAAACAATAAAATATAATGAAAATAAAGAATGAACCCCTCCATGCATTTTTTTTTGTTTAAATAACAGATGAAAGTGGAATTTAATTAATTAAAACATGAGATAGGGTACATTTAACAAATTCACTGTTTGAAACTAACGTGTTTCCTCCAAGAACAAGATGTTGAATTAAAATAAGAAAAAGAAAAACTATTATTGGTGTTTTTGATCTTAGCCATTTTAACTGGTGTAAGATGGTTTGCATATCTCTGATGGGTAAGAATGCCCAGAAAGACAATTATCATATATACTCATTCATAAATGGTTTTTAAACATAAAGCAAAGAAAAATAGCCTACAAATCACAATCCCAGAGAACCTAGACAACAATGAGGACCCTAACAGAGACATATATAGATCTAATCTACATGGGAAGTAGAAAGAGACAAGATCTCCTTTGTAATTTGGAAGCATGGAGACCATGGGCAAGGGTTAAAGGGGAGGAGAGAGGAAGAGAGCGGAGCAGAGAAAAATGTATAGCTCAATAAAATTAAAAAATTATTTTTATCATTTATTTAAGTGTCTTTCAGCCATTTGAGATTCATCTGTTGAGAATTTCTTGTTTAGATCTGTACCACATATTTTAATATAATTATTTCATATTTTGGTGTCTAATTTCTTGAGTTCTTTATATGTTTTAGAGATTAGTGCTCTGTCTAATGTGGAAGTTCGTGAAGATCTTTTCCCACTCAGTAGGCTGCCTTTTGTCTTATTGACTGTGTCCTTTATTCGACCAAAGTTTCTCAGCCCCCCCCCCCCCAAAGCTCTTAGTGTCTCCTGTGCTCATGCATTGAAGGGTACTTCCCACTATCAGGTTCAGTATGATTGGATTTATATTGAGGTCTTTAATCCATATGGACAAGAGTTTTGTGCATAGGGATAGATATGAATCTATTTGCATTCCCCTACATGAAAAATGAGAAAAGATAGTTTTTAAAAAAAAAATAGATTTGTTTAATAAATTTCCACTTGTATATGAGTATTTTTCTTTTATCAAGCTAATGACTAAAAAAAATCTTAGACTATTAATAGAATAGTTAGCTATCAATGAGAAATGAAAAAATATTAAACAAGTTTAATAAGTTAATGAAATTTTTTGTTTGTTTGAAATTTAGAATAAAATTTCATTGTGAAATGAATAAGATAAAACAAAGAGAAAAGAGAAAAGTGAAAATAGGGTACATTATATACTCTTTTAGAGAAGGGACAGTCTGAAACATATTTAAAATGTGAACATTATATACAAATTATTATTCTGAATTGTTTTCAATGATTAATATTTTGATAAAAATATGAATTTACCAGATGCCCAACTTGCTTTGTATTCATTCTCTGCAAGCATGCAACATAAATACCTTATGCTCGTTCTTTAGATATCATTGAGGGTGAGTCACCTTTGCTATGTGATGATACACAAATTACTACAGGAGTCATATCCTGAGGAAATATTAAGTTAATTGTGCAATCAAATTGACCAGTTCAACTGAACATTGTTTCTCTCACTAATTGTATATTTCCCACATACAAAGTTCTTTAGCTTTATTTAACTTAGACAGCAGTGTTTTTCAAAAGATATATATTATGACACCCCTGATAATTTTGTGCCTGTTGTCTCCGTGATATCATCATTTTTTAATTGCATTGAACTTATTTTGAGACTTTTTCTTATGGTTGCATTTTGCCATTTTAAGTGACATAATTATGTTGTTTCTACTATGTACGTAGGAGCTCAGGTTTGTTTCAGACTAAATGTTTCTACAGGGCCTTGTCATATGTCCATTTGGAAAGTAATTCTATAGGTTGTTCTTACTATTCAATGGCCACTAATCCACTAGCAGGAATGTCTCCCTTCTTCTGCACATGACTGCTGCAGAATCGTCCTTCTATACACTATGTGAATATATGCTGTTATAATTTGTTTAATAAGGAAGCTGACTGGTCAACAGCTGAACAGGATAAATGTAGGCAGGAAAGCCAAACTAAGAAAGAAAGGTGAAGTCAGAGGATTCACAAGCAAACAGAGAATGAGTCAGACACACACAATTTTATAGAGGCAAAATCCTGAGGCTTGAGGCAGCACATAGACTAACAGAAGTGACTTAAGTTGTAAGAACCAGTGGTCCCTCCTAGAAAAGCTAAATAAGAAGGTGAACCCAAAGAAAACATATAGTCATCCGCCTGGATATGGGAAGTAGACAAGATTGCAGAGCAAAACCTGGGAACTTGGGGGTGAGGTGGCATGGGGCTAAGGGGAAATGGGGTGAGAAACATGAGAAGGGGAGAATAGGGGGAGCTTGGGGGAATGGTGATGGTTGGGTTAAAGGAAGGGTGGACACGGGAGAAGAGAAATATATGTATCCTAATAAAGGGAGGGATCTTAGGGTTGGCAAGAGACTTGACTCTAGAGGGGCTCGCAGGTGTCCAGGAAGATGTCCCCAGCTAGTACTTTGAGCAACTGAGGAGAGGAAACCTGAAATGACCCTATCCTATAGCCATACTGATGAATATTTTGCATATCACCTTAGAACCTTCATCTGGCGATGGATCGAGACAGAGACAGAGACCCACACTGGAGCACCGGACTGAGCTCTCAAGATCCAAATGAGGAGCAGA
Organism: Microtus ochrogaster; assembly: GCF_000317375.1. Classification (NCBI taxonomy): domain Eukaryota; kingdom Metazoa; phylum Chordata; class Mammalia; order Rodentia; family Cricetidae; genus Microtus; species Microtus ochrogaster. Next base: position 14,824,803 of record NC_022035.1, on the reverse strand, counting down.
AGGGGGGAGAACATGAGCAAGGAAGTCAGGACCACGAGGGGTACACCCACCCACTGTGACAGTGGAACTGATCTATTGGGAGCTCACCAAGGCCAGCGGGACTGGGACTGAATAAGCATGGGATGAAAACGAACTTTCTGAACATGGCGGACAATGAAGGCTGATGAGAAGCCAAGGACAATGGCACTAGGTTTCGATCCTAATACATGAACTGGTTTTGTGGGAGCCTAGCCTGTTTGGAAGCTCACCTTCCTGGTCCTGGATAGAAGTGGGAGGACCTTGGACTTCCAGCAGGGCAGGGAATCTGGACTGCTCTTCACTTAGGACAGAGAGGGGGAATGGAGTGGGGGGGAGAGGGAAAGGGGAAGGGCAGTAGGGGGAGAGGGTGATGTGTGGGAGGAGACAAATGTGTGGGAGGGAAATGGGAAACGGGGAGGAGGCAGAAATTTTTTTTGCAACAACTAAAAAAATAAAATAAACAATAAATAAATAAATAAATAAATAAATAAATAAATAAATAAATAGAACCAGTGGTCCCAGAGCTGGTGGTAAACATACCTCTGCCATATCAAAAGGCCAAGAGAGGTAGAGCCAGCATGCAGAGCTGTTGGGCATACTGCTTAACATTTTAAAACGCTGCTTGTCAGAAAAGGATTTCAGATACACAATAGGACAGACTCAGATAAAAAGACCTCTATCTCCTCTATCAAGTTCAGTATGGTTGGATTTATATTGAGGTCTTTAATCCTCAATATTTGGACTTGAGTTTTGTGCATGGTGATAGATATGGATCTATTTTCATTCTTCTCAGGTTGACAACCGGTTATGCCAGCACCATTTGTTGGAGATGGTTTCTTTTTTCCATTGTATATTTTTTGCTTCTTTGTCAAAAATCAGGTGTTCATAGATGTGTGGATTAATATCCAGGTCTTCAATTCGATTCCATTCATTAACATCTCTGTTTTTATGCCAATACCATGCTGTTTTGATTATTGTAGCTCTGTAATAGAGCTTTGATGTCAGGGATGGTAATGCCTCCTGCAGTTTCTTTATTATACAAGATTGTTTTGGCTATCCTGGGTTTTTTGTTTTTCCATAAGAAGTTGATTATTGTTCTTTCAATGTCTGTGAAGAATTGTGATGGGATATTGATAGACATTGTGTTGAATCTATCGATTGCTTTTGGTAAGATTGCCATTTTTACAGTGTTGATCCTTCCTATTCAAGAGTATGGGAGATCTTCCCATTTTCTGGTATCTTCTTAAATTTTTCTATTCAAAGATTAAAAATTCTTGTCATACAAGTCTTCCACTTGTTTGGTTAATGTTACTCTGAGATATTTTATGCTGTTTGTGGTGAACTCAAAGAAAAACATATATAGATCCTTCTAGAATTGGAAACAGATAAATATTTGGGAGATGGAGGAAGGGGGTAGAAGGAAGGGGAGAAGGGGATTGAGGAGAACTTGAGGGAGTGGAATAGTCCAGATGGAAGAAAGACAGATACGAGAGCAAGGAAAGAGATATCTTGATTGAAGGAGCCATTAAGGAGATAGTAAGAAACCTGGCTCTAGAATAATACCCAAGAACCCACAGGGAAAATTCTAGCTAGGACCCTAAGCAATAGAGGAGAGGGTGTCTAAACTGGCCTTACCCTGTAGTCAGACTGATGACTATTTTAAATATTGTCACAGAACCTTCATCCAACAACAGATGGGAACAGAGGCAATGATCCACATCAGAGAACTGAACTGAGCTCCCAAAATTTAGTTGATGAGTGGAAGGAATGAGAGTATGAACAAGCAATCCAAGAGCATGAGGGGTTTATCCACTGAGACAGTTTGCTTGAGCTCAACAACTCCAACTGAACTGGGAGTCAAGTCTGAATGTGGTTGACAGTTGGAGCAGACTGAGGGGCCACTGTTAGTGATACTGGGATTTGTCTCTACAGCATGTACTGGCTTCTTGGGATCCTATTCTCTTTGGATATAAGCTTTGCTCAACCTAGATGTGGTAGGGAGGGCCTTGGATTTTCCACAAAGGGTGTGCATAAATTGGAGCGGGTTGGGGTGGGAGGGTCTTTGGAGAGAGTGGGAGGGGAGTGGGAGGATTGGTATTTTAATAATAATAATAATAATAATAATTAATAATAATAATAATAAAAGACATCTAAATGAGACACAGTGTTTAAAAATATACATAGTCTTGGAGAGTAAAAAGATTATAGACAATTATAAAAAGAAGTAAATTGTTTAAAAAATAAAACAAAGTTTTTAAAAAGACAACAAAAGTAACATAAAAGAGTACAGACAGACATAGATTAAAGGAGTGAAGGAAATAAATATTAAAAAGTGATGGGGTGGGTCTTCTGTCTATGTGGTACTTTTATTGATCAAATAAAGTGACTGCCTTGCCCTTTTATAGGACAGGAGCTTAGATAGGCAGAGAAGACAGAACAGAATGCTGGGAAGAAGGGAAGTGAGTCAGACGCCTTGAAGCTCTGACCCAAGATGAACTTAGGTTAGAATCTTCCTGGTAAGCCACCACCTCGTGGTGCTACACACATTAATAGAAATGTTTTAATCAAGATGTGAGAGTTAGCCAGTAAGAGGTTAGAGCTAATGGGCCAGGCAGTGTTTAAATGAATACAATTTGTGTGTTGTTATTTTGGGTATAAAGCTAGTCTTGCGGGAGCTGGGCGGGGCAAAAAGCAGACCTGCTTGCCTCATCACTACAAATAGCACCCAGACATGGATAGCAGAATCCACAGAAAGCCTGAGAAAGCTTGGGAAAGAATAGAGGAAAGCATGTTTTCTTGATAGCACAAATTTCTCGGATCTATTCTGTTTGCTAGAGGCAAGCAGGCACTCTCCTCTAAGAGAAGCTTCCTGACTCAGCTTTAGCTGCAAAACCCTGAAGCTCTGTTAAGAGGTCCTGCCATGAAACACTTAAATGGTGTTGATGAAAAGCTGAATGCATGCTTTTCAGTTTTCAGCCATAGCAGGAAAAAAGCTGCACTGTTTTAAAATGCCAGCTTTCTGGGCTGTCCTACAAGGGCAAACTCTGACTCTTTGAGGCAGGCAGTCTGACTGAGTGTGGTCTGTGAGCAGAATGCTGCAGCTTGCTTGCTGGCAGGGACCTTGAACTGCCATAGAGTTGTGGCAATAAACATGGCTACAGCTGGTACCTCTGCCATGAGACTGGAAAGCTAAGAAATGGGCTGGATCCAGCCACCAAAGCCATGGCTTTCGTCCTACCAATATTGCTTAACAAATTAAAGACTCTTGTAGTCAGAAAAAAGAGAGATATACAGTAAAGAGAGAGTCAAAGATGAAGAAAACCTCTAAATGGTTTACAGTGTGTTAAAAATATATACAGACTAAAGTTAAAGTTCTTAAAAGTAAAAAAAAAAAAAAAAAGAAAGAGAGTATTTGGGAAGAGGTAGATTGACCTCTGAGACTTCAAGGGGCAGAGGTAGATTGACCTCTGTGACTTCTAGGTGTGGCAGGACACACCTTTAATCCCAATGCCTGGGAGGTAGAGACAAAAGAATCTCTGTGAGTTTAAGGACAGCCTGGTCTACAGAGTTATTCTAGCACAAAGATATACAGAGAAAATGTCTCACAAAGTAAAAATAAAAGAAATAGAGGTTAAAGTAAAGCCACATAAAGATGGAAAATACACAGAGAATCTTGATATTGTATGTTATTATGTTCTCTTTGAATTGTTTGAATGCTGAGAAAGGAGCAGCAGCTGCTAAAAGATATTTTTTTATAAATGCTGCTGAACTAATCCAATATAGATATTTTGAAAATACCCTGACTTCAAAATTTGGATCTAAGGTTGTGTTGCTTTGGAAAAGTTCTTCTTTTTTTTCACAGAGGATGAGAACCTGTGGATTGTTTCTATCCCAGTATGGTATGATAGACCACACCCTCCTGAAAGGTTGCTGTGAACACCCTCAAAAAATTACTTCACTCAACTGCTGACTAAGATGAACCTGGCACACAGGTTACACTATGAAAGATCTGATTAACAGTGACCCATTCAGCATGAAGCAGTTTTGAGAGAAATAACTATGTCCATATTCCCAAATATTGTTTATAAATGTTCTTTTACATTTAAAGGGGGATATGCTATAGATATGAATAATTTACATTGGTATAAATTTTACTCCATTGATATAAATTTAAGGTCAATTTTGTTATATGTATATGTATTTCTGCTCTTGATTAAGGTATTGCGATTATGTAGTTCATTTAAAAATGTAATGTATAATTAGGAAATATAGGTTGTTAATGGATAATTGTCAATGATGATCAAGCTTGTAGTCATGTTAGTTAAATTTTCTAGATGTGCATAGATATATTACAGATAGGCATTTTTCATATTTTTCAAAGACTACAGAATATGGCATTTTAAATGTTTTAATAACTTAGGGCTTTTCATGACAATGAGACATGTCTGCTCCTGGCAGCACCAATCTATTTCAAGAGGAAGATGGGCATTGAAGAAGCTCCTTATGGAATTTGATAGCCATTTGGGCAAGAAACTGCTCTTGCCTGGACTGTTGCATAAACTGGACACAGAGAACCTGAAGAGAGAGGACTGTTGAACTTGCCTAAAGCTGAGATGTTCTTTTGGAGTTCTTGCTTCATGAAAGAGTTTGAGAGACATTCTGCAGGACACAGCAGATACTGACTAAACTGTCTTTGGAATTTTCTGCTTCATGGAAATGTCTGCTGGATACTATGGGCGTGTAGGTCGAAGATGAATGCCCCAATGGTACAGAGGAACTTTGGGTGACTGTCCAAGCAGTGAGATGTCTCTGTAATTTCTAGAGTTTTGGAAGTTGCTTATTTCTTGTTTACTTAGGTAATATTATATCCTTCTGGAGTCTTTGATGGAGTTGAAGAATGGATTAGTTTTCCTTAGTTATGATAAAAAGTAAAATAGATATAAATATTTTAACTATAATTCTTGCTTGATAACTGATTTGTTATATGAAATTTTGTTATGTTAAAATTAAAGCCTTCCTTTTTGTTTAAACAGGAAAGGGGGAAATTATGTAGGTGAGTCTTCTGTCTATGTGTTGCTTTAATTGTTCAAATAAAGAGACTGCCTTGGCCTTTTATAGGACAGCAGCTTAGATAGGAGAGTAGACAGAACAGGATGCTGGGAAGAAGGGAAGTGAGTCAGACAACTTGAAGCTCTGACGCAAGATGGATGTAGGTTAGAATCTTCCTGGTAAGCCACCACCTCATGGTGCTACACACATTAATAGAAATGTTTTAATCAAGATGTGAGAGTTAGCCAGTAAGAGGTTAGAGCTAATGGGCCAGGCAGTGTTTAAATGAATACAATTTGTGTGTTGTTATTTCGGATATAAAGCTAGCTGTGCAGAAGCCAGGCAGGAAGAAAAACAGACCTGCTCGCCTCATCACTACAAAAAAGTAATAGATAAAAAGCCATGTAAAGGTGAAAATACACAGAGAGTCAGGATTATGTATACTATTGTGTTTTCTTTAAATTATTTTGACAGTGAATGAGCTAACTACAGAGAAACATTTCATTGTGCTGGAAGCAAAGACCTATAGTTTGATTATAGCCATGTTAACTTTGCAAGTTAAGTAAAATATTTACCTCGGTCACCTCTGCAGGGCAAGTACTGGGCATAGGAAATTAACCCAAGTGCCTGGCCTAGGAAATTAAACCACTATCTTATCTCCCTTTGAGACCTGCGGGCTCCAGAATTACTCTAATTATTTTGTATCTCCTGTTTTATCTCTTTATTACCTTGACACCTATTAATTTTGTTTTAAAAATAATTAATCAAAGCTTTTTAGGGCTAAATGCAACTAATCCTACCCTAACAAGCTCCTGTTGGCTATGTTATCCTTCCACTACACCTTTTTACGAAGGTATAGCCACTTATGGAAACTATAGCTACTCCAATGACCCCCAAACATGCAGATGGAGTCAAGCACCTGCAAGTAAAATTACCTTGACTCAGGTCATTGGCTCAGGATTGTACATAGGGAATATCAAACCCTCCTCTTACAAGCATCTTTGTGATCAGATTGCCCTAGCCAACAGTACTTTCCTTTATTTACTTCCTGATAGAGAGACCTGGTGGGCCTGCAACAATGTGCTGACACCCTGCGTCTATGTCCCCCACCTTAAACAACCTAATAGCTTTTGTATTTTTATTCGGATTGTTCCAAGATTAATCTATTATACCTCAGAACAATTTGCTCAGGCTTGGGACCCTACAATAGCCATTCCTTGTCCAGAACTAGGTGAGAGACCGTGACTGCACTAACCCTAGCTGTTCTTTCGGTGCTGCTGGTGCTGGAACAGGTATATCCTCTTTAAATCTCTCCAATAAAGACTATTCATAACTAAGCCTTACTATTGATGAGGATATCCAAAATCTATAAAGAGGCATCTCTAATTTAGAAAAATCACTTGTTTCCTTGTCTGAAGTAGTTTTGCAGAAGCAACAAGGAAGGACTAGATCTCTTATTTCTCCAGCAGGGAGGCCTTTACACTGCCTTAAAAGAGGAATGTTGTTTTTATACTGATCATGCTGGGATAGTAAGAGATAGCAAGGTCAGAGAAGGAGTAGAGTGTAGAATAAAGCAGAGAGCAAGAGGAAGGATGGTTTAAGAACTGGTTCTCCACCTCCCCCTGGGTCACCACCCTCTTATCCTCCATTTGGGATCCCTTTTAGGATTTTTATTATTGATGGCTTTTGTACTGTGGGCCCTATTAAGGCTCACTAAGTTTATTTGCCAACAGGCGTGTACTCTCTGGCATCCAAACCCATTCAAGTCCATTATCGCTGTCTTGATCTGGCTAATGGAGGGCTTGAAGAACCCCTTGAGAGTGAGTCTCATATAGGAGCCACGTGAAACCCAGAGATGTGTGTATCTGTCCATGACAGCCATGGGCGCCAGCAAGGGGTGCGAGGCAAAGCAGTCTCCTAGTTTTGAAAACCTCCAGGGTTGGTTACTGCAGGGAGAGGACCATGCATTATGTCTCTGGGACTCCTGAAGAACATGCCTGATTGCATAGAGGCTCATGTTCCGAGGTATTGACATAAAAATCTAGACCCTCTACTCCCCAAAAAGTCATCTGTAAAACTTTGAAATTTCCTCCACAAAGTTGGAAGAAATTTCCCCCACCAATTAAACATGGGAGGGCCGGGCCTCTGTTGCCCCCTCCACTGGTTAATGCCTGCTCATCTATGAGATGTCTTTTAACTCATCTCATTCTAATACTTATTAAAGAAAGGTGGGGGGGGGGGAGACATGCCAGAAGCAAAGACCTGTATTTTGATTATAGCCATCTTAAATTCACAAGTTAAGGAAAATATTCACCTCTGTCACCTCTGCAGGACAAGTTCAGGGCTTAGGAAATTAACCCATTATCTCATCTCCCTGTGGGAACTGCAGGCCCCAGGCTTCCGAAGCAATTAGCATTTCCTTTGTTAGTTAATAGTCACAGTATCCCTTTCATCTCTTTCTCTCAGCCAGAGAGATCTCCAGACTTGGCATTCCAGTAGACCTGACATTCCAACGTTTTACCCTCCCCCCTTCCCTTTTGCTATAAAATGCTCCTGAGAAAAAAATAAAGTTTGCAGCTTGATTAGAATACAGACTTGCTGTCTATTCTTGTGTCTCTTGTCTCTCCATTCCTCTCTTCCAGGTTACCAGGGACTCTGTTCATGTCTTGCTGGTTGGGACATCATTGTTTGGACTGCTAAGTTAAACCAACATAAAAAAAAATTTAAAGGTATTTTGACTATACAATTTAAATCTAAGGATATGTTGCTTTTCTTTCCAAAGAAGGTGAGATCCTGTGGATTCCTTCCAGGTTAATGTGGTTTGATGGAAAAAGACTCCCAAAAAGGTCTCCATAAACTCTAAAAATACTTTGCCCAACAAACAAAAGAAATCAGTTTGGAGAAAACAATGTCCAAATTCCCCAAAATGATTATTTATAAATATTTGTTCTCATTTAAAGGGAGTTAATTATAAATGGCTAACGATCATAGTCAACCTCTTTGTAATAAAATAGGTGAGAGAGGTATGATATAAAGATGAATACTTTGCATTTGTATGGATCTTGGTTTATTGATACATATTTAAGGTTAATTTTGTTATATTTATGTTTCTACTTATGTTTAAAGTATTGAATTAATACAACTCAATTAAAAATGCAACATATAATTAAAATTGCAAATTGATAGATAGTAATTCATAATAGTCAAACTGTAGTCATTTGGTTAGGTTTTTTAGATGTACAGAGATATATTTCAATGAAGAGGTATTCTTCAAAACTTTCAAAGGCCTACAAAATATGGCCTACAGAATTTAAAATGTTTTAAGAACATAGATTTTTTTTTTCAATAGTGAGACATGTATGCTTCTGGAATCACCAATTAAATTTACCTTCAATATGACAAGGCTAGCCATTGATGAAGGTGAAGACATGTAGTTATAGTTTTCCTTAGTTATGATATAAGATAAATTAGATATGAAGTTTTAGACTCACAAAGAAATACTGTAACTTTAATTCTTGCTTGGTACATATTTTGCTTGGTACATACTACTTTGTTATATGTAATTTTACTACATTAAATTTAAAAACTTCCCTTTTATTTAGACAGAAAAGGAGAGATGATGTGAAATTCCCCTCTTTATGCTGTGAATATGTTATATCACCATTGGTTAGTAAAGGAGCTGCTTTGACCTATGGTAGGGTAGAATATAGTTAGGCAGGAAACTAAACTGAATGCTGGAGAAAGATGGTGGAGTCAGGAAGATACTATGTAACTGCAAAAGGAAAAAGACACACGGATCTTACCAGTAAAAGCCACAGACTCATGGGGATGGACAGATTAATAGAAATTGGTTAAAGATGTAAGAACTAGCTAGTAATATGCCTAATCTATGGGATAAACAGTGTTGTAATTAATATAGTTCCTGAGTAATTATTTGCTTCTGGACAGCCAAGAAATTAATATGCAGTGTCCATCTACACTTCACCAGATGGCCAATAGGTCTGACCTGAGGCTGTGTCAATAAACAAGAAAATTTTGGAATGGCTACATACTCTTAGACTACTGCCTTCTTCTTAAAGTAGGTTCTAGCACATCCTGGTGGAAAGATGCAGTAGGATAGATATTTATCTCAGGACAAGGAAGTATCAAAGAGAGAGGAATATCTTGGAGCCTGTGTCTGCTGATTCCAGTCAAAGGTATATCCTTATTGATATAAGACCTTCTGTTTCAGAGTTATTTCTTAGTGGTTCAACACACCCTTAGTAGTGCCAAGCTTGTGCACAAATATTTATCATATGAGCCTGTGAAAGCGAGAAAGCACTCATTGAAAAAAATAACAACAAGCTTCAAACACAGAAAGAAAAAAACACATCTTACTTCAGCAAGTTCTTCAAGATTTTTTCTTGGGAAAGAAAATCTTATTTTGTTTTTGTTTTTGGTGTTTCCTTTGTTCAAAACAAGCTATGTAGTCTATCCAATAGGAATGGTAAAAATTGTTACTCTTTTCTAGATGTAAAGTGTAGATCAGACAAAAAAAAAAAACATGAAATACCATGTTTACTACATTGGAAGTAATTTGGGGTATAATTTACAAAGTAAATATTGCAACTTCCTGAGTTTTCTTCCTTGAAAAACTTCAGTGCATTTCCAAACACAGATAAGAGAAAATAATTAAAAGATGTCAAACATTATGTTCATTTTGAAAAATGCACGTTTAACAAACAATGCCCAAGTCCTTATGCAAATGTTCAACTTCTAGGAAAATTTTAGGCTCACTGGAAATCATATTTTTATTTCATGCTTATAATTTTGTTGTTGTTTTAAAAGACAGGACCTTACTCTGTGCAGAGGATAACCTAGAACACATTGTGTGGCCTATGTTACTTTCAAATTTGCAACAGTTTTCAAACTGTTGGAATTATGAAGATGCAATACAATCCACTTCTTAAAACATAGTAAGTTTCTCTTTGCTTTTCCCCATTATCACTCAGTTTTTTGGGAATTTCAAATTTCACATAACATATTTTATCATATTTATCTCCCTCTTCAAACTTCTTCCAAATCCACCCATCATTACAGTCTCAATTTGGGGTTCTTCTATTTATTTACTGTAAAGTACAATTTGCCCTGCCCATATTCTCTCATATGGGGCCCTCTGGCCACCTCCCATCTCCATGCTGCAATTTAGTCTGATTTGAGCTTGTGTAACACACATGTCTTTCAAGGGTGGTCATTACTGTAGCTTGAGAAACTATCAGCCTTTATTAATATTGATGGTGACTCCTCCAGTAGCGTGTCTTGCATCATCTAGAACTGTGAAAGTTCACCAGTAGGAATGAACCTCCAGACCCATTCCATACTAATTTGGTTTTGCCATGTTCTATTTTGTATGTCTTAGGTTGTTCTTGTTGTTTGTTCAATTGTTTGTTTGTTAGTTTGGGTTGTTTTGTCAATTTTTACAAATTAGAATTATCTGGAGGGAGAAACTTCTACTGAGAAAATGTATAAGTCACATTTCCTGTAGGCAAGTCTTGGCGGCATTTTTTTTTTTTTTTTTTTTTTTTTTTGATTAATGATAGGTGTGAGAGAGCTAGCCTACCAGGAGCAGTGCAGAACCTGGACAGATTGTCTTGGGTTGTATAAGAAAATAAGTTCAGTGAGCCATGGTGATCAAGCCACTAAGCAGCCTTCCTCCATGGTCATGCTCATGCCCCAGATTCCTGCATTGATCTCCTGTCGCAAGTTCTCCCAAAGATACCTTGTGATTCAGATAAGTAAGCCAATTAAATTATTTCTCCACAAAGTGTTGTACATCAGGGCATGTTTTTATCACAGTTATGGTAAACAAATAAGAAATGGTATTCTCAGCAATAAAATTATTTCTGTCAGTTTCTGGAGAGGAAGAGCATTGGCAATAGCATATATTATCATTGGACCAAGAAATCCAAAGAAGCAAACTATTCCTGGAACTGGGGTTTTTAATCTATTAACCCATGGTGTCTAATAAGTGCTTTCAAATTGGCCCTGTTTTAAGTTGAGGCTTTTTTTTTACTTAAATCTATTATTTATTTTTTTAAAACATTTCCTTCTTATTATATATACACTCCAAGTTTCCATTCCCTCTGCTTTCCCTGCTCCCCATCTTTCCCCCCTCCTCATCTCCCATCTATTCCTCAGAGCTTTCCATCGGGAGTCAATGAAGTCTAGCACATCACTTTGAGGCAGGGCCGAGATGTTCCTCACTATATTTAGTCTGAGCAAAATATCCCTCCAAGGAGAATGGCCTCCAAAACACCAGTTCACGCACTAGAGATAAATTCTGGTCCCACTGCCAGTGGTCCCACAGATGACCTCAGCCATACAACTGTCACCCACGTTCAGAGGGCTTAGTTTGGTCCTCAGGTGGTTTCCTTACTCCCATTAGCTCAGATCAGTTGTTTATGTGAGTATCCACAACATGGTCTTAACCGTCTTGCTCATAGAGAACATGAGGGAATAGGTTGGTTGAAATGGGGGAAGGACAGAGAGGGAGAACAAGGTAAATAAGTAAAATAAATCCACACAAAACATCTTAATTTATGCTTGTTAACTGCTTAAACATTTCTCAGTAGATGCTGTAAAGTAATTGCCACAATTTGATTTTCTAGCTACACAAGTGGGATAATCTGTTTAGCATTTCAAAAAAGTGTAAGGTAGGCATACATGTAATTATATGTCAGGCAGGATAAATGATCAATGGTACATATACTCATCCACAGAAATACATGCAAGTATATTCACAAAGTACATTACCAACATCTGTGCTATGGTCTTCAAACTTCAAAGGTTAGACTGAAGTAATTTTTAAAGCTTGCATTATATTTTTCTTCTTCATTCTTTGTAGCATGAATAATAAAAACCCAGATACAAAAATTGTGGTTTAATACAAAAGTCAGAAAAACAAAGCAGCCAAGCCACTAGAGAAGTCTTATTTCTACCAAGGCTATGTGACTATAAACTAAGCACACTAACCTCTTTCTCATCCTATCTTATGTTCCTTCTAGTTCTGTGATTAAAGGCAAGACTCCTTAGTACTGGGATTAAAGGTGTAGGTCATCACCACCTGGATTTGTTTCTACATTGATCTTATGTAGCTCAGGGTAGACTTGAACTCATAGAGACCCATTTGATTTTGACTCCCAAATCCTGGAATTAAAGGTTTGTGTCACCGTTGCCTGATTTCTATTGACTTTAGCTTTGCCTCTAATCTTCAGTCAAAATTTATTTATCCAAATACAAATAATATACTACTGCAATTCTTTATATTTTCTAGTCATTATTTATAGTGAGGGATGTAAAATTAAGGGGGTCAACAAAATTATTGAACAAAAATTTATTCATTCAAAAAATATTTTTCTTTGAGCAGAACCTACACCATGTAAGTTACTTCATGAGACAATTTTTTTTTACAAACAGAAAATACAGCCAACTGCCCTCTTAAATTCATTTTTTTTTGTTACTGTGACCAAATACTTCATAAGAAGCAGCCTAAAGAAGTATTTGTTGTTGTAGAGCTTGAGGTCAAGTCTATCATGGAGTGAAAACAAGGTGGCAAGATTATGAGGCAGTTAATCTTATTATGAGGAATCAGGAAGCAGAGAGAGGACAAGACACGGAGAAAGCATACACCATCTCCAGGTATACATACCCACAATGAACCACTTCCTTCAGAGAGGTTCTGCCTCATAAAGTGTCTAAAATGTTCTAAATCAACACCACCCACTCAAGAGTAAATGTTCAAACCAATGAGCCCATAGGATATACTCCATTTTGAGAACAAATGGGTGAGCTTCTTCCCTCATTGCACTATAGAGAGGAAGAAAAAGTCAGAGAGGGAAAGAGAGAGAATAAATCAGAATGTCATCTGAGAGCGACACTTTTCTCCATAAAGACTTATGAACTTTACGATTTAATTCATTCTTATTTAATTGTTGCATACTATTTGCAATTGAATATCAAGTCAAACTGAACATGGAAAAGTTGTAGACAAGATACTCCCTGTTTCATTGTGTTTTGGAAATGGAGTAATGTCTCATTGTTGCTCATGGAACTCTATTAATTATAGCTATCTGACTCTCAGGAGGTTTTTAAGGTAGAGGACAGAAAGAATTATTTGCTGTGTAAGGCAAATTGTCTAGAATGTTTTAAAAAGTCTCTAGTATTATTTATGGCAAGTAGAAATTCTCCAGCTATTTCTCTGTGTGACTAATAAGAGCTCATCACGAAAGGTCACCCTAGGAAAATGCTAGTTGGGCAAAATCCATTATCATTAAACAAGCAAGGTAAATAGCAATTAAAACAAATGTTTCCTTAGGAACAAGCTCATTCTAAAGATTTATGAGGCACTAAAATGATATCAGGCCACATTCGATTCTAGTAAAAGTAGACTGTCCCCTGACACATCTTGTCTAAATCAGTATACACATTTTAAAATAACTTTCTGTGCACATACAAAACTTGATGACATGTGCAGAGGTTATCAAACTTGTGAAAAACTTCACACCAATATGTTAGTCATGTTTTGTCATCTCAGTTGTGTAAGTGTCTTCAATACATCATCACAGGAGCAGTAAATTAAGGACAATAATGTTTGATCCTTTCCAATTCTTCATGAATATTTTCATTTATTAATCTCTTCATTAAGATAACAAGTAAATCAATGAGTGATCATTAGCCTTTATGTTACCCACAGCCACAAAAGTCTTACAACTTCAAAGTCATAAAAATGCAATAAAAGTTTTGCAAAAATATTTTCAGAAAAGTTATGTTCTATAACTATTTGAGAAATTACTATCATTATTACTATAATTAATATTTAACATTGAATATTACTTAAAGTTAATTGGACATGCTATTATATGTACATTTAACTTTTCAACTTTTTAATGTCAAAAACTATAACTTATATGTACTATATACCAATAAACAAGCATGTGTTATTGATTATTGTTTCATATCCTTCTACTTTGTTTAATTTTCAGTGAGAATATTAGCAAATAATTACTCAAATAGAAGCAAAATAAATTTAAAAAAATTATTTAAGGATTCAGCATGATAGATAAGTGATTCTATTACTTGCTGTTTATACTAAGGATCAGAGTTCTTATGGGACTCACATAGTGGGGAAAAACCCCATTCCCATGAGATTTTTCTAATTATTCCACATTTACCAGTGCACGTAACAAACACACACCTATCTGTACACATACACTACACATAATAAATAAATAAATAAATGTAAAATAAAAGTGGAACAGAAACTTCCCTTTAATTATACCTTGTACCTTCAGCAACCATTGAACATTTTACCTTTAAATAAAAGAATGAATGAAATTTTAAAGATGTATCTGCAGTTGGAGGTTGCTAGATCATTTCCTGGCTGCCTGGATTTGATATAGTCACACAGAAACTATATTGTTTGCAATATTGTTTTGCCAGTTGCTTAAGTGTATTATTAGCTAGCACTTATATCTTAAATTAACCCATTTCTATTAATCTGTGTATTGCTCCATGGCTGTAGCTTACTGGGCAAAGTTCTGACATCTGTTTCCTCCGGAGGCTACATAGCTTCTCACTGACTCTTCCTTCTTTTTCCCAGAATTCAGTTCAGTTTTCCTGCCTAGGTCTAATCTGCCCTATCACAGGTCAAAGTAACTTCTTTATTCATTAACCATTAAAAGGAATACATATACAGTAGGACTTCCCACACCACTAACCACATCACATGCTAGCTAGAAAGGGGTTAATTTAAAATATAAGAGCTAGCTAGCAATATGCTTAAGCTATAGGCCAAGCAGTGATTTAATTAACACAGTTTTCTGTATGACTATTTTGGGTCAGAATGGCTGGGAACAAAGAAAAAAACCTTTGTCAATATATATTCACAATAAAAATTAAAACAAAAATTCTGTAGTTGTTTATAATTTTATAATATTCACTACAGAAGTATGAATCATTACTGAATGCAATTTCTCAAGAAAAATATTTTCTTCCAAAATACTTTGCAAATTTGTAATGGAGTTTTAAGTCACACTTGTACAGGAAGATTTTCCAGTTTTTCTGTCCTTATTATAATATTTTATGACCTTAAACCAAACTTTTAATTTTGTGAAGCAAATTTCTCCATCATTAGAATGTAATTTGATATACATATTATCATTTTTAATGTTTTATGGTTGCTAAATGATGAAGGTAAGGTTTAAGAACTACCCAATCTCATTTTAAATCTTAAATACAACTTTTTTTTTTTTTTTTTTTGGTTTTTCGAGACAGGGTTTCTCTGTGGCTTTGGATAAATACAACTTTTTAAAATGACTTTTAAACTTTGTTTTCACAATCTAACTATTATCATGTAACATTTTATTCATTATCCATAGTTTTCTCAATCTTTTCACTTATAACTCACAGTTACTAACATTCTGTTGTCATCATCATGGGAAGAAAAAAAATAAGTAGTCAAGAAAAATACAAAGTTCTGGAGTATTTGAAGCTTTTATTCTTTTGTGTTGATTTCTATCCTAATGTCGCTTCTTCAATCTCACAGCTCACTTGAACTTCAGTGCAGTAATTTATGGCACCAATGTAGAAACCATATAGTCTGTTTTTTAGGGAATCTTATAGAAGGGTGTTGGAAGAAGTACAAGGAAGGGAATAATATAAATATAGTACAGAAGCATGAAATAAAGAAAATAAAATTTAAAATAGAATTATATAAAGTTGTCAATATATTTCATCTCTAAGATTAAATCAGTTCAACTGTATATTTTCTGCATTTTAAAAACATTCTCAACAATTTTATCATCAAAACATCTTTCTTTACACTGCATTTCCAATCAGCTAGTATTACATATCCCAGAAAAAGAAGATTATATTATCTAAACTTTTTTTTCAATTTTACATACACAATTAGGTCATCAATTTCAATGAAATTTGATTTCTGCTGTTAGCACATTTTAATTATGGACAAAAATATCAACTGCTTTCTGGTAAAGAATATTAACACATTCAGAGGTCATTATAATTAGACTTCGCAGCATTCCATATTCATCACCGAAGTATCCTTCGAGGACTCTTAAACATTGATGATAGCTTCTATTCTTTTTATCTACCTTATTTTTGGAACACTTTTTCTTACTTTATTTTTAAGGATTTTAGACTTTCATTTATATTCATAACTTAAATATTTGAACCTGTATTAAATTCTTCTGTGGTTATATAATTTTCTTAACTTAAAATCTTATTTATTAACTCCAAGTCACTGAAATGCTACTTTAGCATTACGATGTTTTACCCATAGGACTAATTCTATCTTCTTCAAAGTCCCATATTTATGTATTCAACTCTTTCTTGGCTTTTAAGAGTGTTTAGCATGTACCTGAGTTAAGTTCCTCTACTACATTCTTATTTCTCTCCAAAATTCAGTACCATTTTGAAAATCATATCAGCCTTAGAAACCAAAACAAAATACTAAAGTTACCATCAGTTTCAGTATATGATAATTTTATACACACTTTTCTTTATTACAGAATTATAAACATATATTCATCTTTTATTATGCATTTGTCAAATTTGGTCATGATGCTATCTACTTATCATAATTTTAGTATTTTGCTATTCATTATATTTTCAACTCCTTAGTAAGGATATCAAAGGACAATGATCTGAAACTTGTTGATCTTCTT
Source organism: Microtus ochrogaster (assembly GCF_000317375.1). Taxonomy (NCBI): domain Eukaryota; kingdom Metazoa; phylum Chordata; class Mammalia; order Rodentia; family Cricetidae; genus Microtus; species Microtus ochrogaster. The sequence continues at coordinate 14,808,016 of NC_022035.1, read as the reverse complement.
AGTTCATCTCTGTACCAATACTGACAAGAATGTTTAATATTTCTTCTGTAAGCAATAAGTCATTGATGTTCAACTAATTGAAAAACCAAATAAGCAAAAAGTAAACTACTCAATGAAATTCTATAATTGCCTCACCAGACAAATTCATTTTTCATTTATATATTTTTTATTCATGACTAGCTACTACATATTTGAGTACACACTGTATTTATGAAAATAGATGGTTTCTTGTGTCTCCTTTTCTTGTATAAGCTCTTTATGTTTGTGTCATGACCATGTCTTTTAGTATTGATCAATAGCTTTCAGTAAATAAAATAAAGTATATCAAATAAGTCAACTTTGTGCAGTGGAGAATTTTTGGATCAAAAAAAATGATTAAAAAAACAAAGTCAGATATGGGAAAAATGAGTTTAACAACAATGCCTTGGTTTTGCCTAGCTAAATCTAGACCTTTTCTTTTGTTGTATTTCCTTCATAAGCAGAAATGGCATAGACAGTACCGTTTAAAAAAATATTGTGTTACCAAGGAGGTCACTATGTGATAATGATCTCAAATTTGGGAGAAATATCCTCTTAAAATATTATAGAATAAAAAATAGGGAAGTTCTAAATAATTAACTAATTAATGAGGAAAAGATAAATACTCTCATTCATAGAAAAAAATATAAATATCATAACTCAAGCAATCAACACAATGGTTCATTACATTTCTAAACACCTAAATTTTAGTGAGGTTCTCAGGATTTAAATTAGTGATACATACTTTCCTATTGTGACGAAACCTTGAGATGAATTCTCAAAGATTACTTATTTGAAATATGACATAGATAATAAATAACTAAAGTATACACAAACATATTTGGGTATTGATTTTTAAGAGATTTTAGAAAATTTATGAAGTGCTTTGCTTTCATAAATTTTTGCCACATAAATAAAGGTTGTTTCTTACCTAATAATTGCCATATTAATCTGAAATTTTATAGTAGGAATATTAGAGGCATTATCTTTAATATTTATAACAGTCCAAGTTGACTTGTTAAACCAGTAGGGCCCAAGACATATGTGATTAAAAACAGGACAAAAATCACCAGAATGGAGCATTTGTTTGTGCTATGTTTTCTATATTGTATTTTTAAATAATCTATATTTTATTGATTTTAATAACATTGTAATAGATTAATAACATTCACATTTGACTCACTTTGAAAGTGCATATTCTGAAATTTATTTGTTTTCTTGAATTCAACATGCTACTATTCTCAAATGAGAAGTATTCAGGCATTATAATGCATAAATAGCATTGTGTTTCTTTTGATTTTTACATGAAAATCAACACAAATGTACCTTTTGGCAAACAATGTTGTCAAAACATAATGGTTTTAGGAGTGAATTTTTAAATATGAACATCTGAGCATTTGTCATCAGATATCCACAGGCATCATTTCATGTTTATCTGAAATCGCACGTGACATGAGAGGAAAGTTCCAGTCTCTGTGAAATAAATTCTCAGCACTGTAACTCAGCTGTCAACAGCCGACAGGGTCACACATTGGTTGGCTGAGCTGCAATCTAGAAATTGAGAAATGAGCAGCTGAGTTGAAAATGAAATCCCGGGGCTTTCTGAGAGACAGAGAGGCAATGGTGACATTGTGATAGGCTCAGGAAATGGGAGCAGAGGAAGTTTGGATTGGTGCCTTGTGCAACTGTGGTTCCTTCAGTTCTTGACATAGAGTCATTATTAAAAACAAAGCCTTCATACTACAAAATAAATCACAGTTCCCAAGACTTCTGGGAAAGCATCAATAGATGAGAATACATGCCAGGGTACCAAAAACAGGTCATAATGTAGACAGAAATTTTAACAGATGTATGTGTCCAAAGATACATGTGATTTCTACTGATTAATTAATTATTCAGACTATGAGAAACAGAAAGGCAGAGAGCAGTGTGCCCACACTGAAGCATTACTCCTTGCCGTTTTGTACTTTACTGTTATTATTTCTCTTTCTTTACAAGAGATCCTTGAAATATCAGTTATGATTTTTGAGTTGTTATTTCTAACATATTTGATTTTGCATAAGCTAACAATTTAAAGTGTTCTAATTTATCTAAAATATTATTGCCTATTATACATTATAAAACTAACTTACAGTGAATTAAATTATATGACATAAATTCTCCACTAGGTTATCTGGAATGTTTTTTTTAATTGTTTTACACCTGCATGATCTAACAAATCATACAAGTATTGGTAAGGAAGAGAAGTGTAAAGGAGCTTGCTATTCTATTTGTTAAATTGCAGTGCTGAGTCAGTATGAATAGTAAAAATTTTATGACATTATCAATATAATGCATTAATTATATTTATCACTTGAGTCAGAATAACGTTAAGCATGAACTACAGGACAGTTTTATATTTCCCTTTGGATATTAGAATAATGGTGATTAATAAATAAATAATACATTAATGCTATTAATAAAAACAGTTGATTGATGACCATGACCACATTAATTAATTGATGTTTTTAATATGCGAATTGTGGAAGGACACAAATGTATTATGAAGGATAATGGAAGTAAAAGCCTGCAGAAGAATGGACTTTATTGTGGTTTAAAATACCAGTTTTGCAACAGTATCCTATATGAAAAGGCAAACGGTTATTGTCTGCCAATTACTCGCAAGCATAACGAGTGAGAATTTTTTTGGTTTGTAATTATCATTAGGGGCTGGGGGAAATCACTATATTGGGAGAAATTCCAATACTATCTGCTATTTAACACGAATGAAAGCCGCAGATAAACTGCATGGAACGGGCATTTTGAGGAGCACGAACAGCAAACAGTGGCAAAACCTGAGAGAGGACAGCAGAGTGAAAGGGACAAATGAACCTGCCTGCTGTGCTTTTCCTCTCAGATACGCGCTGGCTCAGACTCAAAGGCAGCTCCAACCCCTGAACTCACTCAGTGCTGCATGAAAAGAGCCTCAGCACTCCTTTCATTTTGTCCGAGAATGTCAAAAAAAAAAATGAGACTCCTCAGTCAAGTTACTCTGCATCTGCAATGGAAGCATTCAGAGTATTGTTTTTCAAAAGCCTCGTTTTTATATGCAATGTGACCTTACAGATTCACATTGTGTTTTCATGCTTGGTAAATTTCCTTTTTATTTAAAATATTAAATGATGGGACATTGGCATACAAGTGACGTTATATGAAGTGGCTGTATTTATGCATTTGACATTATAACTATAATATATGTATATACGTATGTATTTTTAATGATTAATAAAAATAGTGGCTATGCCAGGAAGTGCTGGCACATGACTTTAATCCGAGCAATCAGGAGGCAGATGCAGGAGATATCTGTGAGTTCGAGGCCTGGAAGGTTTTTCTGTCTATGTATTGCTTTTATTGGTTAATGAATAAAGAAGCTGTCTTGGCCTCTGATAGGAAAATTAACAGAGCTAGGTGGGGAAAACAAAAATGAATGCTGAGAGAAAGAAGGGCGGAGTCATGGTGCTGTAACTTTGCTGGTAGGCCTCGACCTCATATTGATACACAGATTAATAGAATTGGGTTAAATTAATATGTAATAGTTAGCCAATAAGAAGTTAGAGCTAATCGGCCAAGCAGTGATTTAATTAATACAGTTTCTCTGTGATTATTTCTGGGCAGAGCAGCCAGGAACCAACAAGTGGTCTCCTCTAACAGAGGCCAACTTGATTTACTGGGGGAGTTTCCAGACAGGCAGAAACCCTGCATCAAAAAAACCCAAAACCAAAACAAACAAGCAAAAATAAAAAACAAAGACTATGGATTAGAAAGAGATTCAGAAGGGACATATGGTTGGGTTTAGAGGGAGGAAAGGGAAGGTGGAAATGATGTCATTAAATTATTGTCTCAGAAAATCTAAAAATACTTTTATATTTAAAAGTAAAAAGAAAACACATTTTGTAGCAAAAATAATAGTACTGTGTGCTTACAAAAATGCCATCTAGTGTCAATTAATACCATACAAATTGAAATCAGAGAAAGAAAAAAAAATCCATGATAAGCCAGAAATCTATTTTCCTGATTCTTGCTTTAATTATGAATGCCACTATTATTGTTTTCTATAGTTGGTTTCCATTTAATTTTGTAATTTTTATTTTATAAAATTTGACTTTCAGCTGGGCAGTGGTGGCACATGCATTTAATATCAGCACTTAGGAGACAGAAGCAGGCAGATCTCTGAGAGCTCAAGGCCAGCCTGGTCTCAAGACAGGCTCCAAAACTATAGCAAAACTCTGTCTTGAAATGATAAATAAATAAATTATATAT
>NC_022035.1:14797096-14803599 GCF_000317375.1 Microtus ochrogaster | reverse complement strand
ATATATTTGACTTTCTTATGTAATGATTAAAAACAGATGTCAGTTAAAACAACATTCATAGTATTTCTGAATCTCTGCCTCTGTATCCCTGTTTCTTTGTCCCTTTCATTTTAATGTGTGCAAATGTTCTCAAACTCAGTAATTATTAGTTGAAAAATCAATATCATGACAAAGTCAAAAACAACAGACAGGAAACAAACAAGATAGCTTACTGAAAATTATCTCACTAAATAAAAAACTAAGCTAAATGTATGAAGAGCTGATCCCAAAGACATGTTGTTTACACATGGTATAAGTGCCATTAACCACCTGGGTGATGGATTGCTAATCTTTCTTTTCTGTTGCTCTTTTCATTCACAGCTCATCTTTCCTTTGCTGTGTACACTGAACATCGCACTCTAGAAGTACTTGCCCATGTGATGAGTGTGTGAACACAAAAGGCTTCAGAGTTGACATAATTCCAATCCTGCTGGTCTCCAATTCAACGCCTTAGAAGTGTTCTACTGGCTTTTGTTAGGAAAAGGAGGACCTTTTGGGACTTTTACATATATTGGATCAGGGAAACAGTAAATCAATAATTGTCTAACATGAATAACATTGGTATCTCTGTAGGCATGAAAGGAAATATTAGGAGGCTTGACAAAAAAAGCTGTTACACTATTTGAATATGACTAAATGAGTTCAAATTAGTATAGTTATCTACTTTGGTACTTAAAATTATAATGTACATATAATTTTACACATAGTAGCTTGCATATATAATTTTGAAATGTATCATTTAATTTTCTTGTATATTCCTAATATGTAATTATATCAACCATAAAATGACTTTTCTTGTTTTAATAATTCTTCATCTTCTGTTAATATACAGTTTATTTAGATAATGATAATAAGAGAAATATGATCCACATAATTTAAAATAGAAAAACATTTGTCTAACCAAACTATTAAGTTATATTGCTATTTCATTACAGTTTTAATACAGAATGACATTATTAAATGATTAAGTAATGAACATGGATTGTAACCAGATAAATCAAATTCATAAGAAGCATTATCAGAAAGCAATCTGTTTATTTGTAATGGAAAAGAACAATTCTTTAAAACCTCAAAATTCTAGTTCTTTACAGACTGGATCTTACTTTAAGAATGTTCATTCCTATGCTAGAATTAACTGCAGTTTCACTTTTTAGTCCATATGTGATACTAGTGAAATAAAAGTGCACTACCTGCAACCAAATATCAGTAACCTTTTGAATTAATAGTAATATTTCAGGATATATACTACATTTGAACATTAACTTAGATGCAATATTATATCTCAATGATTCATTCTAAACATGTATCCTCATTTACATTGAGACAGATGGTCTTATCACACAAGTATTTCTTAGGGATTTGGAACATTAGTACTCTCTGGTATTGAATATCATTAAATTCATTACATACATTTTTATTTACATGAAGACAGATGACTTTATTACGCAAATCTTTCTTAGGTTTTCAAACATTGGTGTTAAACAGCAAGCTTCCCTACAAATTATAGTATACAGGCACACACCTTTAAAAGATGCTCTGTATTATATTAATTAGCTTATTGAATTTTCTTACGATTAATCAACATATTAATATGCTGATTCTTTTTCTTTTCTTTTTATACTGTTTAAATTTTGACTCTTTTCAACACTTACTGACTTTTCTACGCTATATATTCATAGTTATAAGGAAGATAAAAAAGCCTTTAAGTAAAATGTGAGTTTTTAACAGACAATGCCTGCAGAAATGTTCTTAGGGTATGACAATGGATAACTATTCTGTACGTTTATTGGGAAGTTCATTGTAATGTCTCACCACTACTTGAAAGAGTTCATTTTACACAGTCAAGAATTTCCATAACAGCTTCATTTGTTTTTAAGTGAGACTGGCTCTGTGTGGCAAATGGATTGAAAAATAAAGACGGATGCTTTCTCTAAATGATGGAAGGTTTCATACCTGGTATAAATTTCATTTTCTTTTCCAGAGACTGCAGTTTGAACTGGAGATGCAGGAGATGGAAATTTATGTTCTCATAAAGTTAAAATAGAAAGAAGCATGAGTTTTAACTAAATTTTGAGAATATCTTTTATAAAGAGGAAGTATGAGATATCCTATGAAATTAACATTTAACAATATAACTACTGCAGATGATAGGATGAATATTCCAAGTTATTACAATATTGAATGTTAAAAAAAATCTTAATTTCACATATATACATTTTTAATTGAGTTAAATATGTGCATAATCAAATATATACTGAAATATCCAGGTCTTATGTAAATATTATGTGGAAAACCATATTTTCTCACGTCTGTAATAGCAATAGCATAATATTTAGTATAAGTTATTATCTATAATTTATGGTAATTATTACTATTCCAAATGTCATTCAGATTTCAGATTTTATTTTTTCAGATATTATAATGCTATTAATTTTTACTAGCTATTTTAAAATGTTACTCAGTTGTAATTAATAAAAACAATGAAATCCAGTTTATTCATACTAACTCTTTCTGAGTTCCAGTTGCTAACGTAGGCATTAGAATATTCAGAAAGATGTGAACATTACAAACCAGTGTACATTAGAAAAAGAAATGAGTGTGCTATTGGAAAATAGCATGCCTTGTGGAAAAAAAAATCAGTGTGAGAGTGCAGACAAGTGTCTGATGATCATTCCTGAGAACAGAGTTGATTTAGAGCTGAGTTCTATGACCTGGAGACTGGCCGAGTTTTTGAATAACTTTACACAATGAGATATGAATCTTTGACAATGATAGAAAAGAAAATATGGGAAGCAAAATTTCAGCCTACTAAATACACTGTTACTGCATGTACTCTGAGGTAAGATTGAAAGGAACAGAGCACAGAAGAAAATGATTAGTTATTCTGAAAAACACCTTGAGAAGTAATAGATTCACAGACCAAATTGTCCTTACAATAAAAGATAATAAGGTCTTGAGAGTAGTATTGAAGTTATTTTTGAATGCTTCACAAGAGTTTCACAATTGATGACTATTATACTAATAGCTAGTTTAATAATCACAATGTTATTTAAACCAGTAAAATGTAACTCTTAATAATTTTAAATATCACGATAAAATATAGCCTATCAAACAAAATAAAATTATAACACTTTTAAATTGCAGAATGTGTGCCAATATATTTCCATATTTTAATGTGGTATTTAAAATGTCACATTTGGTAAGCCAATTTTTTAAGACTTATTCACTCAAAGTTGTGTAATCTTTGATAGCTCACTGACACTAGATTCTTGCCAAGCATATTCACAAAAAATAGGCTCTTATATGATATTGTTTATGACATGCTGATGGAGGAAGGTCATTGGTTAATTAAATAAAGAAGCTGCTTGCCCTGATAGGTTAAAACATAAGGTGGGAGGAGTAAACAGAGCAGAATGCTGGGCGGAAGAGGAAGTGAGGTCAGACTCAACAGCTCTCCTCTCGGGGGCAGAGGCCTCAGAGAGACACGATGCTCCACTCTTGCGTGCAGAGGTGAGAGCTCTGCTCTCTGAGGCACAGGCGATGAAGCTCCGACCCAGGATGGACGTAGGCTAGAATCTTCCCGGTAAGCGCACCTTGGGATGCAACACAGATGATTAGAAATGGGCTAAATTAATATGTGAGAATTAGCCTAGAAGAGGCTAGATAGATGGGCCAAGCAGTGCTTAAAAGAATGCAGTGTCCATGTAATTATTTCGGGGCATAAGCCATGCAGGCAGCTGGGGTGCTGGGGACGCAGCCCCGCCGCACCAATTACAACAACATGCCTTGGTTTAATTTCATAATATATATGTATATAAATATGTACATGCACAATTTATATAAATATTTGGACATATATGCATATATGATGCATAATTTTTTAAATAATTATTTTTATATTCTTTACAGCATTTAGAAAAATATCTTAAACTCAATACCTAAGCTTAAATAATATATGAGTGACTATATCAGTGTTTAGAATATTTAAACACACACACAATATCCAATTAGCTGCCTCTAAATTAGTGGAATTTACTCAGTAGCAAGGGATAGATTATATCTTTAATAAAATAATACTGAATATGAGCAATTTGGAAAGATGACTCTTACTATCCAGTTTTGGTTTATTTTACACCAAAGGGCATTTGCGCAATCAATACACATTGCAGTCTGGAAGAATGTCTTTTAATGCCAACTTTATGGAAGTCTAAATGAAAATAAGTATATATATTTGCAACTTATAAAGTTAAGTCTTGTATGCATATATTATAAAACAATATGAACAGCAAAGATAATTATCATATCCATTACTTTCCATAATTCTACTGTCAGTTACTTTCAATTCTTCTATTCACCACAAGTACCTGACTTCTTGCAGATACTGTTGGAGGAATGAATGCTCAAGTCAGAAGTAGACAAAGGTACCAAGAAGTACTGAACACACCTACAGTAGCATGTAAAGAGATATAAATGCAAAAATAAGAAAACAGAACTTAGGTAAGCATCAATTGCTTGAGAGGTCATGAAGAAAGAGGTAGATTTTAAAAATTTATTGTGGTGTTCGCAGCAGGCCAAAATACATTTGAAGGCTACAAACTCCTACCCCCTTTAATGCTTCTGCAGTTGCTGTTTCTCTGTCTCGTATAGGAGGGGCACGCATGCATACACACATACAAGCATACAGTGTGTGTAATATATATATATATATATGTGTGTGTGTGTGTGTGTTTATATATAACAATTATTTTTCTATTAAAATATTCATGCACGTAATACAGCCAATTAATGGGATCATCTCCAATGAGCTCTTTGAATTTGGGACTTGTGTTTTGTATGTCTAGCAAAACTTTCTTTAGGTTTTGGTTTCAACCAAGTTCATATGGAAATAAAGTACTGATACGCAATAGTTTAGCAGCATTCTGGCACAATAAGATCTTTTACATAAAATTTGATCATCATCATTATATTCTTGCAACAAATGAAAGAACTTTGCTTGTCAACAGTGAGGTTTCTATACTTTAGGCCTAACTTGAAGCATGCTATGAAAGTAAATATTTATCTCTTATTGGGAAAGCCAAAACTGACCTAGAATTTGTACTCCTCCCTCCTTTGCCTCCTTCAGTAAATCTGACTGGCATGGACTACCACAAGCAGCTGCAGTGCATCAAAGTATGCCCCGTTTCTCACTCAGAACATCATGTTCTTAGGTCTGATTGGGCAAAGTAATCTTGAAGGATTAGCCCCACAAAGCTACATTGGAAATAAGGAAATAAATTATACTGATAGTTTCTTTTCATTCTTTGTTTTTTTTTTTTTTCTGAGAATTATATACATCCACACAGGGTGTTGGGATCAAAGCACAGACATTTCTATATGTGTTTTAAGTTTACTAGAGAAAGGAGACACAAAGATACAACATAACATAGACACTAATACATACAAATACATTCAGATGGCATTGAATCATCTGGACAAAGGAAGCTTTAGTAAAAGGTAAATTCACTGGAAATGATACTAGTCACACACACTTTTAATTCTAGCTAAGGATCTTACTTGAAAACAGATTTACAAGAAAGAAGATGAGAGAATGAAGAAAGAATGGAATTCTATGTAACACGTCCGTGTTGTGAATTGCAGAGTATATAATGCCAAGGTCAAAATCTACATTTTGTGTGAGCACATAGCAAACTAAAATCAAATTTAAAGTACTTTAAAAATTAGAATTCTATACAATAGTAGAATAGTGATGATGTGGAGAGACCTAAAGATCTTAAGGAGTTCAAGGAGAATAGTTCATTTTTCTAGCTCTATAGTGATTATTTACACAAACATATCAAAGAGAAATGCAGCATGTTTCTCTGCCCATGAAACCTACAATCTGAAAGGAAAGGCTCCTGTACCAAGGGACACCGTTGCTTTGATAAGTATTAATTCAATGGATTATTATTAGAAACTTCTACCATGCTGCATTAAAAGCAGTAAGCAGATTGTACTGTTGAACCAGAATTTTAAATAAATTCAAACACAAATATGAATCGCTTAGGACATTTTTTTCATAGGAAATCTAATGATCAATGTTGGTCTATAAAGAAATATATAAATAATATCCAAAATGAATTCATCTCTATAATCTTAAAGCTCAATTAATTAGTTTTTAATTTACCATGTTTTTTAATTGGGATTATAGTTAGAACAAAATATAACTCAATGAAAACCATCATATGAATCTTATTCTTAAAAAATATACCTAGGGTTCCCCTGCCTGCCCGACTGGCTCACAGCAAACTCAGGCGGGTCCCAGCAGTGCCGGGTGCCCCCGGCACACCAGAGCAAGCAGCTATAGTTGGTGGCGGTGGCGGCGGGTCAGACATATAAACGCAGGAAACAGCCATGAATGTTTATTAAGAAAAGGGGGGTGGGGAGAGAGAGAGAGAGAGAGAGAGAGAGAGAGAGAGAGAGAGAGA
>NC_022035.1:14792210-14796996 GCF_000317375.1 Microtus ochrogaster | reverse complement strand
GCGAGCAATCACAGGTGGTCAGAGGTTAAAAGGAGTGGGCGTGGCTAGGGCAGGGACCAAAAGAATAACATTCCCACATCTTGCTTTTAATAAAAAGCAAATTAGACGCTCCAGTTTGAAGGAATTGGGGCGGCGAATTCTCAAGACTGCTTCCAGCTGATTGTGGGCATCGTCTTGGGGGGGGCACGAGAGAAGGCTGGGTGCTGGGAACATTCTGGCATAGCTGGTCTCTTTGTTTCTGACCAATGTCTGTGGCATGGAAATGTCTGGTATCTCTTATCCTGTTTAAGGTATTGGCAGAACAAAGAACAAAGTTAAATTAAGGGAAAAAAAATTTAGGACCAGGGGATTAAGGGGGTATCTGACCTGTTTAAGATGGATTCTTTAATTCTCCCTGGAACTCACGAGAACTCCTTGGGTTTGTGAAAACAGAAGTTTTAGACATATAATGACTGTAGCATAAGAGATAAATTTGGTTTGAAATTTGTTTGGTGAGGTCACCTTGCAAAACCTCAACCTGGCAAAACCTCTCAGCTGTCAGACTGTCAGAGATCTTTGGGAAGTCTAAGATTTTACTTGAGTTACTGATTAAAAAAATGACAGAGAACTTACTTGGTTGGCACCCAGAGCTACTCTTTTTGGGTCCTCCATGTTCGTTGAAGGTTGTATTCTGACTTCTTTGGAGGGAGCAGAGCTGCTGCTAGGAGCCAACCTGTCTCTTTTTTGTTGTTGTGGAAAGTTTTAATAATTAAATACTTAAATATCACATTCCCCAGATCTCTGAGCAGTTGAGGGCTGTTTATCAGGTATAACTATAGTATAGAATTTGTTTGGAAAGTTGGGTCTGAGCTTGACCACACTGGCTCTCAACAGGTAAGATCTACATTTGTAAAAAGGCAGATGGAGGGAAAAAACTGCTTGTAATATAAGGTTAGTGGCAGAACTGACAATGGTAGAGAATAGCTTAAGAGGCTTAAAGGTACATACCAGTTTAAAATATAATACTCATGTTTTGTAATCTGAAATGAGATGTAATAAATAATTATTATGCGTAGAAAGAGTGAACAGGAATTGGGCAACGTGGATGCCTTTGACGGGCCCTGTCAAAGGCATTTAACCATTGCTCAAAACACATTCAACAGAGTTAGCATGAGGAGTTTAGTGTAAACTGAGTGAAGAGGCAGGGTAAAACCGGGAGAGTGCAGTCACATGGTCTGGCCCTCAGCCAAGATAGCAGAAAAAGTCACCTGACCCATCTGGCCTTCAGCCAAGATGGCGACCGCCACGTGTAGTCTGCTCTGTTAGAGAGCCCGCCATGCCACAACAAAAGCCGCAGAGGGAAGGGGCAAAAGGCTGGAGCTGAAAAACGGCTGTGTAAGTGTAAGGCATTAAAGCATGAGGCCGGAGTGATAGGTCTGGATAGCTTGGCTCCCACGGTCAAGGCCGTGCAAACACCTCAAAAACCATGGCACCTCAAGCCTACAACGAGAACGGCTCCCCGTTAAGGCGAGATGCAGACGGCATGAACCCCCAGGCCCTATAAAAAGGCGTCCAATTCCATGTGGGGGGGGCTGTAACCTAGCTGAATCGACTCGCAGGCAGGAGGAATTCAGCCTAGGTCAGGCCGCACCATAGCGGCGTGCTGCACTGTAGCAGCAGTTATGACGAAAAGAAGGAAGAAAAGAATGAAAAAAGAAAAGGAGGAAGGACTGGAGGCCTTGGGCCTCCAGGCGCAGGTAGGCACAGGCTTAACACAGAAGACAAGCAGAATTGAATGCCAGGAAGGGAACAACCGAGGCCCTGAAAGCCCGTGATTGGAGGTCACCCCCATCCCTAAAAACCATGAAGGGTTGCCGGGAGCTCAACGGTCAATCCCTTGGGTTAAAAGAGATGGTTAAGCTGGCCAAGATGGGGGCACTCACGATTAGTTGATTTGTTGTTTGGAGGAGCTGCATCCAGGCAGATGGAACACGTGGGTCGTTGTAGAGAAGGTCCTCAGGTCCTGATTCTGCCCCGGGAGGGAGCTCAGAGTCCTGGACGGCGCCTAAAGCCAGAACTCCGGCCCCAGGTGGAAGTCAGGGGCGGGCAAATCATCCGAGTCACGGCACCAATCTTATTCTTAAAAAATATACCTAGGGCTCCCCGCCCGCCCGGCTGGCTCACAGCAAACTCTGGCAGGTCCCAGCAGTGCCGGGCGCTGCCGGCGCACCAGAGCAAGTGACTACAGTTGGTGGCGGTGGCAGCGGATCAGACACATAAACGCAGGAAACAGCCATGAATGTTTATTAAGAAAAGGGGGTGGGGAGAGAGAGAGAGAGAGAGAGAGAGAGAGAGAGAGAGAGAGAGAAAAGGAGAGAGGCAAAGCCCGTGTGCACACCGGGAGAGAACACAGGGAGAGAGCGAGCAATCACAGGTGGTCAGAGGTTAAAAGGAGTGGGCGTGGCTAGGGTAGGGACCAAAAGAATAACAATGAAAGATTTGAATAGTTATTTATTATAAAAGTAAGTAAAGAGTCAATGAGCATATAGGAAGAATACAAATATAGTCATTTTAGAAAATCAAAATAAAGTTGCAATATGTCATTGTCCATATATTAGGTCATTATTTAAAAAAAGAGAGAGAAAGAAATAGTGTAAACATGGAGGTCAATAAAATGGATTCCTACTACAGATAAACTTGACCAATGTTCATTTCTGCTCTATTCCTAATGTCCAGAATTTGGAAGCATAAAGAAAATTGGGTGCTTTTACACAATGGAGTATTACTCAACCATTAATAATAAAATAATAGAATTCATTGGTAAACAAATAAATTAGAAAAAAGATCCTGATTGAGGTAACCTAGATCCAAAAAGACAAATATGCTATGTGTTTACTTGACAAGCAAGCTGTAATCCATATAGCCACAGAGATTAGATGGAGAATAACGAACAATGCGGGGAGGGATGGATCTCTCTCTAGTAGAGGACATAAAATGGATAGTTATGGATAGATTATAGGGCAACTGGAATGACAGGATCAAGCAGAAGATGGAAGATAAGGAGGGAAACCTACAACTAAGCTCCATTTGAGAAGTCTTAATGAAACCTAATACAGTAGAAGCTTTGTATAAAGTATTTAAAAACGGTGTGTTGAAACCCATGTGGGTCCAACACAGATAATTATCTTCCCTAACTGGACTGGTACGGAATCACGAGGAATAATCAAACATAACTTACACAATCATCATGGAAGAGCTAGATCTCTCTCGTTTGTTCTCTGAGCAGTTTATATATCATCCCATAAATTGAGCGGGAAAACACATTAGGCTGTATCCTAGGTAACCAGGTGAATGAGCTTTTAGTCACGTCTGTCTGCATCTACCTGTGTGCTAGCTGTCACGTAGGCCATGAATTAGCATCTCTATAAGACTTCCTCCAAATTACCAAGAAATAAGCACCAAACATCCTGACCAGTTTCAGCCAACACCTCCCCTCAGGAGATCTACATTTCTAACAAAAGAAGAAAGGAGCTGTACATCCTTGCTTTTGTTATGCACAGACAGCTTGTCTGCAGAGCTACATGATCAGCTCAGACAGGGCCTATGACTTTTATGCCTGGCTGCTACACCATACAGAAATATGGACCTACAATGATATCAATCCAAATGAAATCACCAAATATTGGGGCAGACAGTGCCCCTAGTAGATATCTCCTGTCACCATTTGGCACTTCCAGTACCAGGAAAAGCTCACATCTCTGTGAGTTGTTTGTTAGAGGTCTCATGGCGACCCCTAATAAACTAGGCTATTTACGATGTTATTGGTGGCTCTCCACAAACTGAGGATCAGGTCCTATTGCTGAAGCAACACAAGCACAACTCGTTGTACATGAAGAAGTGGAACTAGTATCTATCTATAGTGTTCTTCCCTATGGACTAGTATTCATGGCACTAGAAGGTAAACTGCAGTCTACTGAAGTGGAAAAGTCAACATCAGCCCAGCTACAAATATTTTGATCTACAAGAGTGACCAGCCTACAGGAATGCTAATTGGTAGCTGTTGTTCTTTTGGAAAACTACAACTCCCAGACTCCTCCTGGACTATGGATACCTGTGCACACACCTGCGCGCAGATATGGGACATCCTTCCCAGACACCCTTGCGCTCCCCGTTAAAAGGTAGGGCCACACGAGGCTCTCTCTCTCGTTTGCCTTTCCTCATGTGTCCTGCATGTCCCTCCCTGCCCTTCTGTGTTTCCCTCCCCCATTAAAGTGGACCCACGTGGGAGCCGCCATGTTGTGTCTGTGTTTATTCCGCCGTGTGTGTCTGTCCTGTGCCCCGTGTTTCAAGAAGAACACCCCTGCATTTATTTCTTTTTTTTTTTAAGAAGAACAATTGGTGTCGTCTCGGGGACTTCCTGTCCTGGGCCTTCCACCTGAGGCCCGGCCTTCGGGCCTTTGGCGCACCTCCTGGAGTGCCAGACGACCTCTTTCCCGGGAATGAAGTCTACAACCGGGGACCTGCCCACAGCCACCTGCCCACAGCCAACCGATTCGTGAGTTTACCCCAGCTGGTCTCTCCCTGTCCCACCTAGAAAACGCCTGGCCAGCTTTCTCTAGCGCGTTCTGGGTTGAGTTGTCTACCCCCCACCTTTTTCCTTGGTTGACCATAGCTCCGCCTGCAAGTTGGGGATTCAGTGTCTCCAACTTCCCGCCAGGAATTCGGTGTTCCTGGCCAGCCAGGAATTCGGTGTTCCTGGCCAGCCAGGAATTCGGTGTTCCTGGCCAGCCAGGAATTCGGTGTTCCT
>NC_022035.1:14780621-14790810 GCF_000317375.1 Microtus ochrogaster | reverse complement strand
GTCACGTAGGCCATGAATTAGCATCTCTATAAGACTTCCTCCAAATTACCAAGAAATAAGCACCAAACATCCTGACCAGTTTCAGCCAACACCTCCCCTCAGGAGATCTACATTTCTAACAAAAGAAGAAAGGAGCTGTACATCCTTGCTTTTGTTATGCACAGACAGCTTGTCTGCAGAGCTACATGATCAGCTCAGACAGGGCCTATGACTTTTATGCCTGGCTGCTACACCATACAGAAATATGGACCTACAATGATATCAATCCAAATGAAATCACCAAATATTGGGGCAGACAGTGCCCCTAGTAGATATCTCCTGTCACCATTTGGCACTTCCAGTACCAGGAAAAGCTCACATCTCTGTGAGTTGTTTGTTAGAGGTCTCATGGCGACCCCTAATAAACTAGGCTATTTACGATGTTATTGGTGGCTCTCCACAAACTGAGGATCAGGTCCTATTGCTGAAGCAACACAAGCACAACTCGTTGTACATGAAGAAGTGGAACTAGTATCTATCTATAGTGTTCTTCCCTATGGACTAGTATTCATGGCACTAGAAGGTAAACTGCAGTCTACTGAAGTGGAAAAGTCAACATCAGCCCAGCTACAAATATTTTGATCTACAAGAGTGACCAGCCTACAGGAATGCTAATTGGTAGCTGTTGTTCTTTTGGAAAACTACAACTCCCAGACTCCTCCTGGACTATGGATACCTGTGCACACACCTGCGCGCAGGTATGGGACATCCTTCCCAGACACCCTTGCGCTCCCCGTTAAGAGGCAGGGCCACACGAGGCTCTCTCTCTCGTTTGCCTTTCCTCATGTGTCTTGCACGTCCCTTCCCGCCCTTCTGTGTTTCCCTCCGCCATTAAAGTGGACCCACGTGGGAGCCACCATGTCGTGTCTGTGTTTGCTCCGCCATGTGTGTCTGTCCTGTGCCCCGTGTTCAAGAAGAACACCCCTGCATATATTATTTTTTTCAAGAAGAACAGTAGCACAAAGCTTGTAAGAGTAACTGTCTTAATTAAAGTTTTTAATTGATGTAAAGAGACACCATGACCATGGCAACTCTTATAAAGAAACATTTAAATGTGATTGCTTGTTTATAGTTTCAGAGGTTCATTCCTTTATAATCACCACAGAGAGCATGGTGGCATACAGGGAGACGTAGTGCTGGAGGAGTAGCTGAGAATCCTACATCTCGCAGGCAGCAGGGAGTCAACTGTGACACTGGGTGGTATCCTGAGCATAGGAAGCCTCAAAGTCTGCCCCCATAGTGTACACATCCTACAAGGCCATACCCACTCCAACAAAGCCACACCTCCTGAAGTGCCACTCCCTATAGGGGCCAATTACTTTCAAACTACCACAGTAACCAACCAATATCTGATTTGTAGTAAGGCGGACTACATGAGGTGGAACTCATATCCTACCTTGTTTGGGTGGCCAAGAACCTAACACTAGTTAGGCCAGAGTCCTGGGAGAAAGCTACCATTCTACTGAAGGAATTTAACAACAAAATAACTCCTAATGAGGATCTGTTTTATTCCAAAATTCATATCTTTAACAGGCAGCATCAGATAAACTTTCTCAAGAAGACTGGAACAAATATTGAGTTCCATATCCTGATGGCATGCAGAGAATTAGAGGCCTTTGAACAGTTAGACAAAAAAAAGAAACAAACAAAAAAACCACAACTCCATTCAAACCCTCTCCTCAGAGCTCAGGGAGCTCTGCTGAAGAGGAGGTAGAAAGAGTCTAGAGGGTGTTGAAGATACCAAGGAATCAAGGCTTTCTAGGGATAATAGAACTGGTGTGCATATTAACTCCCAGAGACTAAACCAGTATGCACAGAGCCCCATGCATTGTCCCTGATGGGATCCTAGAACTATAATGAGGGAGGACACACAACTCCCATCCCTAACTGTGAAACTTTCTGCAATTTGACTGAGGAAGCAAACTACTCTTAGGGGCAGGCCACATGCCCAACAGTAGTTGGCCATCAGGAGGAAAGAGCTGGAGAGATTAAATTTAGTTTAGGGTTATGGAAATTGTCTTAAAAGTGTAGTGCTTGGTATAAAACATGGCGCTTATGCTAAAATACTTAGTAGCATACTCTAAAATGATTATAGTGGTGAATAATTAGAATGTATCTCAATAAAATAAAAATGTATTGGAATGCACCATCTTATATAATAGGTTACCTTTAAGAAACCTAATAAATATTCTTATGGCTAAACAGCACACAGATAGCACAAATAATTTCAATGGAATGATGAGTTAGATATCCTTATAGGGACAATTATTTCTCTAAAATATTGTCTATAAATCATTTGACTCTAAGCTTGCTATGATCCCTCAAAATGTAGCTCAATCAATCTCAATTAAATTTTATGGTATTGGTAGTGGTGATGGTTTTATGGATATATGTTTGTCACCAAACTCATCAAGTAGTATGTATTAAATATATGTGGCCTTTGAATGTCAATACAGTACATTTAAAAGTGGTTTTAAAGTTAAACAAAACATGTAAGGGAAAGAATAGCTCTTTGGTGCATGCCTAAAGGACACATTTATTCAGAAGTAGAGACTATCTCAGAATGTGATTTTGATTTAAACTATACTCTTTTTTTTTCCTGTTTCTTGTTAGTTTATTGAAGGAAAATATTATATAAAAAATGTATGAATGTATGACTTTATTTTCTCTATATCTGTCTTTCTGTTTACATAATATACATCTTATCTATCTACACATATAGCGATCTATCTCTTTATCATCTATCTGTTACCTTAGTAGTTATTTTAATGTCATTGTTTCTGAATACATGCCTAACTTAGGGAAAAAAAAAAGATATTATTGGCCCACAGTTTTAAAGATTTCAATCTGTTTTATTCAGCTCAATTAGTTCTGGGACATGGTAAGACAGAGCAGAAGATATGAGCAGACAGTAGGACAAATTGTCTCACTCTGTGGTAATTAGAGATACATGAAGAAGAAAAATCACATGCACGCACACACACATACAGAGAGAGAGACAGAGACAGAGACATAAAGACCCGGGGGAGGGGAGAAAAAGAGAAAGAGAGAGAAGAAGAAAAGACTGTGAGAGATAGTATGTGACTGGGTCTAGCATGGGTTTTTGAGGCAGAGACAGAGAAATGAGAGAGAGGAATGAATGAATGAATGAATGAATGAATGAATGAGCCTGTCTGGGAAACCTTGAAGTCCGCCTGTAGGGATGTGCTCTCTCCAACAAAGCCTCACCTCCTAATTATCCTAATCTTTTCAGAGTTCCCACTCCTTGGTGAAAAAGCATTTAAAAATATCCTAAGGGGGCTTTATTATTCAAGCCACCACACATGCCATCAAATCTCTCAATCCTCCTTCTTTAAAAACTCACAGTCATCAAGGCACATGTAGGAAGAAAGCTCTTGTTCTTTTCCAACTTCATTCCTTTTATTTTCCTTTTGCAGTTTATGAATTTACTACCTTAATTGTTTAGAGCACTTTTCTTTGATTTTATTTTTAATGTGTTCAAAAGAGTCTGTTAGAAATGTTTGCAGATTGTGTATTCGATGTAATGTATTTTGATGGTGGAAACTTAGGACTCTCTGTTATACATGTTCACGATTTGTTTCAAATGACCGTTTACATTGTATTCTAATTCAAATGATAGTTAAAAAATCTTAACTTGCCTGATAATAACATGGTGGAATTGATTTTGCTCCCTATGGCTAGAAATAGAGTCTCACCATTTATAATAAATAACATATTAAAAGTTAAACCTTCATCAATGGTAGCAAATAGTATTTTCTGAATTATGGATTATTTTACTATAAGAAATGACACTTTAAGAAGAATTATATATGAGAAGTTTCTCTTAGAAAAGGTGTTTGTGTCACTTAATAAAATATAGTAGATACATCAATCTTCCACATAGTGGAGAGTTGATTCTGAATACAAAATACCATTTTCATCACTCACTCCATTTTGCTTGACAAAATAATATCGTCTAATTTTGTTCAGGTGACTCTCCACATTTTACATGAGAAGAATCATGAATGAAGAGAGAAAAGTACTTTCAGAATGAAGCTTTGGGACTTGGACTCATGAGCTTAAGTTTGAGCATTCCTTGTAAGCAAACAAACTGCAGTGTTGTTTTAATTACCTTGGAATTTACAACATGTTTGCTTCCTTCTTGATGTGAACTATTGCACTTTTATCTTATAAAAGACTTTTATTGCCGATTTAATGTCAACTTGCTGAAGAAAATATACGGAATGAAAAGCAACCATTCTATTTATATTTTAAGACCAAGAGCTATAGAATATTATATGTTACAAGTCAAATAGTTGTCTGAGGTTGAAGCTGTCTTACCTATTGCTATTCTACAAGAAGCAAGTGTTTTGTTCTAAATGGCTTTATTTATTAAATATTAATTAATATGATTATTCTCAATTCACAATATAAATTAATGGTTGCTATATGAAGTTATAATCCCATGTCTTAGAAAATATAATTTACAAAGCTTTGTGTGCCTGTAATAAAATGAGCGTTGTTTTGTTTTCCAAGCACATGAAATCACTAAAGTTACTACCTGAACTGATCCCTGTATATGACAGTAGGAATGATATCTTGTTACTTTTATTAAAGTATTTAATGCTGTTGTATATCCTCAGGCATGTATTTACATCCATATGAACAGGAGCAGCAAGGGGGTGACATATTGACAGCATGGTTAGTGTAAGCTGAAGATTTCTTGTCATGTTTTCTGTGTTTCTGCATACAGTAGATTTAAAAAATGATTTATGAGTCATGTGCAAGATTGGTTAGTGTTGAAATTACCACGGCAATAATTCATGGTCTGACTTGTTTGCTGTTGCTAACAGAAGTTGTGGGTTTGGGATTGTAATGCAAAGGAGATTAAATGCCAATCATGTGTGTATTTTTGTGTGTGTGTGTGTATGTGTGTGTAATGCATTCAATATTTGGAAAGGATCTTATTGTTGAATTTTGCCTTTACAGTTAATCAGTGTAGATACAAAAAGAAACTAGAGTTTTATTAGCAAAACTGCATATTATAGTTGAAGGGTACTGAATAC
The DNA here is from genome assembly GCF_000317375.1 of Microtus ochrogaster. Classification (NCBI taxonomy): domain Eukaryota; kingdom Metazoa; phylum Chordata; class Mammalia; order Rodentia; family Cricetidae; genus Microtus; species Microtus ochrogaster. The sequence goes on along the minus strand of NC_022035.1, from coordinate 14,785,705 downwards.
ATTTTTTAATTTTTTGCATAAATGAAGAAACTTGGGTTGAAATACTCATGTGAGAAGTTGAATCTCTTTCTGCAAAAGAAAGATGCAGGCTTTCCTTAGAAGCCATTTTCTTGACTTGCACTTACCTTTTCAATGATTGATTTTTGCTATATATGTGCTACTGAGTTAGATGAATGCTGTAATTTTATTCTGTATGAAGATATAATTTTATAACTTTTATTTTTATTCTGTTTTCAGACACAGTTCTACTACTTCAGGAACTAAGCCAAACATCAGTACGGGTGCTTTATATGGAAACCTTCAGAGGATATGATTTTCTTGAAACCAAAAGCCATATATGGCTTGGCAGGTTTGAGAAGGAAGACTTAAGAAATATCTCTTTCCTTTGCCCTCTAGTAAATGTACCAAAGCTGCCTAAGAAATGTATGACACTGGATAAGGATGGTGCCGCAGAGTAGACAAAAGTCAAGATGTAGGAAGAATGCACACAGTTATAGTATTTTTTTAAATTAATTTTGTTTTGTTTTCTTCCCCCCCCCCCTCCAAGACTGGGCTTATGTGTAGCTTTGGGTCTTGTGCTGGAACTTGCTCTGTAGTTCAGTCTGGCCTCCAGTTCACAGAGATTCCCATGTCTCTGACTCTCAAGTGCTAGGATTAAAGGCATGCGACACCACTGTCAGGCCCAGCTATTGTATTTTCAGGGCTGTGTTAACAGTCTGGTACTCACTGAACTTATGGCTGGGAATAGCAGTTTAGCACAACATTTGTATTTTGAAGATTATTTTACAGAAGTACTTTTCTTGTCATTTGTCCATACAGTAATTAGGTAAATGTTCATTTGGTACCCTTACCTGTAAAAAACTTATAGAAATTATAATTTCATTAATTTTAAGATCACATTAACTAAACCATTTACATTTATTGATTTTGTTTTGAATTGCAACTATATCAAATACTTATAAAACTTTGACTGTACACTTGAATTGGAGCAGATTTTTTCTCTTTCCCACAAAACTGGGAAGAAGAAAGTAACTCTAAGAGAAAAAAAAAACAAAGAACCTACAATGGTGGATCTGCTACTTTTTAACCAATTAACTGAAAATTTTTACTTAAGATTCATTTACCTCCTGTCAATTCCCTAAAAAACACCCATGCCCAAATTTCCTGATGAGATTGCTGGTATGCTGATTTCTCCTACTTTTCTAGGATGGGTGTTTTGTGCAGACAATAGAGAGCAGCTACTACTAATAACTAAAGAAATTAATTTTGATAAGATACTCCAATAAAAGAAGATAGAAAATATTTGTTTTTCTGTGTCTGGGTTACCTCACTTTTTGATCTTTTTTCAGCCCATTTACTTGCATAGTTCATGATTTTATTCCACTTACTTAAAGTTGAAGAGTATTCCATAGGGTATATGTACCTCATTTTCATTACCCATTTCTTGATTGGAAGTCATTTTTTTCCCATTTCCCATTCATCATGAATATATTCGTTAAGGATGACATCAGAAAATATGCCAAAGTGGATGGAGTAAAGCTGATGATGCCTCAACCATACACACAGAATTAAAGGCAGAGAGGTGGTCCTTCCCAGGGAAGAGCAAACCATTTGATTTTTCCAGTTCCAAATTATCAGTGCCAAAAGCATACATACAATTCACATCATAAGAACTCAACAGATTATATTTATGAATATACAGGAGTATATGAATTCATATATGCAATAAAAACTAATGAGAAATAGACTAAGAATTTCAGAGAAAGCAGAGAGAGGTATACAAAACAGTTTGTAAGAGGTAAAGGAATGGAGAAATTTTGTCATTAAATTATATTCTCAAAAAATAAATATGTAGCTAGTGTTTTTCTGTCCTGCCAGCCTGCTCCAAAATAAACATCAAAAAGATTTATTATTAATTATGAAAGGTTGGCTGATAGCTTAGGCTTGTTTCTAACTAGCTCTTATAATTTAGATTAACATATATTTTTATTTTATATCTACATTCTACCCTATGAGTTTTACCTCTATCCTATTGTGTGGGTCCTACTCTTTCAGCTTCTCTCTTCTCTTTTTTTTCTTCCCAGCATTCTCTCTGCCCTGAGAATCCTGGCTAGCTATTATTTTTTCAGTTTTTTATTAAATCAATCAATGTGACATCTTTGCATTGTGTAATCAAGTATCTCACAGCAAAGATAAAATAAAATACAAAAGAAACAAGGAGGCTATAACAACATCAAAAATACAAAATCAACTCTTTGACACTGGACCTACAAATTTTTGGATATGAAACCAAAATACCAGAGCTAGATATAGAATTTTTTCTGTAAGATATAGACTCAGGAGTATGTAGACGTTCCCAAACAGTGCAAGGTACCATCATTGTTCCTTGATGACCGTCAACCCTACACAGTAAGACCTAATTACTGAAGATATTACATACCCTGGATATGGAAAACAGAGAAACCAAACTATAATTGAACTGGAGGTTTTATCTCTGATAACCATAACCCACAATACCCAGAAGATGAGGCTTAGACTGATAAATTTTGGGAGGTGTATAGAAATTGTGGTGGTTTGAATGTAAAGGGCCACAATAGGCTCATAGGGTGTGACATTATTGGGATTGTGGTACTGTTGGAGGAATGGGTGGGCTTTGAGGTTTTAGAAGTTCAAGGCAGGCTCAGTGTTACTCTCTGCATGTGAATCCAGATGTAGAACACTGAGCTACCTTTCTAGTACCATATCTATCTACATGCAGTCATGCTTTCTGCATGACAGTAATGGACCAAACCTCTGAGATGGTAAGGGAGTCCCAATTAAATGTTTCTTTTATAAGAATTGCCATGGTCACAGTGTCTCTTCGTAGCAATAGAAACACTAACCAAGACAGAAGTAGATACTGGGAGTAAGGTATTGGTATGATAGGTTAGACTATGTTTTTCTGTGGAGAAATATGGAACACTTTGGAACCTTGAACTAGAAAAGTGATTGGACATTTTAAGCAGGACTTCATGAAACACCATAGTAGATGCATTTAAGACATTGGAGGTGAGGATAATTTGAACTGTAGGGTGATGGAGGTGGGTCTTGTATCTTATCTGTTGCTTTCATTGGTTAACTAATAAAGGAACCTGCTTGGCCTGATAGAACAGAAAATTAGGTAGGCGGAGTAAACAGAACAGAATGCTGGGAGAAAGAAGCCAAGTCAGGCAGTCGCCATGATTCTCCCACTCCAGACAGAGGCAGGTTAAGATCTTTCCTGGTAAGCCAGCTCATGGTGCTACACAGAATATTAGAAATGGGTTAGATCAATATGTAAGAGCTAACCAATAAGAGGCTGGAACTAATGGGCCAAGGAGTGTTTAAGAGAATATAGTTCCCGTGTAATTATTTCGGGGCATAAACTAGCCAGGCGGCCATGAGCCGGGGCGGCATGGACGCAGCCTGCTATTCTGATCCTTTCAACAGTAGGGGTCAAACTCAAGAGGTTTCAGAAGAGAAGAATATTAATATGTGACTAGAGATTGTTCTTCTGATATTTTGGTGAAAAATGTGGCAGTTTTTTTTTTTGGTCTTATCTGAAATATTTGCCTAAGGTTAAACAAAAGAGATTCAGATTAATTGTTTTAGCAGAGAAGATTTCAAAAGAGGTTGTTATTAATTATGTCATATGCTTATTAGTGGTCGTTTGAGGCAGGGCAATAGCACAAGCACAAGCAAGTGCATGCAAACTCTCAATGAGCAAGCAAAATTGTCCAAGACAATGTGTAAGCATACCAAAAGCATGGTAACTAATGACGAATGCTCCTAGTCAATCACAACACACCAGCAGTGACTGCAAGTTTCAAAAGTACTGAGCAGAAACATTCCTGCCACAGCTTAATTTCTCTTACCCAATAAAAGCCCCCAACCTGTTTACAATAAAGGGCTTCTGTATTGGATCCTCTCTGAGTCTCTGCATCTTCTCACCACCTAGCCCCTGGAAACAGGGACCGCAGAAGGATGTCATTCATTATGTCCCATTTGGCAAGCTGAAATATATACATGTAATTATTGACACCCATTCCTCTTCTGTGTCTGCTTTGGTTCAAATAGGGCAAAAGGCCACAAGAGCTATAAAGGCACTAAAATCAGAAGTGTTGGTTATGGGGTTACCCTGGGCAATAAATACTGACAATAGTCCAACTTATTTTTCCCAGACATTAAAGACTTCTAATAGAGCTAGAAAATCAAACACTCAACAGGGATTCCCTATAATCCTCAAGGTCAGGATATTGTAGACAGAGTAAATTGCTCCCTAAAAGGAGAGCTTGTCAAGGTCATCTCAGAAAATAAAAAGGATCCTCATGAAGCCTTGGTGGAGGTCCTTCCTCTTAAATTTTTTTCTTTGACTTTGATGAGGAGGGCCTTAGTTTTGCTTATAAACAACTGGCTTCCCTCCCTAGGGAAACCCCACTTCCCTAACTAATGTCTGGCAACCACCTGCCCCCTGTTAAAAAGAGGGCGTGGTTGTGCTTGAGTGTTTCCTCAGAATCAAACCAAACTAATATGGGTGCCATATCAATATATTTGACCAATCATAGACCAGGAAAACATTCCAGACTCCCTACTATGCTAATGCTACTACCCTGCAAAAATTGAACAGCCCATATTTTGGGATCATTGTATTTCTCATATCTAGCCATTTGTTGTTAAGGTAAAAAGGAATTTATTCATTCGATGAAAGCAACATGGGTTAATGATTTGATAAGCCCTAACAAATGTTCCTACAAAAATCCCAGTCAGATGAACAGGCCCATGTTTGGCAATCAGCCCCTTTGTGGAAATCATGCTTCTATAGACTTTAGAAACCCTCCTATTCTTATGAGGAGGCAATTACCATAATGGAACATTTAAGGTCAATAAATCATTTGAAGACTCTGTCCTAATAACACCAAAAACAAATTTTACTTTCAAAGGCACACACGTCTGTGACAAGTTTCCCTTCTTCCTTTTAATAACCAATGCTAGCCGGGCGGTGGTGGCGCACGCCTTTAATCCCAGCACTCGGGAGGCAGAGGCAGGCGGATCTCTGTGAGTTCGAG
>NC_022035.1:14774080-14780521 GCF_000317375.1 Microtus ochrogaster | reverse complement strand
AAAAAAAAAAAAAAATAACCAATGCTAACATAGCAGATGTAAACTACACAGCAAGCCTCTGCATGCTGGATGCCTGCTGAAATCCCAAAGAAATCTCTCATATGTTCTGGTACATACTCCCACATTCTTATGGGTGCCTGTCACCAATGTTGCCCATTATCACAAGGTAAAGCTTGTGAGTCCCACTAGAATAAAGACAGATTTTGGAATAACTACAGCAATCACTGCAGCCATCTTGCTTGAGGCAGCTGGAGGAGCAGTCACTATGGCCTCTCTTATTCAAATAGAAGCCACGGCCAATGCCTTAAACACAGCCATAGAGCAATCAGCTGCAGCCCTCAGCACACAATAGTTAATGCTCACTTTCATATGGCCATTATAAATTTACAACAACAAATTTATTAAATGAAATCATACAAACCTTTTGCTTTTTGGTAAGGGCCAATTGTGATCCTCAATTTCAGTTCATTTGTTTAACTCCACTGAGTTTCTAACATGTCCTTTGGCCAGACAGCAACCAAGAGATAGATTATTGGGACCATGGAATCAAAAGTTTGTTAAACTAATACAACTTAACACAGTTCTATACATTGGACCTACATACTACGTTACTTGACCAAGAATGGGATCACATAAAATCTCTGCTAGACCCCTTTAAACATGGTGTCTTTTTGGAAGGGATGGTGGTGGCTCTAATATTTCTGCCTAAGTGTCTCCTCCAGCTAAGATCCTGCCAACAGCGGGTGAAAAAGGCAACACTCCAGGTGTTAATGGCTGTGAAGTGTGTTGGACTAAAACCTCCAAGGGTGGTCATTCATTCATAGCTAACACAAATACAGGAAGCCGATTAAAGTCCTAGTTTTCCTAGAAGCTCTTACTTTGCTTCCAACTTCTTGGGACCTCCTAGGGACTCAAGCCTTTGAGAACTGGAAGTCAAAGGCATGTACAAGCCTGTCTGCCAGGCCACCCTAAGACAGATACAGCCCAAAATGCTGGGAATTCCCTGAGAAAGAGTTATGAAAATTCATATCTCTCACTAGGTCATCCAATAAAAATATAAATAAATAAAAAGGGTGAGAGAAGGCAGGGCAATAGTGCAAGCACAAGCAAGCACATACAAACTTACAATGAGTAAGTAAAATTGTCCAAGACAATCTGTCAGTCTACCAAAACCATGACAACTAATGACATGATCTCCTCAATAATCTCAACATACTAGCAGTGACTGCCAACTTCAAACCAGAAATGCTCTTATGGCAACTTAATTTCTCTAACCCCATAAAAAATGCCAACCTGTTTACAATAGTTTCTGTATTGGAAACTGCTGGAGCCTGTGCTGTTTCCTTCATGTCTTCTCATCTCCGACCCCCATGGGAAACAGGGACTAAATAACAGGTAGCAGCAACAAACCCAGAAAAACTACAGCCAGCTTCATGTAAATCTATAATAAAAAGGGGCAAGGTGAATAGGAAAAATGGAAAATGTAGAGCTCACGAAGAAAAGGAGTATCAGGAAATGTAAGCAGATTAAATAAAATTTTGATGCTAAGTGGAATACAGGTGGTGACTTTATTGCAAGGCCCTACACAGCTAAACTTCCAACTTATAATATGGAATTTAAAAAAATGTGAAAAGTAAGTAAAGGGAAGCTTAGGACCAAACATTGTTGTGCACACCTTTAATAACAGCACTTAGAAGACAGAGGCCAGTGATCTCTGAGTTCAGACCAGACTGGTCTACAAAGTATTTTAGGACACCCAAACCTAAGCAGTGAAGGAAACCATCAAAACAGAAAACTAATGGAAATGTATTTGATCAAAAGGAACATTTTACAGCTCTTGAAAAAGGCAGAACTTGGAAGTTTTGGAAACGAGGTTCTGCTTTAGAGTCAAGTATATAAGAAAAGGGTAATGGAATTTCCCTCCATGATTAAGGAAAGTCCCTAAAGACAAGAACATGGCAGGGATGTCCCCGTGTGGAAGCTCAGAGCAGCCATTGTGTGATTTTGTGAAGGTGAACCTGGCTTTTCTTGGCTATTCCAAGATGATAGAGCTGTCACAATCATGGGATGCCTGATGAGAAAAGCTGCCAACAGGGATTAGAACCAGTCTAAGAGAAAATAATGTGTTAAAGTAAACAAAGCTGAAAGGAGTTGGAGATCTGAAGAACAATCTGACATCACACATACAGTTCAGAGTTTGTTCAGATGGTTTTTGGTCTTGTATTTTCTCATTATGCTCCCTTCCCTTCATTCTGGAGTGGTGTTGTTTATTTTATGTCATTGTCTGTTGGAAGTATGTGATCCATTTTCTTTCTTTTTCTTTTTCTTATTCTTTTTATAAGGCTTACAGTTAAGAGATTTCTAGGAGTCTCTGAAGAAACTTTTGACTTTTAAACATAGTTGGGATTGTTACAGACTATGAGAACTGTTTTTTAAAGTTTTATTCTTCTTTCATAGATTACATCCCAACCATAGTTTGCTTTCCCTCCACTTCTCTTAGTGCCTCCACCCACTTCCCTTTTTTCCCATATCACTTCCTCTTCTGTTTCCTTTACACACACACACACACACACACACACACACACACACACACACACACACACAAATAGTAGTTACCACAGGTATAGCTCCTGAACATAGCATAACAAGATACAACAAGTCTGGGCACAAATACTCACATCACAGCTGGGCTTGACCAAGTAGGATAAAAGGGATCTGAAGTGCCTGTTACCCTCACTGCTGTTAACTCCACCAGAACACTAACCTACACAGCCATAAGGTATATGATGAGGACCTAGCTTAAACTCAGACAGAGTCTATGTCTTTCGCTTTAGTTTCTGTGAACTCCTATCAAGCATGCTTAGTTGATTTTGTGGCCTGTGTTCTTGAGATGCCCTTGACCACTCTAGCTTCTACAACCCTATCTTCTCTTCCTCTTTGGGGTTTCCCTGGGTACACCTTGTGTTTGACTGTGAGTCTCTGCATTTGCTCCCAATACTAGATGAAGCTCTTTTGATTGTAATTAATTGGGCTAGGCACTGATCTATGAGTATAGCAAAATATGATTAAGAATTGTTTCACTGACTTTTGTTTTTCTTGACAGTAAGGTTTCATTCTATCCTGAGTCTCTGGACTATCCTGTTCTGATTTCTGGCCATCTAGTTTGTGTCATGCCTGGGATCTTTAGTATGGTCCTCAAGTTGAACTAGTATTTGATTGACAATTCCCCCAAGTTTAGTGCTACAATTGATTCAACAATTATTGCACTCAGGAATGGATGTAGGTTGAAGATTTTGTAGCTGGATTGATGTACCATTCCCACTGCTAGGAGAAAATCAAATCTTCTTTGAGATTCCATCTTACACCTGTCAGAATGGCTAAGATCAAGAATACAAGTGACAGATCATGCTGGTGAGGATGTAGATAAAGGAGAACACTCCTCCATTGCTGGTAGGAGTTCAAACTTGTATAGTCACTAAATAAAAAAGTATGACAGTTCCTCAAAAAATTGGGAATCAATCTATATTCCAGGAATATTACTATTGGTCCTATACCCAAAGGAGGCTCCGTCCTAACAAAAGGACACTTGCTCAACCATGCTTATTGCAGCTTTATTTATAATAGTCAGAAACTGAAAACAACATGAATGTCCCTCAAACAAAGAATAGATAAAAAATGTATAGTAATACATAGTAATAGTAACAGACTATTACTCAGCTGTTAAAAATGATGGCATCATGAAAATTATAGTCAAATAAATAGAACTAAAAAAGATCATTCTAAATGAGGTAACACAGGCCCAGAAAGACAAACATGGTATGTACTCATTCATAAGTAGATAATATCTGTTAGGTAAAGGATAATCATGTTACGATCCACAGACCCAGAGAGTCTAAATAAAAAGGAAAGATCAGGGCATACAAGTATATTCCTGGGAAGGGGAAATAGAATATATTTTGCAGATTGACTTGGGGTGAGGGGAAATGGGTGTAGGAGGGAGTCAACCATGGAGACTTTTGAAGTTGGACTAAATGCATTTTGTATCATGATATGGGAAAGAATGCATTTCTGGCACCTAGATGTGATCCAAATGTATAAGTAGGGAGATCACAGGTCCTGTTAGAAAATCTACTACTGATGTTTTCCCAAATGAGCATGCAGTTAAAATGCCTTCTAAACATTTGTGTTTATACATCTGGCCTAGTTTATTGCTCAGTCTTGGCCATAGAAGTCATATTAGGTAATTAGCAAATTAAACAGGTGGTCAAAATTTTGGGAAAACAACGTGAGAATAAGCAGTATCTGATGAATTGATGTCAAATAGGACATTAATGTCATCCATTCTGAAGTTGAGGAAACAAAATGCAAGGCACAGATGGATTGTAGGAACTGAAGAATGGGAAGTAATTCAGTGCACATGGTTTTCTCAATTATACACACACACACACACACATATATACATATCCATACACACACATATATATATATATATATATATATATAAAATATCTTGGATATATCCAAGAACACAGAGCAGAAACTGGAGAAATAACTCAGAGGCTAAGAGATTAAGGGAACTGGCTACTCTTTCATAGGACCTAGATTTTAATTCATAGCACTGACATGGCAGCTCAGAGCTGTCTGTGATTCCAGTTCCAGAGAATCAGACATCCTCACATCAATGCACATAAAGTTAAATAAATTAGTTTTTTAAAAAGGACACAGAGCAGCTATGACTACCTCCATAACAGTCAGGGGAAAAAAAGGAGGTAAAAGAAGGTCTGGGTGGGGGAGAGGAAGAGGAAGAATGAGAAGGAGGAAGAAGAGGAAGGAATGAATAGTAAGCATGAACAAAGAAAGAAAATGAAGAAGGAGAAGAGTGGAGAAAGAGTATGAAGTAGGGAGGAGGGCTAGTTAACAAAAGTCACCAAGGCTGCTGAGATTGGAAAGAGAGGGGGCAGTAGGTTAATGTAATAACTGTGTGTTATATACAACATGAATCTATGTATGCTTTCTTTTTCAGATTCTCTCTCTCTCTCTCTCTCTCTCTCTCTCTCTCTCTCTCCCCCCCCCCATCGCCCTCTCTCTTTCTTTCTTCATTTCTTTCTTAATTATTCTTCATTGTTTTGGTCTTTTTAATTTGAAAAATGCTCTCAATTGTGTAGCCCAGGATTTCCTGTAATTCATTCTTTAACTTAAGCTGATCTAAAGCCTGTGGCCCTCTGCACTGAATTTGTAACAATCCTCTTGCCTCAGACTCATTTATAGTAGAATCAAATGTGTGAACCAAATTCCTGGAAAAACTGATTTTCTTTTAAATTTAGCTACAGTATGTGTGAGCGGCCACATGTTTCATGTTCAGTAAGTAGATCATATCATATGCCAAACTCACTATTTCTAAAATTTATGGATTCCTTTTTACCTCTGGAGACTAGGCATTAACTGACCATTTTTATCCTTTTAGGCATTGTCAGTCTTCTATAAGAATATTAACTTCTAAGAGCTTACTCTTATGTCAGACACAGATGAAAAATAACATGAGCATAAAATATCCCATCGTTTTCATATGAAATCAAATCTTAACTTTATGTGTACAAAATTATACACACACAGATATAATTGAGGCTTGATTTTACTTTGGTATGATTACATGAATTGTTAATTGTTTTCTGAAAAATTATGATATTTATTTCAATGGTTATTTCTGACATTACAAGAAAGCCTAAATAACCACAGGTATACATCGATACCTTTATGTTTCAGCACTTTTATTCCTTGCATTAATAACTTATAGTTCAAATGATGATTCTATATGATAATAAATGTCTCCATTTGTATTTGAATGTTATTGTTGTGAAAAGAGAACAATTTTATTGACTTCAAAACTATGTCTAATTACTGTATTCATAGGAAAGCCAGCTGCATGCCACTGGATTCTCTTCACACATTCTCACCAGCCACAAGGTGTTCAACATGCTGCATACTCATTTAGGGCTCAGATTCTTGTTCTAAACTTATTGATTTTTAGAGAAATTAATTTTCCTGTGGTTTTTCAACTATAATCTGAGATTCATTCCATTTAAGATTGCTCTTAGATATGATGGGGAACTCATATTACTTTCTGTATTATTGTGTTTTATCCCTGGAATATAAAAATAATAATATGCATAAACATAAAAGAAAAGTAATTACTCTTTTCCTTGAACTGAAATTATCAGGAGCATCTGTATCATGTTTTAAAGTTTACCTGGGGAACATAGGCCCTCCTAAAATTCATTCCTTTCCTTTGAGCCATTCCATAAAATATAAACTACTTAGGAAATATCTATTCTTTTAAAAAATATTTCTAGCTCTTGATGATGACACAGAATTTTTTTTAATTTTATTTTTTTTATTGAGAAAAGGAAAAAAAAACAAGTTTCTGCCTCCTCCCAGCCTCCC
>NC_022035.1:14768585-14772852 GCF_000317375.1 Microtus ochrogaster | reverse complement strand
TAAGAATTGTGCTTCCGTGCTCCCCTATCCAACCTTCCTTTATCCCAATCATCCTGTTTCATAAAAGAAACAGGATCAAGAATTTTTTTAATACAATCTTTTCCCATTTTATGCAACTATCCTCATTCCTACTTCCTCCCCTTCTCTTTCTACTCCCATCTTTCCCCCACCTCATTCCCCACACACCATAAAGGGTAAGGCCCTCCCATGGGAAGTTAACAAAGTCTGACACTTCACTTCAAGGCAAGACCATAGACCTCTACCCTATATCTAGGCTACTTACAGGGGAAGGACAGTTTGGGCATCCTCTCCACTGTTGCTTACAGTTTTAGCTGGGATCATCTTTGTGGATTCCAGGGAATTTTCCTCATGTAATGTTTCTCGATAGACCTTTAATGGCATCCTCAATCAAGATATCTCTTTCCTTTCTCTACCTCACTGTCCTTTCTCCTATTATTATTATTATTATTATTATTATTATTATTATTATTATTATTATTAAAAAATTCCACCTCTTTCCCTCCTCCCATTTCCCTCCCCCCATCCTCCCACTTCTCCTACCCCTCCTTCTCCAATCCAAAGAGCAGTCAGGGTTCCCTGCCCTGTGGGAAGTCCAAGGTCCTCCCCCCTCCATCCAGGTCTAGGAAGGTGAGCATCCAAACAGACTAGGCTTGCACAAAGCCAGGACACACAGTAGGATCAAAACCCAGTGCCATTGTCATTGGCTTCTCAGTCAGCCCTCATTGTCTGCCACATTCAAGGAGTCATGTTTGATCACATGCTCCATCAGTCCCAGTTCAGCTGGCCTTGGTGTGCTCCCATTAGATCAGCCTCAACGTCTCAGTGGGTGGGTGCACCACTCGCGGTCCTGACTTCCTTGCTCATGTTCTCCCTCCTTCTGCTCCTCATTTGGACCTTGGGAGCTCTGTCCAGTGCTCCAATGTGGATCTCTGTTCTTGAGCATCCCAATCCTTTATAACCTCTTCCTCCTTTCTCTTTTCCCCTCTCACTTCCCTTCCACCCTACTTCTCCCTTATTTCCTAATTTTCTCAGAAGGTCTTGTCTCTTTCCCCTTCCCAGTGGGATCCATGTATGTCCCTCTTCGGGTTCTCCTTGTTACCCAGTGTCTCTGGGATTGTGGACTATAGGCTGGCTAAGCTTTGCTTTACATCTAATATCCACTTACGAGTGAGTACATACCATGCTTGTCTATCTGCGTCTGGGTTACCTCATCAAGATACATTTTCTAGTTCCATCACTTCTTAACTTAATATCCAGGTAATCTAATACCCTTCTGACCTTTAAATGGGCTAGGCACAGATATGGTGTGAATACATAAATGCAGACAAAACCTTCTTACACATAAAATAAATCTATCTATAAAAAGTAGAAATGAATATTAAAGCTATTGTAGAACTCTACCCACCTCATAATGACTAAATCTCTCATGAATACATGTTAAAACTGTAATAAAGTATCATTAGAAAAAAGCTTTCTTAGAATTGAAAATTTAATTAGTGGATGTAAAAGAAACTGAAACCCAAGGGTTATGAACTACCATTTTTATGTTTTCTTTAATAATAGATGATAGATGACTTATGAATCATCGTATAAAGTAAATAAAAATCAATTTGTCACTAATAATTAAGAAATGTTATGATTAATTATGTATTACTACTACAAGACTAATTGAGCAAAAGATATAAATATGCTTTTCCTTTGAACTTGCTAAAATCAATATAAAATTCTACTTTAAGATTAAGATTAAAGGTCCATGAACATAAAGTAAAATTTATGACTAAATGTTCAAAAAGTTTAGAATTATTTTGAAATTTTTTATGAGTATACATCAAAATAATCCAATAAATAACTTGTCAAATAGATTAAAAAATAAAATCAGGGCTTCTTCATAAGCACAAATCATAATCTATTTTATTATTATTTAATTTAATTATAGTCATAGAGATATATTAGACATATAGAAAGGAGTCACACATTTTTTTTCATACATATGTTTAAAATTTTGATATGCAAAACAGTGTACTAAGATATTGGGAGAAGAGTGTGAGTAGTAAGAAATGGAAATTGAAATAGTTGATTATGAGGGGTAGAGGAAGCATGACAGGAGAAAAAGAAGATGAAAGAATTGTTACAGTCAATTAAACACTATCACCGAACCAGAGGAAGCAGAATAACTGAACCATTTGAAAGCACTGATAATATAAAAAGAACTAAAGGGTTTTTAGTTTTATATTTTTCCTGATAAAATATTCTTAAGTCTGACCATAATATATTGAGGTGGAAGGTATTTCAATGTACAGATTTCTATTACAAGTCAGTCAGGAAAGCTCAAACACAAAGACAAAAAAAAAAAATAACCAAAGAATCCTAAACTGCCTGTGAGTGGATTATCATTGAATAGCCACAAGATGGATCTTTTCCCAAATGGACCAAATGGGAAAAATCCAATGTCACCCTTTCTTTGATTTCTAAAATTTAAATATTAATCCTTCACCTACACCCAGCTCCCCTACATGACCTCCAACATCTCATAGCTTCTTCCTCTAAAATGTCTTTTATAAATAACAGGGAAGCTGAATACATGAAGCTTGAACAATATAGCTGCATAAACAAGACATGTTCCTTCTTGTTTGGATGTAAAATGGATGAGTGATAGCTATACACATAATTTTCTTTTCACTTCTGGTATGGGAAGTCCTTCTGTATATTTGTTGCTTTTATTGGTTAATGAATAAATAATCTTCCTTGGCCTGTGATAGGGTAGAGTAGAGCTAGATGGGGAAAACTAAATTGAATGCTGGGAGATAGAAGGTAGAGTCAAGAGAAGCCATGTAGCTCCACCAGAGACAGAAGCTGGATAGAACATTGCTAGTTAGCCACAACCACGTGATGATACACAGATTAATAGAAATAGGTTAAATTAAGACGTAAGAGCTAGCCAATAAGAAGATAGAGCTAATAGGCCAAGCAGTGATTTAATTAATGCAATTTCTTTGTGCTTATTTTGGGGCTGAGCAGTCAGGAACAGACAAGCCTCCTCCTTACAACACATTTCTATCTTAAGATCAAGGCTCTGCCAGTAAGAAACCTCTAAGAAGGAAGATGATAGTGTATAATCAAACCCTGGGCTAACCCAGAAGACCTCAGGTGTAAATTCTCTGGAGATGAAGGTATTAGGCAAATACTATGGGATAAGCTATAAAACTCCATTTCTAAAACAATATCAAATGGTGGTATTGAAATGAGAGCCTTCAAAACAGAAAATGAAGACTGACAATGAAATGTTTTATTTCATTATTGTGAAAATATAAGTACATTTGGAGATATTGAGGTTATGGTTCTTCCTAATATTTTCCAATGTAGATGTTAAAAAATAAAGAACAGGGCTGAAGAGATGGCTCAGTGGTTAAGAGCACTGCCTGCTCTTCCAAAGGTCCTGAGTTCAATTCCCACCAACCACATGGTGGCTCACAACCATCTGTAATGAGGTCTGGTGTCCTCTTCTGGCCTGCAGCCTGCAGACATACACACAGACAGAATATTGTATACATAATAAATAAATAATAAATAAATAAATAAATATTTTTTTTTTAAAAAATAAAGAACAGCATTGAAATAGTTGAAGGTATTCAAGAATATAATAGTTTACTTTGGTATGAAATATATATCAATTGACAACAGAAAAAACAAAAAAAATAATTAACAAACTTATAGGAATATAAAGCAATGATATTATGATAACACTAAAATAAGGAAAATATGAATAATTGAGATGTGAAACTAATTGGATAGATAGTTGAAGTTAAAATTTGAGTTATATTTTCTACAATTTGATATTTAAAATGACATCCTAAGAAATTAAAAATGAGTAAGTATTAGAATAATTTTTTCCACAGAAAACAATACTGACAGTCAATGAACCTAGGAAGAGTGATGAAAACTATCAGTTATGCAGAAGTAGAAATATATGTTATACTGTTACATGTGCAGTAGAATGGCTAGGTTAAAAGTTGCAGAACTTTAAGAGTAAAGCTCAGTGTGCAGAGTAATAAAACCAAATTTAATCAATATTTATGTATATACCAATCTATCCCTAAAGATGGCTATAGAAGGAAATTTCCAATCTGAGAATGTAAACTACAACCAAGGAAACACAGGGAATAAAAATACCTCAGATCAGGAAAGTCAAAAGAAGAGAAGCATACACACACACACACACACACACACACACACACACACACACACA
>NC_022035.1:14764940-14768485 GCF_000317375.1 Microtus ochrogaster | reverse complement strand
AGAGAGAGAGAGAGAGAGAGAGAGAGAGAGAGAGAGACACGCAGACACAGACACACTCATACCTACGCAGAGTCAAACACACATACAACAACAACAAATAACAGGAATAAGCAATCATTGATTATTGATATCTTTCAACTTCAGTGTTCTTATCCTGTCACCACCCGCAAAAGGGTCAGACTAGCAGGATGGAGTGGAAAACAGGATGCATCCTTCTGCTACATCCAAGAAACACACCTTAATATCATGAACAGACATCATCACCTCAGAGTAAATGGTTTGAAAAAGAGATTCCAAGTAAATGGACATAGAAATCAAGTTATAGTAGCCATTGTTCAAACAAATAAGAGGGGATAGAAAAGGACACAATAGTCTCATCAACAAAAATCAATCAAGAGGGCACTGAAATTCTTAACATGTAACAAACACAAGGGAACTAGTTTATAAGAGAACCACTATTAGAGATTAAATCACATATTCAACTTCTCACATCTTGATAATTGAAAAATTCAATACCATACTTTTGCAAATAGACCGGTCTTTCAGACAAAAACTAAACAGATAAATGATAGAAGTGAGTGACATTATAAACCAAAGAGAACTGCTAGAAATTTACAGAACATTTCACTCAAACACAAAAGGATATATCTCCTTTCCTGTACCTCATGGAACTTGCTCCAAAAATGACTACTCCAGTACCAAGCAAGTATAAACAAATACAAGAAAATTAAAGTAACACCCTACATCCTATCTGATCACCCCAGATCAAACCTGGCATCATCAACAACAGAATGCTTACAACTCATGAAACTGAATACATCTTTTTTTGGCATGAAAAATAGACTAACAAAGAAACAAGAAAGAAATGAAAACTTTATAGAATAAAATTAGAAATGAATACACAACATACTCCAAATGTATGGGACATAGGGAAGACTGTTTTAAGAGGCAAATTCATAGCATTATGTGACTATCTAAAACACTGGAGAGATGTCATCCTAAGCAAAAACAAAATAAAACTTAACAGCATAACTGAAAGCTCTAGAACTAAAAGAAGAAAGCATACCTACAAGGACTAGTTTGCATGAAATAATCAAATTCAGGGCTGATATCAATTAAAAAATGTACAAAGAATCAATGTAATGAAGAGTTTGAGTACAAGTATAAAATTCAAATGGACCAGCAAACTCTCATTCAAATTAAAAAGAAGAGAAAGAATATACAAATTAATAAAATTATAAATAAAAAAGTCATAACAATAAACAATGAGGAAATCCAGAGAATGGTAAAGACATACTTAAAACTTTTACTCCAAAAATGTGAAAATCTAAAAGAAATTGAAAATTCTCTTGACACATACCAATCATCAAATTAAATAAAGATAAGATAGGTAATTTAAACAGACCTGAAATACTGAATGAATTATAAGTAGTCATTAAAAGTATCCCAATCAAAACCAGCCCAGGACCAAATGGTTTTACCACAGAAATTTACCAGACTTAAAGAAAAGAGTTAATGTCAATAAATGCTCTAATTGTTCAAAAAATAAAAGCAGAAGTAACATTTCTCAGTTAATTTTATAATACCACAGTAACTGTGTTATAAAAACTACACAAAGATCCATCAAAAGAGAATTATTGATGAATTTACCTTGCTATCATATATAAAAGATCCATAATAAAATAATTATACCTGGAACAAAGAATCCACCAGAAAGAGCATTCGTGGGAACAAATAGGTATCATTTCAGAGATGTAGGGGTGGTTCACCATATGTAAATCAATAAATGAAATCCACCCTTTGGAAAAAAAAACCCAAAAGCCAAAATCCACAAGTTTTTCTAATTAAATACAGAAAAGTTCTTTGTCATTATTCAACAGGCCTTAGCTTTGAATGTCCTAAAGAGATTAAAATAACAAGGGATATACACCAACAAAATTAAAACAGTTTACAGTCCATAGTCAACATTAACCTTAATGTAGAAAATCTCAAAGAAATTCCATTAAAATCAGGAACAAGACAAGCTTGTCTACTCTGTCCACACCTATTTAATACAATGTTTATAATTTTAGAGCAAAAGAAAATTGAGTAATATCCCAGAGACACAAATTGAAAACGATGAAGTTAAAATATCTTTACTTTCAGTGTATATGGTAGTGTATATGACTAACCCAATAAGTTTCATAGGAAACTAAACCTACATGTAATAAACAGTTTTAGCAAAGATACTGGGTAAAAACTTACCTAACAAAAATCAGTAGCCCTCATACATACAAATGACAAAAAGACTGAGATGAAATCATGGAAATAACAGCTTTCACAATAGCCTCAGATAATATAAAATATCTTGGGATAACTCTAACCAAGAAAGTGAAAAACTTGTGTGATAAAAACTTTAAGATGCACAAGAAAGAAATTAAATATATTAGAAGATGGAATGATCTTACATGCTCATAGATGGGTAAGATTAACAGTAAAAATAGACATCCTATCAAATCAATCTATAGATTTAATATAATCCTTTTCAAAATCTCAGCACAATTTTTCACCAGTTCTTAAAGGACAATTCTCAGCTGGAATTTGGAAAAACAAAATAACCCAGAACAACCAAATTGATTCTTTAAAAAACTATAATAATAAACAACATGGTATTGACACAAAACAGTCACATTGATCAAGGGAATCAAATTGAAGTCACAGACATTAATCCACACACCAAAAGGGATCTGATTTTTTATAGAGTAGCTAGAAACACTCCCTGGAAAAAAAAAAAAAAAAAAAAACAAGTGGTGCTGTTAAAATGGATGGCCGTGTTTAGAAGAATCCAAACAAAACCATGTTACCCTGAACAAAATTGCAAACCAAATGGGTTAAAACTTCAACATAAAAAAAAGGCATAATGAACCCAACAAGAGAAACCCAGAAATAGTCTTGATCTCAGTGACATAGGAGAAGACTGAATAGAACAGCCTAGGTTCTGAGATCAACAATTAGTAAATGGAAATCAAGAAATTGTGTAGGCAGAAGACATCGTCGTTCCAAGTGACAGGCTCCATAATGGGAAAAAGATTTTTATCAATACCACATCTAATATAGGGCCAATATCTGAACTACTAAAGAACTCAGAAAATAGGTATCAAAAAAACCAATAATTCTATTTAAAAATGTTGTGCAGATCAAAACACAGACTTCTCAATAGAGGAAACTCGAAACTTAGCCATCAGGAATTCAAACCAAAACTACTTTGAGATTTCACTTTGTACCTCGCAGAATGGATAAATTCAAAAAAAACAAGTTGCAGCTTATGGTGACCAGGATGTGGAGTAAGAGGAACAGTTATCCATTGCTGGTGGAAGGGAATGCTTTTACAGCCACTCTAGAAATCAGGATAGGAACTTGCTAGGAAGACTGAAATTGATTTACTTTAAGATCCAGGCATAACACTCTGGGTCCTATCCCCAAAGTACTCTTCAACCTACACAAAAGACACTTGCATGGACATTTTCAGTTCTCCCTTGTTCATAATAGTCAGAATTTGTAAAAAA
>NC_022035.1:14761767-14764840 GCF_000317375.1 Microtus ochrogaster | reverse complement strand
AAAAAAAAAAACAACAACAACAACAAAAAAAAACAAAAAACAAGATGTCCCTCAACAGAATAATGGGTAATGGAAATATATTCTCAATGGAGTATTACTCAGTCATTTAAAAACTGACATCATTCTGGATATGGATTATTTCACTCAGTATGATTTTTTTCTAATTCCATCCATTTGCCTGCAAATTTTTTTTCTTTTTCCATTCCTAGGTAAAGAGACATCTAGTTTGTTTCCATGTTCCTGCTATTAAAAATAAAGCTGCGATAAACATAGTTGAGTAAGAATCCTTTGAGTTTGATTGAGCATCCTTTGAGTATATGCCCAAAGGTGGTATGGTTGGATCTTGTGGTAGGTTGATTCTCAGTTTTATTTGTAACCTCCACACTGCTTTCCAAAGTGGCTGTACAAGTTAGCACACCTACCAGTAATGGAGTATTTCCTTTCCTGTAATCCTCTCAAGATGACCTGTCACTCATGGTTATGACATTAGACATTCTGACAGGTTTAACATGGAATTTCAGAGTCATTTTGCTTTGCATTTCCCTGATGATTAAAGATGATGCATATTTCTTTCAGTGTTTCTCAACCATTCAAGATTCTTCTGCTCAGAATTCTCTGCTGAGATCTATACCCTATTTTTGATTGTTTTTTTATTTATTTTTGATGTCTAGTTTCTTGAGTTCTTTCATATTTTCAAAATCAGCCCTCTGTCATATGTGGGTTTTGGGAGATCTCTTCCCACTCTGTAGATTGCTGTTTTTTTCCTACTGACTGTTATAAGGAGGCTGCTAGTTAGTTTCCAGGTCGCCCGACAGCTCAGACCTCAAATAACTACCCAGAAACTGTATTAACTAAATCACTGAATGGCCCATTAGCTCTAGCTTCTTATTGGCTAACTTTTACATCTTAATTTAAACCATTTCTTCTAATCTGTGTATCAACATGAGGCTGTGGCTTATCAGATAAAATTCTGGTGTCTGTCTCCGGCGAGGCTACATGGCTTCTCCTTACTCTGCCCTTCTTTTTCCCTGAAATCAGTTTAGTTTTCCCCACATAAATACGTTCTTCCCTGATATAGGTCTAAAGCAGTTTCTTTATTCATTAAATGTAATCACAGCGTACAGAGGGGAATCTCACATCAATTGACAGTGTCTTTAGCTTTACGGAAGCTTTTCAATTTCAGAAGGTTGCAGTCATTAATTGTCAATTTTAGTGTCTTCATTATTGGTTTCTTGTTCAACAACTTGTATGCTGAGGCAGTGCAAAAAGCTATTTCCCATTTTCTCATCTGCCAGGTTCAGTGTACTGGGTTTTACATTGAGTTCTTGTGTAGTGTGGTAGCTGTGGATCTACTTACATTCTTCTGTATGCCTTTATCAAGTTATATGAGTATCATTTGATGATGCTTTCTTTTTTCCATTTTATAAATTTAACTTTTTTGTCAAAAATCGGGTGTTCATAAATATGTGGAGCTATGTTGGGTCTTCAATAGGAGTTAGTTGATCCAACTGTCAATTTTGATACCATGCAGTTTTTTTTATTGTTCTAGCTCTGTAGTAGAGCTTGAAACCAGGGACAGTGGTAGTTCAAGAAGTTTTTTTCTTGTAGAGGAATTTTAGCTATCCTGTTTTGTTTTTGTTTTGTTCCATATAAAGTTGAGCATTGTTCTTTCAAATTCTGTAAAGAATTGTTTTGTGATTTTAGTAGGGAATTGCATTGTCTCTGTAGATTGTGTATGGTAAGAAGACCATTTTTACTGGCAATCCTACTGATTCAAGAACATTGTAAACCAGATACAGAATAGCAAACATGGTATTTACTCATTTAAAAGTGTATAATGACTATAAAATAAAGGATAACTATGTTATAATCCACAGGTCCAGAGAGACTGGGTGTCAAGGAAGTTTCAACAGTAAACACGTGGCTGTTCCGGGAAAGGGAAAATAGAAAATATTTCATGAGTGGACTTTGGTTGGGTTGGGAGGAGAATATGAGCAGTAAGGTTGGGGGACTAGGGGAGAGCTCTGAAAGAAACTATTGGAAAGGGGAACATTTCTAGGTTAGGTAGAACCTGGTGCAAGGGAATCTCACAGGATTATACAAGGATGATCCCAGCAGATATGTATTCCGACCTCAATAATTCCTGTGGCCATGTAAGATTTCCAGTGGAGAGACTGGAACACAAATGCAGCCACATAACCTTTTACCTACTGTCTGTCCTACTTATAGGCTGTACTAGGTAAATGGTGGCCTAGAGATTGAGTGAGTTGCCAACCAATGACTGCTATAGCCAAAAACTCATTCTGAAAGAGTAAACCCACCCGTGACACCACCTGGAGCACTAGAATTTACAGGCTGGATGAACCAAGACATAGGATAAAATGAAACACTAATGGAGAAAATATGTCAATGTAATGATACCTAAATATATTCTGCTTTATTCACAGGTAATGCCTAGCCCAATTGTCATCAGAGAGGCTTCATCCAGCAACTGATGGAAACAGATGCAGACCTACAGACCGAACTTGGGGAATCGTGCAAAAGAGGGGAAAAAGATTGTTGGAGCCAGATATGTCAAGGACAAGACACAAACCTAAATAAAATCAACTAACCTAGGCCTATAAAGGGGCTTACATAGATGGAACCAACAGCTAGGGAGTCTGCAAAGGACTGACCTAGCCCCTCTGCACGTATATGACAGTTGCATAGCTTGGTCTTCTTGTGGGACTCTTAACAGTGGGTGTAAGGGTTGTCTCTGAACCCTTTTGCTGGTTTATGAGATAATATTCCTCATACTGTTCAGCCTTAATACGTGGTGAGGTCCTTAGTCTTACCTCAACGTATTTTGCAAAAAAAAAATATCCAAGTATACAAGATTATGTATTAAATTTTATTTTATCAAATAAGTGTTTACATTCTTAATTTGGTGATCATTCTTACATCATTTTTGAGGAGTCAGGGAATCATGTAGGGCCCATTTTTATCATCTGTGTATGGGATATTCTTTTTTTTATAAATTTATTTATTTATTAAAGATTTCTGTCTCTTCCCCTCCACCGCCTCCCATTTCCCT
>NC_022035.1:14757583-14761552 GCF_000317375.1 Microtus ochrogaster | reverse complement strand
ATGGGATATTCTTGAAGATAAAAAAAAATCTTGGCCACATTTTATTATGCCAAAAAATAAGTTTTAATAAACCTAAGCAGATTTATTAAAATCATATTCAACATCAGTTCTGACCAGTCCATTATGAAACCTAAAACCTGTGGCAGAAGTACTCCTAATAATAATAAATATGTAGAAATCAAACAATTTATTCATGAAGTTATATTCTGGTCAGGAGGAAATTAAAGAGAACCTTTAAAAACTTTATGAAAAAATTAAATGTAAATTCACGATAGCACTTCTTATAGAATAATATGAAGGCTTTCTATCTTAAAGAAACATCACAATAGATTGCACAGAATTAACTAAGACTCTAAGAAATTGCTGAAAAAATATGTTAGCAACTTGAACAACATAGATAAAAGATATAATTTACAAAAAATGAGTTGTTAAGAAACTGAAAATCAAAGAATAAATCAGTTACAAATGATGGGGATGAATCAGAAAAAAGTATTCCGTTAAAAAAAAACAAACCAGACACATAATCTTTAACCTATAGTCTGTCTTGCCTATGGGATGTGCTGGGGGTAAGGGTGACCTAGAGATTCAGTGAGTGGAACAAATTGTTTTATAACATAATTCTACCTATCATTTACAAAAAGATTAATAAGAATCTTTATCCTCACGAATCATGAAAATGAATCAAATAAAGTTGATTCACATGTTTGAAAGAGGCATTGGCACATTTCCACTAGAACTGTATAATTTTTATAATGAACTGTGTTGGAAGTCTGAGAATATTATGATTCTTGGAGGAAACAAAGGAGAAAATGTGACAATTATGCAGAAAAGAAAATTAATGCAGTAAAAACAATAACCATAAAAGAAAGTACAGTAAAAAAATGGCAGTAAATAGAATGAAAATGTGTGTGCAGCTGAAGGGAGTCTTCTGGAAAAGAAAAGTCACAGCCATAATCTTGGAGAAATTATTCTGAACACATATACCTGAATCTGTAAAATATTCAAATAAATAAATAAAATTACAACCAAATTTTTGGAAGATAAAAATCATTAAACAACAGAAGCCGATATTTTATTAATTTCTCTTTGACATAAAGTTCCAGATACCACTTCATAGCTTGATGGGCTTTGAACCTGTCTTTTACATACTTACAACAAAATAATAATAAAAGGTTGAGTAAAATGTGCATCCATTGCTTCTGGTGCTTGTTAAGCTGTAGGGCACCCAACACCCTCCCTCTGAACAAAGAGGTAGGCTTACATGCTAGAGAGGACATCTGCTTATGGAACAAAAGCTGACAGACCCAGCAAGTGGTGTGAAAATGTCTAATTCCTAGTGAAGTACAGTCTGCATCCTTTGTGAATTAGGGGTGTCTTAGGGCAAAGTACAAAAAAAAAAAAAAAAAAAAAAAAAAAAAAAGGTTTTTTTTTTTTTTTTTTTGTTTTTTTTTTTTGCTTTAAGTAAACAACAACAAGGTTTTGCTCCTTTCTAGGTGAGGGGTGAAATAATCTTTTTACAGGTTTGACATTCACCATAGTAGAGTTTCCCGAGTTTCACTAGAGGGCTTTATAGAACCTATTCTGTCTTGATGGAATAAAAATTTCTGAGGTGCCTCTCACTGCTACCTGCTTTACTAGTATTAACAGATTAGGAAAGCGGAAACAAAAACCTGAGGCTTAACATGGAATTATAGAACACTTGCCTGCCTTGACTGCAGTCACCATAGTAACAGAAGCATTATGGAGAGAACACTTCTTCCATATCTAGCTTGAAGAGTGCCTGTTGAGATGAACATGAAGATTCACACTGGAAGCTTACTGATCTCAGATATTATTTCTTAAAATATCCTGTCTAATTTTTATTCTAAAATTGTGTCACATTAAAAGGCAAAGTTTAAGAATCTCTACCTGAAGATAAGGAAGAGTTTATATCATGATAAAACTAATTAAAAGAAGAGAGAGGGCACTAATGTTGGGATCCAAGAAGATGATAGTTCGGGTTTTCTTGAGGTGTGGCTTCTTTGCTGCAGCACTCCACTTAATCTGAAGCAACTGAAGGGCACAGACAATTGCTTCAGAAACTTCCTCAATCAAAAAATTTGGAACCCATAATACTGGATATGGGTCTCATCTTAAATGCAGACTTCCAGTGTTGATCTGGATAAATCTGGTCCTATGGTGTTGAATGCTCTAATCAAGACTAAGAATTGAGTCAGTCCACCTTGGCTTTAAAGATCTTGTAAAGATGGGATCTATGGCTCTTGAATCTTGAACATTACTCAAAGGAATGCTCTGGTATGCAGAGCATAGACACAAGTCTCAGAAAACTCTCAAAAATAAATCCTCTTCTGCATGGTTGCGATCAAGGATCTAGTGCCTTATTTGAGTTTTTTTTTTTTTCCAGTTTTTGAGACAGGTCTTTTCTGTAGCTTTGGAGCCTGTCCTGAAACTAGCTCTTGTAGACCAGGCTGGTCTCAAACTTTCAGAGATCCTTCTGCTTCTGCCTCCCGAGTGCTGGGATTAAAGTCATGTACCACCACTGCTCGGCTTATTTGAGTAGTTTTTAAGCACAGTAAAAATCCATCATGCCCTATTTGAAGAAGAGGGCTGGGCCCTACAAGGGCCAGGCATAGTCCATACAGGCCACTGAGGATCTGTAAAAACGGAGCCAGTTTCATGAATCACTCCTCTGGGCCAACCAAGAAAGGTGCCTGGAGGCTGCTGTTCTCAGGCAGTTCTACCAGTGGATGTTAGATCCACTCTAAGAAAGCCTCACAGAGGAATGCATGGCCTAGCTGCCAAGCCCCTTCTTTCTCATGAACTTCACATGGACTGTCTAAAACATCTGAAACTGGAAGGCTATATCTGAAATCTAAATGATGGTGATCACCTAGAAAAGGGAACATTAACCTAAATGCTTACAGTTTCCTGATAGCTAAAGGGCATGGGCAGCTACTACAGAAACTCCCTTAAATAAAAAATGTGGAACTCATAAGACTGGATATGGGCCCACAAGTCTTTTGCGGGCTTCAAATTTTGATTTAAATAAATCTGGCCCTAGGGTTTTGGATATTTTAATTAACAGTAAGATGAAACCAATCCACCTTGGCTTTCGTGGTGAATTTCAGGTGTGATTTCAGTCCCTCCAAACTGCTAGATTCTCCATGAATATAGCAAGCATAATAAATATTTTGTTTTATTTTTGAGATTTTAACTTTTATACAATGTTTCTTCCTTCTGTTTTCTTCTTCCAAACCATTTCATACAATACCTGCTCTCCTTCAAATTTATTACCCTTTCTCATTCATTGTTTTGTATTCATATATATATTTATATGCAGACATATATTACTAAATATAGCTTGTTCAGTCAATATAATGTTACTTATATGCATGTGTCCGGGGCTAACAGTTTGACACCAGACAACCAACTAGTGAGCTTTTCCATCACCAGCTTTATTCATTTGTGTGTATTTCTCTATGCAGGCTTGGAGCCTCATAAGGAAACTAAAGGAGATAAATTAATTTCAATAAAAATAACTTTTTATGAAAAATATTATTAATTATTAAAAAGGTATTACATATTTATTTTGAAACCAAATTATAAATTTTTAACAGGTGTGCACATAGAAATAATATGTCAAAGCCTTAGGAAACATCTTAGATAATTGCTAAGATATGCAGATAAAACTGCTGTTATTGAAGATATTTTAAAAGTTTCCATTTAGTATTTGATTGATTCAATAGCCAAAACATCAACAAATCAATAAATATGTAGTGGACTGTAAGAAAATCAATAAGTAACTTTTGTTGAGTATTTTGTACAACAGTCTTTATTATAAAAACACATAGAACATTTACTAATATAAACATTATCTTTGTCTATAAAACACAGTTGAACAAATTTTTTAATATTTATTTATTTATTTTTTTATTTTTTTTGGTTTTTCGAGACAGGGTTTCTCTGTGG
>NC_022035.1:14746654-14757483 GCF_000317375.1 Microtus ochrogaster | reverse complement strand
TGTAGACCAGGCTGGTCTCGAACTCACAGAGATCCACCTGTCTCTGCCTCCCGAGTGCTGGGATTAAAGGCGTGCGCCACCACCGCCCGGCCAATTTTTTAATATTTAAAGAAAAATATCATGTAAGTATGGGGGTATAAGCACAAGATTACAGTAACTAATTTCCAGACCTACATATTCATGTGGTTGTAAGTTATCTGACATAAATACCAAGGATCAAGTTGGGTTTTCTGCAGGATATAGCACATATTATTTTCATAAACTCTGTGTCATATTTATAGCCCCTGAATTTTTTGAAAGAAAATATGCAAAATATATTCTGAGAACACAGTAAGGTTTAACTATATACTAATATTAAAAAAGTCATCAAGTACTTGACTATCACATGTTATAATATGAAAGAATATTTGAATTAATGTATTTTGAATAAAAGACAGAAAATATACTATTTATGAATACCATAGGAAGCAATGAACATGCTTAGAAGCATGCTTAAATATACTGGAGAAAAGGAGCTCTGTAGTAATTTATTCATATCTCTTATGCCTAAGTCAATTGCAAAACAGAAGAAATTTAAGGCTAAGAAGGCAGAAAAAATATTTTAAAGAATAGCAGAAACCAATAAGATGGAACAGCAGGAAAAACCACAGATAAAATTTAAATTGGTTCTGTGTGTGAGAAACAGAGACAAAGGAATGCACAGAGACATGCAGAGAGAATAATGATCTATATATGTATACATGTCTGAGGGTGTTTTAACACATTATTGTAAAGTTTTTCAAGCCTGATATGCCTTCCGCCAATGCAATAATCCAAATTAAACCAAATCAAACCGAATTAGAAAAGGCTCAGGTTTAATGAATGGCAGCTTTCCCAGGAGGTTCTCTGGGAAAACACAGAGTGCGGTAAGGAAAACTGGAGAGACCATGTATTCATTTTCTGGGTGCAGTTTAAATATTCTGTGGGAGTGAGTGGTCTTGACCCTCTCTGGGGAGGGGTCACTGTTTGGCTGCCTTACTCAGTGGTGGAGTCTGGACTGCAACAACTCCCAGGGCAGGGGGCTTTAAATAAAACTTCTCATCAAACATTTAAAAATGGATGCCGGGAAGCTGGGGTGACACTTCTAACCAAACATTCCAGACTCTTTTGGATAAGAATGTTAGGGGCTTAGGTGATACTTCCAACCAAACAATGATATTAAAACACACGTTGTAGCAGATACCAGAGGATATAAGACATGTTTTTCTCTTTCTGTCCATTTCATACCTTTGAGAAAGAGACATTACCTGAATCTGAGCTTATATGTTTGGCTATGCTGGTGTCCAGTGAGTCTCAGCAATCCTCTTGTCTCAATTTTCCTCAGTGGTGAGGTTGTAGCATGTGTGGAACAACACACAATTTTTTACGTATACTCTGACATCTGAGCATTGAACTGTGATTTTCATGCTTGTGTAGAAAGCACAGTTAAATACTGTGGTTTTTGCTTCTTTGAAAATATATGTGAAGCTGCTAAATTTTTACCCTGGCTACAAACAGCAAACCAAAGAAAACAAAACCCCAAAATTAACCCTGCTTTTCTACAGCTAGCCTATGAGATAAGAGATCTTACATGTTCTAAATGTGTGAATAAAAACCAAAAGAATAATAATAATACTAAAAAGAAATGTAAAAGTGCCATTGTTACTGATCCTGCATACATTAAAAATGAAAGGAAATACCTTAAACATTTCTGTCCCCCAAACTTTGACAAATTGGGGAAAGTTCTTGTGATTCTGGCTATTAAGACAGAAAGAGGGGAAGTGGAAAAACCAACACAGCTGAAGAATGCCTAGTGTAACAAAAGCACATTTAAGATTGCGGTTCAGCCACTGAGATTCAGAAAAGAACTGATAACATAAGACAAACGAACGAGGAAACCCCATTCCTAGGCAGTTGTTTTGCAGCCACAGAAGAAGGAAGACGTGACTGCCTTGCTTAAAAAGGTACCGAGCCATGTGGCTAAAATACAGAAGAATAATGGGTTAATATAAGTTATAAGAGCTAATGGGCCAATCAGTTTATAACTAATGTAGACCTCTGTGTGATTTCTTTGGGACTTAATGACTGTGGGAACTGGGCAGGACAGAAGACCTCAGACAACTAATTTACATACCAATATCTATTCCCAGTCCTCACCTCCTCTCACTTCTCCCAAATTTGACTCACCCTGTCCCCCTCCATCCCTCAGAGAGGGTAAAGCTTCCAATGGGGAGTCAACAACATTGGTCACAGAACTTTAGGACAGGACCAAACCCTCTGCCTGCCGCATCTCTAGGCTGAGCAAGGTATGCCTCCAAAGAGAATGGACTCCCAAAAGACAGTTCAAACATTAGGGACAAACCCTGGTCCCGGTGCCAGTACCCCACAGACTGCCCCAGCCACACAACTGTCACTCACAATCAGAGGGCCTAGTTTGGGCCTATGATGGTGTCCCCACTGTCAGTCAAGGGTCAGTGAGCTTCCACTAGCTCAGGTCAGCTGTTTCTGTGGGGATCCCCATAGTGATCTTGATCCTTTTGCTCATACTATCTCTCCTGCTTTATTTGACTGACCTCTGGCAGCTCAGTCCAGAGCTAGCTGTGGATCTCTGCATGTGCTTCCACCAGTAGCAAGATGAAGTTTCTATGATGCCAATTAAGGTAGTCATCAATCTGAAGACAGAAAAAGGCCAGGTCAGGTACCTTCTCCACTATTGCTTATGGGCTAAGCTGGGGTCATCCTTGTGGACTTCTGAGGATTTTCCTAGTGCCAGGTTTCTTGCTTAACCCATCATGGTTCCCTTGATTGACATATTTTTCTTTGCTCTCCCTCTCTGTCCTTCCTCTATCTTGGCCATTCAGTTCCTTGAGGTTCTCCTGCCCACTTCCCTACTCCTCTCCACTTCTTTTTTATCCTCCCTTCCCTTTCCCCCTTAAGCTCCCTATTTTCTCAGTAATTCTTGTCTATTTCCCCTTCCCGGGGGGATCCATGTTTCTCTCAGTAATCAGTAGCAATTAAATTTTCCATTCCTAGGGTATTCTACCTTCAGCTCCCACATCCTTATTATATAATTCATGTATATGTACATATGGATTCTATATTGATTATCATTGACTTAACAGCCAATATCCATATGTAAGCTAATATATACAATATTTGTCTTTCTGGGCCTCGTTTAATACACTCAGGATGATTATTTCAAGTTCTACCCTAGGATTTCCAATATAGGAAATTCAAGATTTCATTTTTAACAGATGATTAATATTGCATTGTGTAAATGTACCACATTTTCTTTATCCGTGCATCTGTTGAGAAACATCTAGATTGTTTCCAATAAACATAATTGAGCAAGTGTCTCTGTCTTCTGTGTTAGGATGATCGATCACCCTTTTGTCCATGCCCAGGAGTAGTATAGAAGGATCTTGAATTAGATCTATATCTACCTTCCAGAATAACTGCTATATTGACTTTTATAGTGGCAGTACAGGTTCCCATAAACAATGTATGAATATTCCCCTTACTACACATCCTGGTCAATATGAGTATCACTTGTGTTATTGTTTTTGTACATTTTGTCAGATAAAATCTCAAACTAGTTTTTATTTAAATTTCCCTGGTGATTATAAATATTGAACATTTTTTTGTTTCTTAGACATTTGACTTCAGTCTATTGAGAATTCTGTTTAGATCTATATAGTATCTCTTGATTTACATGTTTTCTTGATACCTAGCTTTATAGGTTCTACATATAGTGTGGATATTAACCCACTATCGGATGTATAGTTGATAAAAATCTTTTCTTATTCTGTAGCCTGCTGTGTTGTCGAAATGACAGTGTCCTTTTCTGGCTTTTCTGATACATGAAGTCCCATTTATTGATTTTTAACTTCAATGCCTGTGCTAAGGGTTTTCTGCTCAGAAATTTTTTTTGTGCCAATTAATTTGAGTTGACTCTCCAATTTCCCTTCTCTTTGTATTTATTATATTTGGGTTGTTAATTGTTGAGATTATATTATGATTACATTATTTCCCCCTTCCCTTTCTTTCCTCCAACCCTTCCCATATTGTCCCCTCCCCCAGTTCTCTTTTAAGTTCATGGCCTCTTTTATTTTTTTATTTTAATTTGTTTATTCTTTTTGTATACCAACTCAAAGTTCTTCTTCTCTTCCCTAATTCCAATACCCCCACCTTTCCTGCCACCACTGCCCATATACTCCTTAACCAGGGTAAGGCATCACATGGGGAATCAACTAAAGCCTGACATACTAAGTTGAGGCAGAACCAAGCCCCTATCCCCTATACCAATGCTGAGCAAGGAATTTCACCATAGGGAATGGGTTCCAAAAAGCCAGTTCATGCACTAGGGATAAATCCTAGTTAAACTTCCAGAGGTCCTACAAACAGACCAAGACACACAATTGATATCCACGTTTAGAAGGCCTAGTTCAGGTTCCCCAGCTGCCAGTGCAGTGTCGATGAACTCCCCCTAGCTTGGGTCCAATGCCTCTTTGGGTTTCTCCATCATGATCTTGACTGCTCTTACTCATATATTCCCTCCTCCTTCTTTTTTACGGAATTCAGGAAATAAGTCAAATATAGCTGTGTATCCTTGCATCTGATTCCATCAGTTACTGTATGAAGATTTTATGATGAAAATGTGATAGTCACCAATCTAATACAAGACAAGGCTAATTCAGGCACCCTCTCAACTATGGCTAGGTCTTAGCTGGGGTCTCCCTTGTGGAATTCTGGGAATTTCCCTAGCACAAGGTTTCTTCCTATGCTTGTAATGGCTCCCTCTATCAAGATATATATTTCATTGTTCTTCTCCATACATTTCCCAACACAACCATCTTATTTCCTCATGTTCTCATCTTTCATCTTTTTCCCTATCTCCCCAGTTTACACAGGGAATGGATGTGGGATTCCCTTCTGTATTCTGTGAATACCATTGATGAACAAAAAAACTGCTTTGGCCCATTTATCAGGGTTAAGTAGAACTAGGAAGAGAAAACTAAGCAAATATTGGGAGAAAAGAGGCAGAATGATGGAGAAGCCATGTAGCCCTGCCAGAGACAGACACTTGTTGGAATCTTGCTGGTAAGCCACAGTTACATGGTGATACTCAGATTAATGAAGATAGACTAGTTTAGGATATAAGAGTTAGCCAGATATATGCTTAAGCTATTGACCAAACAGTATTGCAAATAATACAGTTTCTGTGTGATTATTCTGGGGCTGAGAGCTGGAAACTAACAACCAGCCTCCTATAACAAATTGGCACTTTAAAATGAGGTTAGCTAATAAAATCTGTGACTTGGAAAAAAGTTCTAGACACTAAAAAAAAAAAAAAAAGTTTAGCCACATTTTTTCTGGATGGGCTCTTCTGATTGACAGCATGCTGCAGCTCCTTTAACAGAGGTTTTCCTGATTCAGCAGTAGCAGAAAATTGTGAGGCTCTGAAACTGTGGCTGTGGCTGCCTGGGCTGTGCTGTCAGCACAAACTGATTCTTTTGGGAGATCTGGCTACAGAGCATTTAAATGGGTTCTGGGAGAGAATGCTACAACTTGCTTTATGGCAACATAGACCTAGTGGGTGCCTAAAAATGGGGCAATGTACATGGCTCTCAGAGGCAGCAAAAAATTCCACCATCCTGGACTTGGCAGAGCAAGCAGGCAGGGCCTTGTTTGCTCTAGCAGCATTGCTGCTTAGGTTTTTAAGAAGCACTTAGCATTTTAAGAAATACTTCTGATCAGAAAATAATTACAGATACACTCAAAGACAGACTTGGACAGATATAGACCTCTAAATGGATCGCAGTGTTGGATAAATGTATGTAGGCTTGGGAAAGATAAGAAAAAAGAGTATAGGGAGTTGTAAAAAGAAGAAATTTTTTTTAAATAAAACAAAGTCTTTAAAGAGACAGAGTAAACTTGTAGAAAAGCAGTAGAGTAAGAAAAATAAGTCATGTAAAGATGGAATATATACAGAGTCTGGTATATTGTACATCATTGTATTTTCTTTGATTGTAAAGGAGCTATGTAACCAACACATATACGTTAAAGGCATCTTGTCTTCAAAATTTGGGTCTAAGGATATGTTTCTTCAGAAAAGAGGTTCTTCTTTTGTTTCCACAGAGGATGAGAACCTGTGGAATCCTTTCAGAGTAATGTGGTTTGATGAACCAAGAACCCCCTGAAAGGTTTCCATAAATATCCCCGCAAAATTACTTTGCCCAATAAAGAGAAGGAAGTAGTTTGGAGAGAACTATGCCCAAATTCTCAAAAAATACTTTACTCAATGAACAGTAGGGAGCAGTTTAGAGAGAATTACACCCAAATTCCCTAAATTATGTTTATAAACATTTGCATTTAAAGGGGGATTTGATATAGATATGAATAATTTGCATTTGTTTGGATCTTGGTCTATTGATACAAATTTTAAGTCAATCTTGTTAAATGTATATTCATGCTCTTGAATAAGGTATTATCTTTGTACACTTCATTTAAAAATGTAATGTATATAGGTTGTTAATGGATAATCATTAATAATAGTCAAGCTTGTAGTCATGTTAGTTAGATTTTCTAGATATATAGAGATATATTTCAGTTAGATAGAGATTCTTCAAATCTTTCAAAGACCTTCAGAATATGACATTTAAAATGCTTAAAATCTTTTAATGACAATGAGACACATCTGTCTGCTCCTTGTAGTAACAGTCTACTACAAAAGGATAATAGGCATGAAAAAAAGCTCTCCATGGAGTTTGCTAGATATTTGGGCAAGATACTGTTCTTGTCTAGACTGCTTGATATTATGCTGTATGAACTGGACATACAGGATCGACAGAAAAATGACTAATGAAGTTGCCTAAAGAAGGTGAGACAATCCTTCAGGTTTCATGTTTCAGGAAAGAGTCTGCTAGACATTCTGCATGACACAGAAGAAAAGTGACTGACAGACTGCTAAAACAGGTGAAACTGTCTTTGCCGTTTCCTGCTTCATGGAAAAGTCTTCTGGATACTATGGGACAGTAGGTTGATGATGGATACCCCAATGGTACAAAAGAACTTTGGGTGACTGTCCAGGCAGTGAGATGTCTCTGTCAATTCTAGAGTTCTAGAAGTAGCTTACAATGCACTTTCTGTTTACTTAGGTAATATTATATAATTCAGGAGTCTTTGATGGAGTTGAAGAATTTAGAGTTGTAGCTTTCCTTAGTTATGATAAAAGATAAAGTAGATATAAATATTTTATCTGTAATTACTGCTTGATAGCTATTTTTATATATGTAATTCTACTATGTTAAAGTTAAAACCTATCTTTTATTTAAATAGAAAAGGAAGATAATGTGGGATTCCCCTCTGTATGCTCTGTATATATATATATATCATTGGTGAATGAAGAAACTGCCTTGGCCTGTTGATAGGGCAGAGTAGAGGTAGGCGGGGCAGCTTAATTGAATGCTGGGAGAAAGGAGACAGAGTCAGGGAGAAGACATGTATCCCGGCCAGAGACAGACACTGGTCAGAATTTTGCCAGTAAGCCAGTTACATGGTGATACACAGATTAATGGAGATAGACTAGTTTAGGATATAAGAGTTAGTCAGAAATATACTTTAGCTTTTGACCAAACAGTGTTGCAAATAATATGGTTTCTGCATGATTATTTTGGGGCTGAGCAGCTGGGAACTAACAAGTAGCCTCCTACAACAGAAGATCTTATGTATTTCCCCTTCCTAGGGTGATCTATGCATGTCCCTCTTAGGGTCCTCCTTGATACCTAGCTTTTCTGGGGCTCTATGTTGTAGTCTGGTTATTCTTTGCTTTACACCTAATATCTACTTATGAGTCAGTACATATTGTGTTTTTCTGGGTCTGGGTTAAATAATTCAGGATGCTTTTTTCTCTAGTTCTATGCATTTTCCTGCAAATTTTATGATGCCATTGTTTTAAACCATCGAGTAATGCTCCATTGTGTAAATTTGCAACCTTTTCTTTATTAATTCTTCAGTTGAAGGGCATCTAGGTTGTTTGCAGGATCTGGCTATTACTAATAATGCTGCTATGAACATAATTGATAAAGTGTCCTTGTTATATGATTGAGCATCCTTTGGGTATATGCCCAAAAGTGGTGTGGCTGGGTATTAAGATATATTGATTCCCAGTTTTCTGTGAGACCACCATATTTATTTCCAAAGTGGCTGTAAAAGTTTGCATTCTCACCAGCAGTGGAGGAGTTTTCTTACACCACATCCTTTTCAACATAAGCTGTCATCAATGTTTTTGACCTTACCATTCTGACAGGTATAAAATCCAACATCAAAGAAAATGGAGAAAAATTCAAAGCAATTCCACTAAGATCAGGAACTAGACAGGACTGTCCACTCTCTCAATATCTAGTGAATATAGCAATTGAATTTCTAGCTAGAGCAATAAGAAAACAAAAGAAGATCAAGCAGATACAAATTGGAAAGGAAGAAGTCAAACTTTTGCTAGTTGCAGATGATATGATACTATACATAAGCAACATCAAAAATTCTACCAGGGAACTCCTTCAGCTGATAAATAGATTCAATATTGTGCCAGGATACAATATTAACTCAGAAAAAAATCAATAGCCCATGAAATATACAAATGATAAGTGACCTGAGAAAGAAATCAGAGAAACATTACCATTTACAATAGCCACAAATAATATAAAATATCATTGGGTAACTACAACCCAACTAGTACCTGTATGAAAGAACTTTAGATCTTTGAAGAAAAAAGTTGAAGAAGATATTAGAAAATAAAAAGACCTCTCATTCTTTTGGATAGATAGATGAATAATAATAAAAATGTCAATCTTACCAAAAGCAATATAAAGATTCAATGCAATCCTCATCAAAATCCCAACACAATTCTTCACAGACCTCAAAAGAACAATACTCAACTTCATATGAAAAAAAAAAAAACAGGATAGCCAAAACAATCCTGTACAATAAAGGAACTTCCATGGGCATCCAAATGCCTGACTTCAACCTCTAATAGCTATAGTGATTAAAACAGCTTATTATTAGCATAAAAACAGACAAGTGGAATGAAATTGAAGAAGCTGACAATAATCCACACACCGATGAACACCTGACTTTTGACAAAGAAGGCAAATTTATACGATGACTAAAAGCATTTCTAACAAATGCTGGTATAACTGGATATCAACATGTAGATTAATGCAAATAGATAGATATTCATCGCCATGCACAAAAGTCAAGTCCAAGTGGACCAAAGACCTCAACATAAATCCACTTATACTGAATTTTATAGAAGAGAAAATGGGAAGTAGCCATGAATGTGTTTTCATAGAAGACTACTTCCTAAACATAACCCTAGTAGCACAAACACTGAGAGCAACAATTAATTAATGGGACATCCTAAAACTGAGAAGCTTCTGTAAGGCAAAGGACAGAGTAAATAAGATGAAACCGCAGCCTGCAGAATGGGAAAAGATATTCACCAACCTCATATCTGATAGGGCTGATCTCCAAAGTATGCAAAGAACTCAATAAATTAGACATCCAAATGCCAAACATTCTAATTAATCAATTGTATACAGATCTAAACAAGGAATTCTCAACAGAAGTATCTCAAATGATTAAAAGACATTGAAGGAATTGTTCAAAATCCTTAGTCATCAGGGAACTGAAACACAATATTTCTTCTATCAGGTCAATGTATCTACTTTTATATTGAGGTCTTTCATCAATTTGGAATTGTTTTTTGTGTAGGGGGATAAGTACAGATAGGTTTGGATTCTTCTATATTCAGGTGTCAAGTTTGACAGGTAGTATTTATTAAAGATACTAACTTTTTAGTGCTTATTTCTAGTTTTATCAAAAATAAGGTTTCTATAGGTGTGTGTATTTATGTTTGGGTTTTAAATTTTATTCCATTGACTGATGTGTCTTCTTTAATTATTATTATAGCTCTGTAGTATAATTTGAGTTCAGGGATTGTGATACTCATAGCAGTTCTTTTATTCTTCAGGATTGTTTTGGCAATCTTGTTTTTTTCTCTCTCTCTCTTTGTGTGTGTATGTGTGTGTGTGTTTTCACAAGAAAATAAAAACTGTTATTTAAAATCCATGAATAACTGTTTTGAAATTTTAATGGGGATTGCACTATACTTATTGCACTATTACTTTTAGTAGAATGGCTACTTTTACTATAAAAATCCTACCAATACACGAGCATGGGAGATATTTCCATCCCTTGAAATCTTCTTTTATCTTTTACCTCAGTGTCTTAAAGTTTTTATCATGTAAGTATCTGACTTATTTTATTAGAGCTATCCCAGTTTATTTGGTTTCTATTTGCTTTTGTACCCTCAAATGAATGTTCTTCTTTAGGTTAGAGACCTTTTCTTTTATGATTTTGTTTCTGGGTCTTTGAGATTGCTTCCTTCTCTTTCCTCTATTCTTATTTTCATATTAGATCTTTTCATAGTATTCCAGATTTTGCTGGATTTTTTTTTGCCAGGATATTTGTTGATTTTACAGCTTCTTTGACAATGTTAATTGTCAAAATTCTGCAATGCCTGAGAAATTTTTATTTCATCTCTTGTATTCTATTGGTGAGTCTTCCCTCTGAGGTTTCTGTCAGACTTGCTATATTTTTTTTAATTTATTTATTTATTGAGGATTTCTGCCTCCTCCCCGCCACTGCCTCCCATTTCCCTCCCCCTCCCCCGATTAAGTCCCTCTCCCTCATCAGCTTGAAGAGCCATCAGGGTTCCCTGACCTGTGGGAAGTCCAAGGACCGCCCACCTC
>NC_022035.1:14722924-14746469 GCF_000317375.1 Microtus ochrogaster | reverse complement strand
TCCAAATCAGGAGCAGAAGGAGGGGGAGCACGAGCAAGGAACTCAGGACCGCGAGGGGTACACCCACATTCTGAGACAATGGGGATGTTCTTTCGGGCAGACTTGCTATATTTTTCACTTTCAGATTTTCCTAAGTTTGGGTTTTCTTTTTTTGATTCTATCTCTACTTGAATGTTTTATTTAATTCCTTTCACTGTTTATTTGCGTTTATTAGAGATTTCTTTTTTTTATTTATGTTTACTTAAAAATTTCCACCTCCTCCCCTCCTCCCATATCCCTCCACCTCCCTCCATCCCCCTCCTTCCATCCCCTTCCTCCTCCCTCTCCAGTGCAAAGAGCAGTCAGGGTTCCCTGCCCTGTGGGAAGTCCACCCCCCCCCCGTTCATCCAGGTCTAGGAAGATGAACATCCAAACAAACTAGGCTCCCACAAAACCAGTACTTGCAGTAGGATCAAAATCCAGTGCCATTGTCCTTGGCTTCTCAGTCAGCCCTCCTTGTCTGACACGTTCAGAGAGTCCGGTTTGATCACATGCTCCATCAGTTCTAGTCCAGCTGGCCTTGGTGAGCTCCCATTAGATCAGCCCCACCGTCTCAGTGGGTGGGTGCACCCCTTGTGGTCCTGACTTCCTTGCTCATGTTCTCCCTCCTTCTGTGCCTCATTTGGACCTTGGTAGCTCAGTCCAGTGCTCCAATGTGCGTCTATTAGAGATTTCTTTAAGTGTTTTATTAATTTCCTCTATATGGCCTCTATCATATGCATAAAGGCTATTTTAGGCTCTTTATCTTGTGCTTCATCTAACTCACGATTCTCAAGGCCTTACTGTGGTCAGTAAAATAAGGCTGGGCTTATTTTCCCTAGTTGGATGTTTTGTTCCTTTGCTTCTGTTGTCTTCGCTGGTTCTAAGAGGGTGTTGTAGCTGTGTATTGTCTAGCAGATAATTCTGGTATCTTGATAGATTTGCCAATGGGAGAATCCAAGTAAAATGTGCTTCTAGGTATTGGGATCTGTCACTTAGGAATTGGGCTACATTAGGAAGGCAGTGCTGAGGGGTCCATTAGGGGTCCATTAGGTAGGCAGGCTGTTCCACCAGGATCTTTTTAGTATTCTGAAGATGATCACAAAGTGATGTGAAGATATGACAGTTAATCTGCTAAGTACGGGGCTTGAGATTAACCTGAGAGATTAGATTTGGAGGAGAGAAGAAATCTGAAATTTTCCTGTCTGCTTTAGAGGCTTTCCTGCTTCTTTCATAAGCTTGTCTGGTAGGTGCCCACTGAATGCTTTGGGGTTGAGAGCTGAGATAACAGAATGAATTGGGAGGAAGTCTGGAGAAAAAGATCTTTGAGATCTGCTAGACATGGAGGCAAAGAGGAGCTGGAGGATGGAGCAAGTGGTAGTTACAGGGTTGAAGTTGAGGAATTGCAGGTAGAAAAATGGAATAGGTTTACACTTCTGTCACCGGCTTCCCTGGCCGGAATAGCCTAAGAGTTTCCATGGGATGGATGCCTCACGGCTTTAGGAATGGACATAAATTAATGAGTGAGAAAAGAAAGGTTGTATTGGAAGTTCTGTTTGATCCACTGTAGCTGGGGATGGTGATGGATGGAAGGGGAGACCGGTGCAGGTGACCTGATCCAGAGCTGGGAGTGAGATTGGAGGATTAGGTTTGAAGGAGACAGAAAAGAGAAGCTCTTCAGTTAGCCTAACTGCATCCCTGGCTGGAAGTGGCCGGCAGGTTCCCACGAAAATCATCCAGGAGCAGAAGGCTGTGATAAAGTGATGATTTGGGGGAAAAGAAGTTTGGAGGTGAAGATTTTCGTGATCCACTGGAGTGGGGACAGAGGGCACAGGAGCAGGCAGAGGTGAAGATCTGCATTTAACCTACCTGCTTCTCAGACTGGAGTGCCCGAGATATTCAGGTTTCCAAAAACAGTTTCTGAGGAAAATTTCTGCCAAATCAAGTTAGCTAAATGATCACTATAAAACAGGGGATTTTGTATCTGAGATAGATACAGATTAAATAGTGCCTGTAAGATAGAGAAGAGACAGAGTAACGCCAGATATTAGGTAATCCATGCACAGCATGAAAATCACTGGCTAGTTTAGGGGAATGTCAGAACTAATTTGGACATCACAGACCCATTCATTCTGTCTGACACACAGCACTGGTATTGATCACACTGAGCACAGGGGTAAAGGAGAAATGCCCATCAATAGACAAAATCTTTAAGTGTGAGAAAATTCCTTTCCCCAAAGAGAAAAACTGAGAATTAATCTCAAAATTTCAACATTGATCCAAAGTTAGGTTTTATATATTTAATAGTATAGAACTTTTAAAATTATTTTAATATTTGTCCTAATAGAACACTAATGAGAATTTTATTATGTATTATTTGCCCCATGTGTTCCATAAATTGCAACAGAGCTCTCGTGAACTTTACTTATCCAAAAATATCAATGCCTACAAAGAAAAAGTAGAGCTATAAATTCTACTGAACTTGATGAAGATATAAATGAAGTAAAATGGTCTAGGTAATTAATAGTTGTATTAAATTACTATATATAAATTGAAACAGTTTGAGTTTGGAATTATAAAGCAAGACTGTAAGTCTCAACTTTACTGCATGCATTTGGATTTTCCTTTTTAGGTTTTCTTTTTAGGGTTTTTCTTTTTAGGATTCAGTATAAATGAAATAGATTTATGGCCTAAATAGTTTATTGTTTATGACTGTCTCTTTTATGTAGCAATATAAGTAAGAGTAACACATTATAGTGATTTTTTTATGGTTTATAAATAAAACTTGCCTGAAGACCAGAATGGAAAACTAGCCAATAGGGTTGAGGAAGTGGTGTCACATACTTTTAATTCCAGGATTTGGGAGACAGGCAGATGGATCTCTGTACCCTGGGCTATACAAGATCAATACAGAGGGAGATCCATCTTTAATCATAGCCCTATAGAGGAATATAAGGTGGGATAAGACAGGAACTTACTTTCTTTCAGTCTGAGAATTTCTTAGAGGTAAGAGCTCTCTAGTGGCTTGGCTGCTTTGCTTTTCTGATTTTCAGGTTGAACCCCAATATCTGCCTTTGGGTTTTTATTACCCATGCTAAAAATATAGAATAAAATGAGTTAAGCAATTTAAATAATTTATTGCAATAATGCAGAGAAAATTGGTTATAATACTTGACTTCTATAGTTTTAAAATTAAA
The DNA here is from genome assembly GCF_000317375.1 of Microtus ochrogaster. Taxonomy (NCBI): domain Eukaryota; kingdom Metazoa; phylum Chordata; class Mammalia; order Rodentia; family Cricetidae; genus Microtus; species Microtus ochrogaster. Next base: position 14,743,254 of record NC_022035.1, on the reverse strand, counting down.
CATAAATGCAATAGAAACAAGGTTGTCAAAAGAAGACATTCATTTGTAGTTATTTTAGAAAGGTATTGTGATTTTGGGTCTCTGTTACCTCACTCAGTATTGGTTTTTTTCTAGATTGCTCTATTTGCCTGCAAATTTCAAGATGTCATTATTTTTTACTGCTGTAAAATACTCCATTGTGAAATTGTGAAAATGTACTACATTTTCCTTATCCATTCTTCAGTTGAGGGGCATCTAGGTGGTTACCATGTTCTGGCTATTACAAATAATACTGTTATGAACATAGTTGAGCACATGTCCTTGTGGTATGATTGAGCATCCTTTGGCTATATACCCAACAGCAAACGGTATTGCTTGGTCTTGAGGTAGACTGTTTCCTAATTTTCTGAGAAATCACCATACTGATTTCCAAAGTGGTTGTACAAGTTTGCACTCTCACCAGCATTATCTATAAAATAGATCTTTTCCTCTGCCTTAAAAAGAAAATCAAGCTCCCTGTGTTTTGAGAAGATAGTGTTCCTGTAAGTTAAGGAAAGAGCTCAGTAAAATTCGTGTGTGAAACAATACGGGTGCCACTCAAACAGTCATGATTTTGTATTTGAAACTCAGGAATCACTTTCTCCAGACAATTGCTTCCTGATATTTTCCATAGCAGTTAATTTTAAGTGTCAACTTGAGTAGACCATGGGATGCATCCAGTCATAATTCATTCCTTGAATATCTGTGAAACTTCCCTGGATAAGATTAACATTTAAATTAATAGACTGCGTAAGGGAGATTGCCTTTGCAAATGGAGTTGGCTTCATCCAGTCCATTTAACACCAGGAAAGAACTAAAGTGCTGGCGCCCTATGCTTCCAAATAGGACAAAACCCTCCCTGCCTGAGCAAAAGTGAGACTATTCTATCCTTAATTTAAGATTCTGAAAAAAAAAAAAAAAGGACTCTTGCTGAGTTTGAACCTAGACCATCTTCAGAAATACTGCATGTTTTCCTGGTTTCCAGATATTGGTCTCACGTTGAAACTATATCATGACCTCTCCTGATGGATAGCTTGCCAATTGGAGATTAAAGGAACACTTTGATCTCCATAATCTAACAATCAATGATGAGCTCATTCTCTTTATGAATCCATAAATACATTTTATCAGCTTGGAGTTTCTAACACAGATCCCCTTGCTTTTGCTTCATTGTACCTAACAAGCTTCTTCTCATAAAAACTGGTTATGAGGACACTGGAGATAAAACTAGTGACAAAATATTTTTGCTGCCCCTTCATTCATCACGACAGTATTCTTTATTGAAACATGATGATATACCCAATTAAAGGTACACATTTTATACCTAGTCAAGTTATATATTTAAAGATGATGAACCTAATACATTTTAACTAAAAATGAATAAAAACTGTTAAAAAGTAATCCACTGTAGCTTCTTGTAAAGGAAAGTAGTTGAAAACTACTTTATTTTGGACATTTCCCACAAATTACAAGAGAAATACTTTTGAATGAATGCCATGGACAATTTACTAGGCTTTCTACAGAAGTCAAATTCAAAGGCAATATAGTGAATTTTTATTTTATTTCCTTTTTATTGTTCAGTACACTTGCTAAGTGAGGCTACTTACATGCTTTGAAACTGTTATGCAAAAAAAAAAAAAGAAAAAGAAAAAGAAGTACTCTTCATCTGTTAAGAGAAATTCTACTCCCCCACCCCACTGGGCTCCCTCTTAAACTTTAATTCGTATTTCAGTCCTAACAACTTATTTGTGTGATGTCTTTCTTTTTCAGACTTGGCTTGTCAAGTCTAGACTGCCATTAGAACAACTTCCTGAGGAAACTTTGTGGTAAGTGGTAGGAAAATGACAGTCATTTTTCACACATAACTGTAATAACTAGAATGAGCATTTGTTTACTGGAAATGTAATGCATGGGTGTAAAATGAAGGAAAGGAATTGAATATGACAAAAAATTAAGACTAGATAATTTACTGTGGAAATTTTGAAAAACAACTTTGAGTACAAGTTTGTAACATTCTGATCCATAATCAGCATGTATTTAAACATTTTTCTAGAGTCAATTAAACGTCTAACTCTCCCACATTTTCTAAATAAAGTTTTATATGCACCAGTGGTTCTTAATAATCCATGAACACTAAGATAAATATTTTGCATGCCTGTTAAAGCAGAGCCAACCCAGGACATATATAGCAAGCTTCATATGGCACTAATATTATCTGTATATAATAAATGTATTAATTAAAATATAATGCTCCTTATTTTCTTAATTAGTTGTGTTATGATGTTTGTCAGGTATAAGATAGCTATACCTGCATGTTTATGGTTTCCATTTGCTTTCTAGTTTGTTTTACATCCCTTGAAACACTAATGATACTAGAGAGAGACAATAAATATTCAATCCAGACATTGGAGTAGGCAAGAACTTTCAGAACAGAACATAAAGAACGCAAAAACTAGTCCTGCATCTCAAAATATGGGATTACTTAAAATTCAAACATTTTATACTTTAAAAGAAGCTATTTGTAGAGTACACAGAGAACCCACAGAATTATACCACGGACAGGCACTGATATACAAAATTACAAAGAATTTCAGAAGTTAAATATCAAGGAAAAGAACTGTCAATAGACAAAGGATTTAATGGTTTATATATACAAGTATTCAAACAAAGAAATACAACCAGTAGCTTTTCTAGAAATGCTGAAGATTGTTAGAAGTAAGTATAAAATATAACAATTTGGATATTGTGGGGAACACATGATGAATATTAGTCTATTTTCCCTGAAATTTCAAAGGTTAACATGACAAGAGTTTGAAAACACTGAGAAATTTGGTTGTTTCAATGTATATTATGATCATAAATTTTAACATTCTTGATGAATAGACATACTGTGTTTAAAAACAAGAAAAATAAATGATTTTCAGCTTCCCTTATAGATTTTCCCTGAAAGCAAAAACTGAAAACTTCTGATCTGGAATTAGCTTGTAGGCACTAAAATAATGTTTAAAACAAACACACAAACAACAACAACAAAAAAAAACCAAACAAACAATACTATGCAAGATCCAAGAAGAAAATTGATATTCCATTTTTTAAAAGAACATCATATGTACCATTCATTAATATGCAAGCGAAACAAGAAAAAGATAGGGAACATTTTAAGACACCAAATGCTGTTCCTCCCATCGTTGCAATAAATGAGCATATGCCACAGAGCACGAGAAGCAAAAATTGAATGTACTGTTCCTTCAGCAGGTTTCAGTTCCCACAGACAACATTTTGCTTTCATTCATATATAGATAGATAGATAGATAGATAGATAGATAGATAGATAGATAGATAGATAGATAGATAGATAGATAGATAGTACTCTTAAATGGTACACGCTAGTTAGAATATTGAGACAAATTATACAAAATCATTTAAAATTAATTTTCGTTTGGGTGTGGTTCTAAACTTGAGCCGTTCTGGTATTTTGCCCACTAGTTTATAATCTGTGCTCTTGACAGAGCAGAATCAGCTATGTTGGGTGCAGTGATAGAGAACATGATTCCCCTGTAATGGGTTCTCTGAGCAGATTGAGTGGCAGACTGCAAATGTCTGTGGAGCATAGTTCTCGGGAGAAAGCTGTCAGTAAAAGAACGTGCCTTGCAAGCACTGAAGCCTGCGTTTGATCCCCAGAAGGCACATAAACAGTACTGGGCATGATGGAAGTGTACTTGTGATACCAGTCTTGGAGACCAGTGGTTTCCTAGGTAAAACCCAGGGAAACAGAACAGCCTTCTAAGTGACTTCTCTAGATTAGAGAGGGACCATGCTTCAAAACGTAAAGTGGGACTGGAAAGGTGGTCCAGTTTGTAAGAGCACTGCATCTCTTTCAGAGAACTCAGTTTAGTTCCCAGGACACATGGTGCTTCAAAAGATAAAGCAGACAACTCCTGAGGAATCTACCCAAGGAAAATCTTGATTTTCCGCCTGCATCAACACATTCTTGGGTTTCTGTCTGCATCAGCACATGCATGGGTGCCTGCTCACATTTGTGCTTTTACGATTGAGAGCACATGTGTGTTATGAACTTACACACACACACACACACACACACACACACACACATACACATCTACTTATAGACTCTAAACTAACCTTACTTATCTTCAGATAAGATAGCATTTTTGTGTTCTCTACATTATGCTAGGGTATATTCTCAGGCAGGCTTTTTTGTCCCCTTTAACTAGATTAAAACATGGTAATGTGGGATTCCCCTCTGTATGCTATTATCATTAGTTATTAAAGAAATCATTTTGGCCAGTGGCTTACTAGAGTAAATCCAGGTGGGAAATCCGAACAGAGATATAGAAAGAAAGTAGGTGGATTCAAAGACTCAAAGTAGCTGCTAAGAGAGAAAGATGCCAGACGCCAGCCAGAAACTTACTGGCAGGGCACAGTCTCATGGTGATTCACAGATTAATAGAAATGGGTTCATTTAAGATGTAAGAATTAGCTAGAAGTATGCATAAGCTATTGTCCAAACAGTGTTGTAATTAATACAGTTTCTGTGTGATTATACACATCAGGGCAGCCAAGAACCAAATGAGAAGTCTCTGCTCGCACAAAGTATTTTACAAGCTGAATAATCAATGTTTCAGAGATGTCAAGTCTGAGTACACACACTCAAAATACACTAGCCATGATACAAATTTCATTTTGTTTATAATACACAAAACAAAAAATTTAAAGAGGAAGCTTATTGTTATTCAGGAAGCATTTATGATGTCTTAGATGGGACCCATTAATCTAAGTATAACATTAAAGTCACACTGTTAAGGACAAGTTTGGACATAGGGATATAGGTTTGTTTTGTAGAACTTGCCTAAAAAGGTTAAGGTTCAATACTAAGTCTCTCAAAAAAAAATAAATACAAATTGATATTCTCACTTTGAAGTCACGAATTAAAATTCAAGTTCAGAATTGCTAGTTGATAGAAAATTATCATTTTTACTAATTTTATTACAAAAGTTGTCCTAGTTTCTCTTAATGTCTCAAAATAATTGATCTAGTAGTGAGATGCAAAGCTAGTTTAAATGAATCACAAGTAGAATTTATCATGTTGTAATAACGTTACTGCTTTCATTGACTAGTTAACACCTATTGCATAGATGCTGGTCAAAGATTTTATGTAGTATCGACAGAAGAAAGTGCCTTGTTGATTGCTGGAGTGGTTTTACATCTGATATACAAAGTGCAGTATATGCGGTATTGAAATTAAAGTTCTGCAAACACATTATTGAACATGATGTGGTAAGACAAGTAAGGCTCTATACTCACATACATTTTTAGTTATCTTACTTAATAAGAAATATTTGTCAGTAAAATTGTAACTGAGTAAGGCAAATGCCATTTCTGGCAGTGGGCAAGGATACAAGATCAGTCAAAGAGCTTATATCTTGTGTAAGATCATATGTTAGAGCTCTAGTTTACTTTTCATTTTGGTCTGTGTAGAGATTTAGATGGCCACACCCTATTTGGGAGAACTTTCTAAGTTAAATATGGCTGAATATGATGGTGCACTTCCTTAGTATAAGACCTTGGGAGACAGAAGCAGATGGATTTCTGTGTTTTCAAAGCCAGTATGGTTTACATAGCAATATCAAGGTCCCCAAAGCTATATGATAAGAGATTATTGAAAAGTTTCTGCACCCCAATAAACCTCTGTCTTTGTAATAATTCTAACCAGATCAGGTAAAACGGAATTAGAAAAAGCCCACGTTTAATTAATAGGAGGACTACCAGATGGCATTCTAGCTCCCCAGGGAGGATGGGGGAAGGAAGATCAGAAAACTATGTGTTTGTTCTCTGGAGGGGAGTTTAAATGCCCCGTGGGAGTGGTCTTGAGCATCTCTGGGGAGGAGTCATCATTTGGTGGGCTTTCTTGGAGGTGGAGTCTAGACTGATGTAACTCTCGGGGAAGGGGGCTTGGGATGGAACTTCCACCCAAACATTCTAGACTCTGATGGTTGCCAGGGCCTGGGGTGAAGCCTTAATGCAAACATTCTTTGGATATATGGATGCCAGGGGTTGGGGTGAAGCCTTAACTCAAACATTACAGAATCTTTGGGTATATCACAGACTCTTTGGATACATGGATGCCAGGGGCTGAGGTGAAGCCTTAACCCAAACATTCCAGACTTTATATATGAATACCAGGGGCTGGGGTGATGCTTCCACCCAGACTCTTTGGGTATAGGGCACCCGCTCAAGTCTGGCTACCTCCTCCGTGTATGGTAAGATGTGGGGGAGGAGAGAGTTGGGAGTTGGTGGGCTCGCGCTCAGAGGGAGGTATAAGTGGAGAGGCATTTGTTTAACTGCTACCATGGAGACCTCAGACATCTGATATCCTTGATGGTGATGAGAAGGTTAGTGACTAGGAGTAAAAATAGATTATTATTTTCCACCCTGTGAATGGGGATAGCCATAGAAAGGGCCATTAACTGCCAGAAAGTGTACTGGCTGTACAGAAGAGGCACAGGTGAGTAAGTGAGACAAGAAAGCAGATATGTTCTTTAAAACCAGATTTCATTTGTTTGGTAGGTGTTCATTTGAGCCTGGAGAGGTGGCACCTATGGTAAAGTCCCAGGAGCTGGTGCAAATGTTGGCGTTTTCTAGAAGGACCACTGTAAGTTGGTCTTGGCCCAGACAGCAAGAGTGGCCTGTAGAATATGCTTTTAAATGGGTGTGGTTAAAATAGGCACTGAGAATGTTCTACCTTGTTTTCTCTAGAATTTTTAAATCAAAGGATGGGGTCTCCTGCAATAGGATCTTGCCCTTTAGTTCTGGTTGGCAACCAAGAATATTGACAAAATCCTGTATTGCTTGAGGCCTCTGGAGCATCTTTGTCCTCCCTGCAGAAGCAGCACAACTGGGAGGAGGAATTAACTTCGGATGGAGTTTCCATGAGTAGAATCATCTGGCCATGTAGGGGAATTTCTTTGTTACATTGCTTTCATATTTTAATTTTGGTTTTATTTTAATTTGAGTTACAAGATACTAGGTAGTCATATGACATTTTCTTACTCCCTGCATTTTGGTTAATCCCATCCCACTCTCCAGTCCTATACCTCCATCTCTGCAGCACACCACACCTTCCCTCCACTTCAATCTTTTAATCTCATTATGCATTCCTGTTCCTTTGTTTTATCTCCACTGTCTTAAAAACACTTTGTACCTTCCTGATGTTGTCTTACTAGTACTAGGTTTCCAGGGCTACTCCAAGTTAAGGAAAATGGGCTAGCAAATCCAAGCTAAAATCTGCATCTGACACAGAATCTGTGGCATCTGTCCCTATGTGACTGATGACTTCACTTAGTACTTATTCTCAGTTTAATTCACTTTACCAGCAAGTGTCTTGACTTCATTTGTATTTCAGACTACATAAAATTCCATTGTATATAACCACCACCTTTTCATTATTCATTAATCAGTTGATATACATATAGGCTGCTTCCAATTCCTAACTATTCTGAACGAAGCATTAGTGATCATGGATGTAAAATTATCTCAGTATTAGTATATTCAATCTTTTGAGTATGATCCATCAATGATGGATCTGAGTTGAGAGGTAGTTTTATTTCAAATTTCTCAACTAATTTGCAAAATGGCTACACTATACTAGTAGATACCACCATTGGCATTGTTTAAAACATTTCTCTTTTCCCACATTCTTGTCAGCAATTTTTGCCATTAGCACTTGCTGGAATTTGTTTTTTTCTTTCTCCTCCCCCCATTTATATGTGAATGGTGGCTTTTGGTTTTGTTGTTTTTTTATGTTTTTATTTTATTTTTATTAGATTTTGGACAGGGTTTCCCTGTATAGCCCTCCCTGACTGTCAAGGAACTCACTCTGTACACCAGATTGTCCTTTAACTCAGATATCTGCTTGGTTTTGCTCCCTGAGTGCTAGTGTGTGTCGCCGCTTGATGACAACCCTTCTGAGTAGATTGAGATAAAATCTCAAATTCAGTTTAATCTGCATTTTACTAATCTGCTAAGGACTCTGAAAACTTGCAAAGCTGTGTCTTAGTTGTTTATATTTCTTCTTTTTAAAAAAATCTGTTTTGTTTTAGAATCCATTTCAGTGTCTGTCACAAATATGCATGCCCCGCATTTCTTATTTTGCATTACAATATGATATTGTGTTAAAATGTATTTCTATAATGATTTCTATAATGTAACAGAGCACAGTCAGTAGGAATTATATGTTCTTCAGAAGATGGGCTCAGAGAAAGACGATAGGTGTATTTGTATGCATTCCTAGAAGCTGCAAGAGGTGCTGCTGCAATATTCTATTTGAGTATGCTTTCCAGTCATCTGAAAATATTTCCTACATATAAGGTCTGGGCATAATAAAAGTAATCCCTAATAACTGAAACTGCAGTGGCACTTTTTGTTTACATATTACTATGAGACTCTTATTTCACGAGAATATGAATGGAAAATGGTTTCTTTCCCAGTTGATCTTTATAGTCTTCTAAAAATATCTCAAGGCTAACACATGTCAGGAAAAATATTGTCTGTTCATAAAAACTCTAAATGCGATTTGTACACATCTTCTTAGACAACTTAGTGTTATGAGATGAGATCTCAAGACCTTGAAACCTGAAAGCCTCAATCACATTCTGATTTGGAATGGCTAATTTCCTATCATGAATAGTAAGGCTTCTAGTAATGAAATCAAATGTCAAGGAATGATTAAAGAAATTGAGCTTTGTTGGGAAAAAGAATCCCTTATTATAAATTTTTTTCAGAAGACCAATTCTTTTCCTTTATGTGATGCTCATGAAAGAATCTCATATTATACATATAATTTTAAAAATTCAAGGGAAAAGATCCAGTTAGAATTACTTGAATGGATTGATTCCGCAAAAGGAAAAGTGCTAAACATAATTTGCAATGACTTCAATTGAACGGAAGTGAAAACGACCCTTGATATAGTGTACTATTACAGGGTGCTTTAAATAAATATTTCTCAGGGAGATGAAATTGTTTTTCACACCTTTAACAGCTGTGTGTGACAATAGAATAATGTGAGCCTGTGAAGACACAACTTCAATTCCAAACGTGAAGTATTCTCTGGTTTTCAAGGTTGAAAGCAGAAAAGCAAAAGGAATCATTAGAAATATTTCTTAGACAAGCATTAGTGTATCATGTATTTGTTATTAACAGCCTATTGTTTTTTTCTGGGCTGTTTATATAACCCGAAATGTTATTTATCTCTATAAAATGCAGTATCCAAAATTTTCTGAACACTTCTAAAACAAATGTCAAGGGGGAAAGAGGGCAGTGGTAAGTGGAAAAATAAAGTATGTCTGTTATTGAAAAAATGCATAATGTCATTGAAAAATAATTGAACTAAAGCTTCAAGGTAGAGTCAAGTTAATTTAGCTATTCATGAGACAAGAAAATATTGAGAATGCTTTCATTGTATTAAAAAGTTGGGTGTCTAATAAGAGAAGTTTCAGTGAGTTTGTAGCTGCGGGGCAATGTTATCTTCATTTCCCATCAGTATTAATGAGAGGAGTGGATGTCAGAAGATACACAGCAAAGTCATTCTCCCGGTATACATTGAGGGACATATGAATAAGTTTATGCCCAAAGGAAATTGGAGGGGAAATTTATTTGAAGATGTAATTATCCAATGTACAGATGCTTTTTAAACTCTTTGAACCCCAAAATGGGAAATTCTTCAGCTAAAGATCAGAAAATGCAAGAAAAATAAATCACTCTACATTCTACACTTTTAAAGCAGTTCTTTCAGCCAACAAACCCTGAAACAACTTCATCACCCTTACCAGTGCATTCTCCCAAATTCTAGCAAATACATCAACATGATCCAAAACTGAGCTAGTTTGAAACACAATTTCAGCTCTCCTATAACAGTGCTCAAACTAAATAATAGATAAATTTAAAGACAGGTGAAGTTAAGATAATTTTAAAGAAGTATGTATGAACTAGATAATTTGTCACCTTATGTTTATGTTTATCTTATCATCTCATAATTAACATTTTATATTATATATATATATTAAAGAAAGAACACTGAACACATAATCAAATAGGGCTATAATTCTGAAAGGTGTATAAAATAATTGAAAAAATTTTCAAATATAAACATGTACAAGATCTTGGTCAAGTTTCAGATGTTTGAGCTATTAATGAGACAATATTTTATTTCTCATGCTGAGTTTAACTTAAGACATGATTGCAAGTAGTGTAATAAATTAAACATTTCTTCTAAATTATGATTTATGATGTAATTTTTTAAGTTTAAATTTCTCCCTATGGTATTCAAATGGTAGATGCTGAGCAATTCTTATTTTCATATATATATCTTCAATATTAAATTTAAAGAGTATTCTTCTATTCACTGCTATTTGTTATTTGTGTTTTTAATATAATATATAAATTTATGTCATTGCTATTCATTTCTATTATATAATATGGACATCAACTGAATATCTAAATGGCCATGTAAAATATTGTGTAGAGCTGCAAACCCATATCTATTGTCTGACATGTAATTTCAAAATGCTGTACCTGACCAAAATATCGGTATACTAATTCATAGCTTCCAGTGAAAGCAAGTTCTGTGCTGGTAGTTGTCTTTATATGTGTTTTCTGTAAATCTTCTGAAAGACCCCCGTCCAGCTTGCTAAGCAGCTTAGCACCAGATGAAAGACCCCCCCCCCCCGCCCAGCTTGTTAAACAACTTAGCACCAGTAACACCATTTTGCAAGGCTTGTACTGAATATTCAGGGTTTTAACAAAGGGCAGTTTAGAAGCTGCCAAAATGAGATAGAGACACCTGTGGCTGGGCCGGGGGAGGAATGGTGAATACTGAGAAAGACACCCTGTCTGCCCTAGACAAGAGCCAAGGCAGCCCATATCTGAATTCTCGGGAACCAGAAACCTTGTCCCGACTTGAACTCGGCCATATTCGAACTGACCAATGAAAACCCTGTAACTATGCATCTCGCTTCTGTAACTGCGCTTCTGCTCCCTTTACCCTATAAAATCCCGCTACCCCAGCTGGACAGCGCGCCAGTCCTCCGAGAGACTTGGACACCCCAGGTACCTGTGTATCTGAATAAACCTCTTGCTGTTTGCATCCGCACAAGTGGTCTCGCTGTTCCTTGGGAAGGGTCTCCCCAGACTGAAAGACACTCTCAGAGGGTCTTTCACTTCTAATCCAGGTGATGGTAGTAACTCACAAACATCACTCTCTTGTCCATCTATCTATCCCCCCATTGCACATCTGAGATGGAGCATCTCCAATCCCTTTTGTACAGTGTCAAATCTCTGATTTAATATAATTTTGATACTTACTATTAGTTTACTATAGAACAGCATAGTTATAGTTTTATCGCTGTGAGGACATATTTTGACCAAGGTAACTTACAAAAGGAAGTATTGAATTGAGGGCTAACTTACAGTTTTAGAGAGGTGGTTCATGAGCATCATGGCAGAAAACAGGCAGGCATAGTGCCAGAGAAGTAACTGATAACTTTACATTCTGATATCCAGGCATTAGGCAGATATAGAGAGACTGTGCCTGTCATGAACTTTTGAGACATCATAACCCACGCCTAGTGACACACTTCATGTAACAAATGCATGCTTGTTTCAACAAGGTCACACCCCCTAATCCTTCCCAGTAAGTTCAACATCTGGGGGCTAATCAAGCAAAGATATGAACATAGAGGGGATTTTCCCATTTAAACAATCACATGTAATTTCTTTACAATGGACAAGTTGACTCTCATTCTTAATGCCAACAAGTTTTAATACATTTTGTTCATTTTGTTTAGAAAAAAATACTTTTTTCTATTCAAATTCTTTCTTCCATTTGATGTGCAGCTCCTCTGCTTTTTGTTGCAATTTCATTAATTTTATTTATTTAAATTTTTATACATGTATATAATGTACCCTTTCAACATTTCTAGAATGCCCCATCAAATCTTCCTCCCAAATGCATACCCTGATTTTATATATGATGTTTTATTTTGTACCAGGTCAAATTTTGTTGCCCATATTCGTATAGGCTCATGATCAGTTTTTAGAACATGGGAAACCTATGAATTGCTGAAAAACTAGAGAAAAGTTGGTAATTCTTTCTTAGTATCTATTAACTGCCCAAAACTCCACTTCTAGAATGGAGACCTTTAGCGCCTTGCTCCTCCATACTGAAATGTTTAATTTTCTTGATCTTGTGCAAACCAATTCCTATTTTATACTATAAAAATTGCCCTTATTACCTTCTCTTGTGAGTGAATAACATTATTCTGTCTCTTACAATTTTTCTAGTGTCTTTTTTATTCTAAAGGTCTCTCTTAAAATATACTAAATATCATTTTGATTTTCTATAACAAGTCTTAAGTGTCTTTTTGGAGATTCTATGAGAAACTATTAACTACAATAAAATTTGGGTTTCCTTAAGATTAGAACAAATATTAGAACTTAAATACCATCTACATATAGGAAAATAAGTGGAGGTTTTTAAAATAGCTTTTTGTAGCTCACTGGATAAATATCAAATATCCTTTAATACATTCTTTAAATAGTATTATCATGTTAGAAAAGAACGGAGAAGGATCTTCACAGGAACAAAGATTTTATATGCCACTAGAATTAAGTTGCTAACAGTTTGAGCTATACTGTCAAAATTAGGATGCTATATGCAACCTTACAATGTTTAAGAAATGTATATAATATATACAACAATTAAGAAGAACTACCAAAACATCGTCTAAACACAAAAGATGATAGCAATGGGAGTTCTGAGGATCAAAATATGTGACAGTTATTCAAAGAAGTAAGTGCTGAAAGCTAGAAGCATATTCTTCTCTCTAATGATCTTGAATAAAATGGATTAAATTCATCAATCAAAGGAAAAAATTGGCTGAATCAAACAAACACCTGTCTTAGTCATATGCTGCCTAAAAGAAACATTAACATCGAGAAAACATGGATGCAAGAAAGAAATTCATTCTATATAAGAGTTACAAAAATGTAAGTTTCTGAAAATGGACTTTAAATAGTAAGGAAACACAAAGTGGCAAATTATTAGATGAGGAAAAAATTTACTAAAAAATACAGCCTCAAAATATTTAGAACAAATTTTAACAAAATTAAAAGTAAAAAGAAATAATATCCTAAGTGTTGATGGTGGCTTGGACAATTTATTTTTGATAATAAACAGAATATTCACAAGGGAGAATAAATTGTCAATGGACTTCAGTAATGCTAACAACTAGACTGAAGAGCACATGATATTCTACACAAAGGAAATAGTTACGTGTTATTCTCAATTAATCATTAAGCATTCCTTAGAGTAGAACAGTGCTTCTCAAACTTCCTATTGCTGTGATCCTTTAATATAGTTACTCAAATTATTGTGACCACCAACCATAAAATTATTTTTATTGCTATTTCTTAACTGTAATGACCACTGTTATGGATTGCAATATATCTATATGATATGTAGGATATCTAATATGCAATCTATGTGAGGGGTCATTTGTTCACTGAAGGAGTAGACTATGAGTGAAAGCCACACAGGTTTTAATAAAAATAAGTAATATTATACAAAATACTTGTCTATGGATACCTTAGACAAAACCCGTAGACCAATAATATAAGATCACAAGATATCACAAACACATTATAACTAAAAGGAATATTCCTATAAAATCAGTTAAAAGTGTTTCAGGTAATAGATAATAGAAACATGCAATGAACTACAACATTGAGAATCATCTAAAAAGTAAGAGAACTAAATGAAATTTAAGGCTTTATAGAGTACTTTATTTTTTCTGGAAAGGGCCATCACAAATATATTAGTTCTTGTTGTAGGGGTACAGAAATTGTTCAATAGTAGTGACGTCCGGGCAGCTGAAAGAATAAATAGCTCACATTTATTTGTACTTTGCCATTTTTATATTGTCTCATCATTGTGACATTATATTGAATAAGGCAGTCTATCACTGTATTAACCAGTGTTTAGAATCTATGAATATTCCATCTGCTTTGCGGTAGAGTTACACGTTATTAATTCTAATGATTCACATGCCATAATTGTCATAGAAATTTCTATTTTTAACTGATGTAATTTAAAATTTTACTATAGTAAGGCATGTTTCACAAAGAATAAACCAAAAATTAAGCAGAGTTTTTTATTGAAATGTCTATAAGAAAATTTTAACTTGATAGGAGGCAGAATAGATATTACCTAGCATCATTCTGTGGCACATTAATAACTTGATTAATGCATCTACAAATGACATTGAGGCAACCTGTTTTATCTTGATATAAGCATGAATGAAATGTTTTAATTTGGAAAAAAACAATATTTATGATAGAGGCTATTTGTCATCCTTGGGATGTAGACAAGAAAATTAATTATGTTCTCAGAATGATTAAAAATAGATTTCACCCAATGACCTCCCTTGGTTTTAGAAAAGAGTATGTTCAAATAGCTTAATGTGCCCATTCTTCATAAATGTGTATATTCACATTATAGAGCCTATCATTATCTAACAAATAAATTATATTTGAAGGTAATCTGATAAATAAATCAATCTTTATGTTTAAATCAAGAAGTTAGAGAAAACAGTCATAGTTACTTGAAACACTAAATAAAACATTTTATTGTGAAATAAATATTTAAGTATGTACCAAAAAACGCTTTCAATTTTCCTCAAAGAAATCATGCTAACATTCCATTATTCAACATTAAATTTGCAAAAAATAATTTTGGCATTTTTGAGACTTTTTAAAGTAATGACCAAATTAAAATGAAACAAAATACCAAGAGCACTTTTTCTATCATTAAAATAATTAAGATAATAATATTTTAATATATGCAATTTTCGCTATTCTTACCACTTTTTCTTTTCAATTTTTCTCTCTGTTTACACTTGATTGTTAAAAAAAGAACACTTTGAATAGGTGTGCTCTTTTTGGACTGTTGAGCATTTACAGAGTTCCTTGCTTTACTTTTGAGAAGCTGACCTGGTAACTTTGGTATTAATTTTAACCTTTCATTAATTTTATCCAATGAATATTATCACACAGATGAAAGCGTTCAGTACTACATAGAATGTCTAAGCTTCCTTCAACAGGCTTTTAAAAGAGAATCCAGTTAGGCTAAAAACCACACTGTGTTACCTTCACTAGGAAGGAAGGAAAAAAAGGAAAATGTTGAAGGGGAAAGGAAGAAAAGCAAGGAAGGAAGGGAGGAAGGGGGAAGGAATAATTATGAGTATGGTCAATGGCCCTGATCATTTTGCTCTAAACAATTAAATAAAGTAAGCTACAATGCAAAACCCATTATACAGTCCCCATTTAGTTTAGAAATATAAGTGATGTTGATAAAAAAAAAACAGCAGATGGTGGCTCTGTGATTATGGACAGTATTCTCTAAAACCTAATTGAAAATGCTTCAGGGGAGAAATATTCAGGTGTACTATATAGTTACTCAATTTACATTTCACCCTGGACAGACATTATGTGCATCTATTCTTAGATGTGATGGAAAAATCTCATTTTTACCCTACAGGTTCAACTGCTGCTGTGGAGGCTGAGGTGGAATATTGTGAAAAAACTACACATGTGTATGACTTTGATGATCTCTTAACTAACAGTTATCGATCAAGTAAAAGTGCCTAACATAACTACAATTACAAAGTAATAGCAAATGGAGTCACACACCAGGAATATGAGAAACAACATAGAACATATTACTACAGAGAATTCAGGGATTAGAAAGGAGACTATAATTTGATTCAAAATTTCTTATATGAATATGAGAAAGCCTGTTAGTGAATGCTTAAGTTTTTGTATGCAAAATTTAATCACTGTGTCACTGTGTGCACATTATTTTTTATTGGAATAGGTCATTCAAATAATTTCATAGTTGAGAAAAATAAATGTTTTTGGTTACCTTAAATTTGATTTCATCAAAATACCTAACTTTTTTCCTTCACCTTTATATCCCTCATGTACTCAATGTAGATCATAAAAGTACATGTGAAACAAGAAGCTATAAATGTCCTATGAGAATAGAATTAAATCCAGATGACACTTCTTTGAGTTTTGACACTTTTAGTAGAAGACAAAAGGTTTAATTTATGAAACTTAGGTTTCTAAGTTGGATAATAGGTTACCTGTGTAAGAATCACATTTAAGACAATAAAAGTAAAAAAAAAAAGTCCAACATTGAGGGAATATATTTGCAAGAGATATGTAATTAATTATAGATCTGTTTATTTAAAAAATTAAAACAAAGCAGCAATAAAGTATTTAAAAAACTAAAATTAGGTCAAAGATGTATGAGGCTGCTTGCTTGTTTATTGGCCACCCAGACTCTCAAAAGAACCACAGAGAAACTGTATTAATTAAATCACAGCCTGGCCCATTAACTCTATCTTATTGACTAACATTTCCATCTTAATTTAACCAATCTCCATTAATCTATGTATCACCATGAGGTCGTGGTCTACCAGCAAATCTTCAGCACATCTCTCTCAGAAGGTGGCTCCATGGTTTGTCCCTGACTCTGCCTCTTTAATTAAGCAATGGTATTCACAGAATACAGAGGAGAATCCCACAACACAAAGACTTTAACAGTAGTTCAGTAAAGGGAGGAAGGGTGACAAATAAGCATATGGAATGCTGCTGTACATATATAATTAGGAAAATTCAAGCTAAAACATAATGTCATTAGACATCTGTTAGTGCCCCACTTGCAGAATAATTATGCTCTGAAAGGCTGGGAGGACATTCAGAAATAAAAATTTCTATTTCCTGTGGGAATTTAAATGATACCTCTATATTGGTTTACTTGCTTAGGTAATATGATACTTCTATATTGGAAGACAGTCTTTTGTCCACAACATTAAATATGTTCTCTTCATATGATATAGAAATCACACTCCTAAATATTTAGCTAAAGATGTTGAAAACATGTTTACACAAAGATTACACATGATCTTTAGAATAGCTTAGTTTATCACTGTAAATTTAGAAGGAACAAAGATTTTCTTCAGTATTCAAATTAATACAGTTTATGACAAGTTTTTAATTGTCTTCCTCAGGCTCATGTACTTGAACACTCAATGCCTTGATGGAGGGGATTTGTGGAGAGTCTTTGAGACCTTTCTGGTAATGAGGCTAAGGTGGAGGAAGTTGCTCATTGGGGTAGACTTTGACCTCACTTACAGTTTTCTGTCTGCATTGTTCTTGCCTAGATGTTAACAAACCCCACCAGTAGAGCTAGCTATAAGTTGTTCCTGTCCCCAAGCCTTCCTTACCAGGTTGGACCTATGAACCTGAATAGATATTTCAGCTTTTAAGCTGCTTGCAAGGGATTTGATCCAATCAAGGCAAAATGTAATACTTATAGCATACATAAACTGTATTGCTGTCATATAATGGAATATTATTCAGCACTAAAAATAAGTGAAATTATCAAGTAGAGAAAAGTATTTAAACGCTTATTATTGAGTAAAATATCATTATGGAAAGGATATACAATTCCAAATAGATGACATTCTGTAAATGTGAAAATTGTAGAAACTGTGAAAAGGCTAGTAGCTGCCAGAGCTGGAATGTGAAACGGGATGAATAAAAAACACAGGATATGCAGATAATCAGTGTACTCTATATTATAATGGTAGATACCTATCAATATATATTTGGGCAAACTCAACTAGTGACTGACAGACCTCAAATATGAAAAGGAATGAATACAAAACAAAAGGGGATTTTTAGACAATCACCGTAGTCTATTATAACTGTCAATATCTAGCATTATATATCATTATATATTTGTATAAACTCAAACATTTCACAATACCATATTCTGATATGATGTAAACCATGGACTTGGGTTACTATGTTCCCATGTACACTCATCAATAGCAGTTAATGCGCAACTCTAGTTAAGAGTACAACGATCCAGTCAGAGTGTTACCCCTGCCAGCAAGTAGGAAAACCTGTATACCTCTGTATTTTCTACTTAGTTTCTTTATAGCATGAGAGTGTTTAAAAGTTCCAGTTGTTTTTTCATTAGTTGACTATACTCTTCAAACTATATGAAAAAACTTGTTATTTTGCTAGCCAGTAAATACTTTCCAACAATAGAGCATATAGCCTTTGCAAAGGTTGATTTTTGAACCCAATAATTTATTTGTCTTAAAATGTGACAATGTGATACATTACTCATAATTTTTTTAAGGAAAAGAAAATAGTAATCTACCCAGGAAGTGGTGGCACACTCAGGAGGCAAAGGTAGGCAGATCTTTGTGAGTTTGAAGCCAGCCTAGTATACAGAGTGAGTTCTAGGACAGGCTCCAAAGCTACATAGAATCCTTGTCTTGAAAAAAAAAAAGCACAAAAAAGAAAATAGTAATCTATTCCCATAATTTACCATTTAAAATGAGATTTAATATTTTTGCTCTTATAATATGAATTTTCATGAATGTAATGGTTATAAAGAGAACATACAATCAGGACAATAGCCTAAAAAACAAATATTCTTAGTTTACCTGTATTTTTCTCATTTCTTTAAAAAAATCTTTAAAAATATATTTGTAATTTTAATTACATAATTTCTTCCTTCTTTCCTCCTATAGAATTCATCCTTATTCTCTTTAAAATTAATGGCCTCATTGTAATCATTTGTTTACAACATATGAACATATATATTACATGTATTATATAAAATATGTTTCTAAATATATAAGTGAAACATGTTCAATTTCTATACTGTTATTTGTATACATCTCTTCAGGACTGATCAGTTGCTATAGGATACTCAGTTTGTTTCTGTGAACAAAAGGAGAGTAAAAACATTGCATTGGGAAACACATCTCAAAGGTAAATATTCCCAAGCACCTCCCCAAAACAGTGAACACTCAGCTTCCATTTTTCTATCCCTACCATAAAAATACCTGCTACAGGAAGAGTTAATCTTGAGTCTCACCCAGGAGAGATAGTGAACTTGAGACCCTCTTTGTGGATCAGAGGCTCCAGATGACTGTTGTTTGTTCATTTCAGAATCTTTCCCATTTGGTACTATTAGATAGTGGAATTGTCTAATCTGACATATTGCCTTCTTTCTGCTTCTTGCTATTTATTCTTTGATTCCTGCTTTCTGTGTAGTGGGTAAAGTCTATTGTTAACTATTCTCACTATAAACAATATTTTATTTGATTTTTGGATCCAATGTGAAAAACTGTCAAAAAACAAGTTTAGCAAATATACTTTTATTAACTATATAATTAAATGAAAAATTAGGTTATTATAAAATTCTTTGTGTTAAATTATTTTACTTATGTTAATAACACAGAGTTTTGGAAGGAAAATAATGGAGAAAGAAAAAAATGAAATGTCACTGAATGGCAAAACCCAAGCTAAGTCATAGGAAATATGCACTTCTCAGAAAATGGTGGATGAGATATAAAGTCATAGTGAATATGGTATGTTTGGTGCCTTTTCTCTTTCATTGTAAGCAAATGGCTCAATTAAAAACCAGCAGTAGTTACAGCTTTAGAACAAAACCTCATCTCCTTATCCAAAGATTCAGATTCAATTTTAAAGAAAACTCTTTGATAGTATATTTTTTGCATAATTCTCATCATAATTTTAACCTGAAATGTATATTTTCCTAAAGACATTATCAAAAAAGTCTTTTCCACTTACTCTTAGCTAAAATATCACTGTCACCACTGATTCTTTTGCTGTTAGCTGCTTTCCTGATGATGTGACAAAAGAAACTGACAGGGTCAACTTAAGGAAAGAGGCTTTATTTCAGACCACCATTCTGGGAGATACAGTCCATCATAGCAAGGGAGTTGGTGAATATATGCCAGCTCATCACATTGTTCCTATACTCAGGAAGCACAAAGTGGTGATTCTTTCTTGGCTAGATTTCTTCCTATTATGAATTTGAGCCCCACCCCCAAATGGACTGGTGTCAAATTCATTCAGTGTATGTCTCCTAACCTCCTAACACCATTATTCTAACCTAGAAAAAAGTCTCATAAACATGCTCAGGGGATAACTTACTATTAAAAAAATTCACAGACATGACTATGGGCTCCTTTTCTATATGATCCTAGGTCCTATCAAGGTGACAATGTTAATCAACAGAACTCTCTCTCTCTCTCTTTCTCTCTCTCTCTCTCTCTCTCTCTCACTCACTGTCTCTCTCTCTCTCTCTCCACACACACACACACACACACACACACACACACACA
>NC_022035.1:14696192-14722824 GCF_000317375.1 Microtus ochrogaster | reverse complement strand
ATATATATATATATATATATATATATATATATATATATTAGGAGGGTGATATAACTTCAGTAGAATACTCATCTAGTATATTCAAAGGCCTTCACTGGCATCCCAGCAACTCTGTTCATCAACATAAAGAAACAATGACTTGTAAAATTTCTTACTTTGTTAAATTTAATACCATCAGGAAATGTATTGCTTATACAAAGAAGTACTTAAGGGCCAATATTGATTATGCATGCCCTTGTTCAGCCAGTGTCCACATATCTCTCAGAGGAGGGAAGTTTAGCTCCTATTAGCTTTATGACATCCATTTCTCAGATCCAGCTTTGTAATTTTAATTAAATTTTGGTTTAACTTTACATGTATCTCACTTAGCCATATATATTTACAAAATTCTTGTATATGTAAAAAAAAAGGCAATCTCAAAGTCATGTGAACTAGAGATTTTAATCTCAATTAGATGTAACTGTCATGTGTCTGTTTTTAAGTAGCTGACTGTAGCAATAATATTTTTTAAAAGGTATTTCTCTTTTAGTGGGACCCATCCAGATGGGATGCACTTGCACACACCAAGACTGTGATGAAGGAGGCCTGGGTCATCATCGGGAATACTGCACATACCTAGGTAATCATTTCCACACCAACAGGCGTATGTGCAAGGAGATCATCACTATCTCCAGCAAGAAATCTGACATTAAGATAGCCGTCTATATCATGCATTTGTTGAAGAGAATTCAGAAAGGCCCTGAGAGGGGTATCTCTATCAAACTGCAGGAGGAAGAGAGAAAAAGTAGACATTCTTGAGGTCTCAGCCCTTATTCAGGAGATCGTTGAGGTAGATCCTGGCACCAAGGGGATGCTGAAGCTTCTGGTCTTCAGCAGTCTCTCCAACCTGAAGGTTACTCAGCCTGCAGTTGGGATGAATTTCAAAACACAATGTGAAGCCATTTGAGCCTGTTCTGTCATATTTTAATTAAAATTTAAAGCAACAAAAACAACAAAAAAAGAGAGATAAGTAATGGTTTGACCTGATATATTACATCCATATCCTGAGTATGGACATGTCCTTAGAGAAAAAGATAAAATAGATTTTAATATCAATAAAAGAGATATTGTTTTAAATTATAAATGTACATGATCACAAGGCTCACCTACAACATGTTTTCATAAATTATCCCAATAAAAGAACATCTTTATCATTCCCATACAAATATAAATTATATCATTTCACTAAGGTTAGGATTTATTTATTTATTTATTCATTACTTTTCTTTATTGAAAATGGACTCTTTTCTTAAACAATATAATATTTTGATTATAATCAACAGGCAAACATGACAAAATAAAATATAATAAGATGGAGCAAATCTTTCATATCTAATTTGGACACAGCAGCTCAAACAGAGGAAAAGAGTTTTAAGAGCAGACAAAATGTCGGAGACCAACTCATTCTCACAATCAGATCTCCCATAAAAATATTAAGCTAAATCACACACACTTATCTTCCATATGTCTTCCATACCCTCTAGCCTTTACAATCTTTCTGCCTCATCTTCTGCAGAATCCTGTGAGTTCTAATTCATGGCCTCTTAATGTCTTAGTTGTTGTTACATCCAAGTGCACATGCATATACACATGCATAGATATTCTGGAATTTTATTGAGCTCTACATTTTTCTCTGCTCACCTCCCTGTCTCTCCTCTCCCCCTTCAATCCTCCCCAAGGTCCCCACGCTCCCAATTTACTCAGGAGATACTTTTTTTACTTCCCATGTAGATTAGATCTATGTAAGTCAATTATCACATGTACTCACTCATAAGTGGCTTTTAAACATAAAGCAAAGAAAACCAGACTACAAATTACAACCCTAAAGAACTTAGACAACAATGAGGACACTAAGAGAGACATACATATTCTGGATCTTGGGCTTGTTCTGCCTCTTATACCATGTTTCTTGAGATTTAAGTGTACTGGTTGTTTTATAGAAGTGTCTAGTGTTACTGGATTCTACAGTTCTGAATTCTGATTGGTTGTGCTTTTCTCTAATGATCTTTTGTTGCAGAGAGATGTTTCTTTGATATGGGGTGTAAACTGTATTCATTTGTGGGTATAAGGAAAAAGATAATGTATTTAGTATTCTGGTTTAGTAAAGTAGTAATGTAGTTTCCCCTTCAAGATTTAGCGTTTCAATAGCCCAGGGTATTTTGCTATCTTTTCCTTAAACAACATGATTTCCTTTTGTTGAGTAGGCAGTAAGTACAATTAGAAAGCTGTTGGTCACCACCAACATATGCTTACCACTACTGTACCGTTATGGCTACCATTCAGAGTTGGTCATTTTTGTGGCTCATAGACATCTTAGCTAGGTAGGGCTGTTGGTTGTTTCTTTCTTTTGGAAGCTAGCACTGCACCATCTGGTACCATAAAAACAAATCAATATGGAAGAAGCATTCTTCCAGTTCTGGAGCCTTTGGGCCCTGAGTATAAACTGACAGTGTTTTTAGCACAAAAGCCTTAACTTCTACTTCTGGTGACCAAGCAAGAGCAGCAGCAATATTTCTGTAATGTTTTAGGTTTTTCTTGGACAACTCTGACAAACAACACAAAAGAGTGTTTTCATGCCTGATATTGAGATTTTGTTTGATAGATTTTGCTCCTGGAATGGACTTTGTCCACTCAGATGAGAAAATCAAATTTCAATTATATATTCATATACATCCTTCTGTGTATTATACTTTTATTTTTAGGTATATAATTAGTAACGTAATTCCTTAAGAACTTTTAAATAACTTTATTCTTATTTTATTCTCTTTCCTCCTCTTCCTTATTTATTTCCATCACATTTTAAGAGCTTTTCCTTACCCATTATAATATCCTTTTAATTGTTTTTACTAAAAATTTAAAATTGTTTTAGGTCAATTTATTACAGTGTTGACTATGCATTTTCATGTACAAGTTTTGCTTTCATTGTCCATTTTAAGTATAGCTTAATATAACATTTCCTCATATAAAGGCACATGAAATGATAACCTCCAGTTAGAGTTTCATGTTTGATGTTTGATACGGAATTTATTACTGCTCACACTCTTGACCTTGACACACAAGGTGAGCAAAATGGGAGTAATTTCTAGATAGAGAGAAGATGAGGTTCAAAGAATGCTGTTTTTAAAGAGTGGTAGAAACAGCTATATTTAGATCATGCTGTAAGAAGGGGAGCAAAAGTTATAACAAGACTGTCTTCTGAAGGAGGGGTCAGTTTCCCTAGTCTTCTGAAGTAGTATAGTGAGATCACAGCCTATTGAGGGAGGGATTTAAGCATGAGACAGATGCAATTCTATATGTTTTTCAGCTCATATCATTTCAAAGGATATTTCTTCGTAATTCAATATGCTTCCACTAATGTTAGAGGATTTCTAAGATTCTCTGATAAAATATTTAGCATTTTATATTTGTTATTGCAAACAATACAAATTCAGATTTATATAACAATTCTATCTAATCAAACTACTTAAAATGATAAGACAATCTTACATGGACATCTTACAGGCAGCCACAAAAAATCCTTAGAATGATATTTAATTTAGAATTAAATAGAGACAAAGTCAAGAAGTTACCGTATTAAATAAGGACAGTAGGGAATATTTCTTTAGGAAACCAACTGGGGACTATATGACAGTATATTGATCTTCATGTAACAGCATTTTTTGAAAGAGAAAAGAAGAGGAACTTTATTTCTGGATTGATCTCAGTATGGCAACATTCATCAATATAAATAAAATAGGGCAAATTTGAATCAGCAGCAGAAGTTAAACTTTAGCTTATAGAGATGGATTAGATATAGGACATCTAAATGTCAATCTTTAGGGACCTTTGACTTTGGTAGTTACTGTTTTAGCTGTTTAATCATGAACTTTAGTGTTCTTATGTAGAATGTCTTTGTCTTATTTATTTTTAAATCGTTCCCTAAAGTAATCAGTGTGATGATCCAATTTAAAGCTAAAAATATATACCTTTCTTCAGTAAATTAAGTATTAGAATCTCAAATCCCTTCTTACTAGTCTATGACATTAAAGAACCAAACATTTCTCTTAACTTTGTGCAATATAAACCATTGAAAAATCAAGAAATAGACTCTTCTCTAATATATTAGTAATGAGGTATTGACATGTTTTCAAACTCAAACATCATTCTAATTGATTTAATTACCGTAATCATATGATAATATTACTTTAGTTTTGCTGTATTTTTCGGTATTTGATCTAAATTGTCCCGAGTCAAAAATATGGAAATCACAAAGCTGATCCCATAGAAATAAAATAATGGAAAGCTTATGTAAATATTTGTAGCATAAGTAATATATAACCTGAGCTTGTAGGTGTCTCCCATTAACTAATAGTCATCACATATTATGATAACTTTTTCCTAAGTGGTGCAATGATGAAAAAACAAGTGAGTAAATTGTATTTAACATGAGTAAGGATTGATTCAGAATCTTGCAAAGGTCAAAAGTCTAAAGATTAACAACTACAGAAGAATTTGCCTCAGGAGACTTAAGTGCAGTATTGATATTGTCTGAAAAACTAAAAAGATAGCTCATATGACGTGTGAACTATAGGAAATTTAACTTCAAATTAAAAGGGAGTGTGTGTGTGTGTGTGTGTGTGTGTGTGTGTGTGTGTGTGTGTGTGTGTTTGCATGCATGTATGCACATAGGAGGTCAATTTCTCACATTTTAGTTTTGATCCTTTTTCTCTTTGGAAAGCAAAATTACAAATTTTCCATGAGCAGATGCTCACGTATGTAAAGTTAGTTGAGTATTAAAGGAAAGATATAGTATGTGTGCCATCTAGAGGATCAGATGATGGAAGGGTAAGCTGATTCCACATAGAATCTGGTTTCCACTGTATATTGGGAACTGCCAAGTGGTAAAGATAAAAGACTCGGTGTGGAACATTGAGAAGATTGTAGCATAAGACAGTCAACAATGTCTTTCTGATCTGGAGGAGAAAGTCTGATCATATCCCTTTGTCCCAAGCAATGAGGACAGAAAAGACAGAGATTTTACATTGCTTCCTAAACTGCTGTTTCTTTGAAAATGGAAAAGAAGTCAAAGAATCAAAATCTTACTTTTTATCAGTGATATGAAAAACAATGTGTGGTGGATTTTGAATGGAACCTTTAAGCACAAAGCATTTGACTGTCAGCATTTTATTTTCTCATGTAACAAATATAGGTCAACACTCTGCCAAATACTTAAAGAACACAAGTCAATAACTTTTCTTACTCCCCAGTTTTTAATCTTGATATTTATTGAAAAACCTGGTTTGTAAAAAAATCAAATAAGAAAGTCTATTCATAAATGTAAAGCATTTTGAAAAATAATTTTAACCATCTTTTAATATTAGTTTTCTAATTTTTCATGTAAATTATCCACAGAAATACATAATTTTTCTTTTAATTTTTTGCTCTTATTGAGCTATCCAGTTTTATCCACTACCTTTCCTTTCTTTCGTCTCCCCTTCAACCCTCTTCTGTGGCCCTCACACTCCCAATTTACTCGTGAGAACTTGTCTTTTTCTTCTTCCTATGTAGATCCATGCATATCTCTCTTAATGTCCTTTTTGCTTTCTAGGTTCTCCTGGGTTGTGGACTGTAGGCTGGTTTTTCTTTGCTTTATGTCTAAAAACCACTTATGAGTGAGTACATATTATATTTGTCATCCATGGTCTGGGTTACCTCACTCTATCAAATATTTTGATAATTAAAAAGCAAACTATATCACATTGATCTTTTAATTACCATAGTCAGTTCTGCAAACTGCCATGTTGTAAATATATAATTGTTTGAATCATTGGCTAACTAAAAATGCAGAAATAAAAATGATAGAAAGTAATAAATATATATTTTACTTATTGAGATTTCCCTGAGAATTTTTTCTTTACAATTTTTTCAATCCTATTACTAGAATACAGTAACAGAATTTGACTGTTGGAATATAAAAGTGGCTGCACATTGAAAAGGGTGCACCCTAAAAAGGAGAAAAAAATAGTAAATAGTGAAGTATACAACTTTATCAAAACAGTGGTTGATGACCTACTGTGCTAACAGAGGCTGAAGCTCTGTTATATACATATATACAACATAACACATGCAGGAATTGCGTTAGAAGCCAGTGATGGCTGAGCTGTGATTAGCAGTTAAATTAGAAAACCTTGACAAAACATTGGTGGGGTGTCAATGAAAACACCAAAACTATGCTTAAAAATAAATATTATTTTGTTATTTGATAAAGGTATAACGTCAAAAAACATGCTAAAATAAGCACACCACAATAACAAATAGCTCTCACCTAGAGCAAAGCAATTCAT
The DNA here is from genome assembly GCF_000317375.1 of Microtus ochrogaster. NCBI lineage: Eukaryota > Metazoa > Chordata > Mammalia > Rodentia > Cricetidae > Microtus > Microtus ochrogaster. Next base: position 14,716,462 of record NC_022035.1, on the reverse strand, counting down.
CTGAATTAATCTTCAACTAGAACAAACCATTATGACTGGCTGATTAAAGTGTCAAAACCAAACTCCAGAAAGGAAAACCTACTTCAGATAAGACACATAAAGATACAGAACACAGACTATTGAATACTGAAGAGGAAGACCTGAAAATAATTAGAGAGAGACAAAGGACAAATAAAATAAAATTGATATGAATTGTGATTGAGTTATATTTCTTTCTAAAATGTTTTTTCATGTTTTCATTTTAATTTGTGTGTGTGTGTGTGTGTGTGTGTGTGTGTATCTTTGTTCATGAATGCTGTATGCATGTGTACTATATGCATGCCTGCTTGTGGCTATGAGGACTTCTGCATAACCACATAGCCTGAGGAATGCTGAGTGTCCTTTATCCTCATCAACTTTATTCTTCTGAATCAGTTTATCTCACTGACCTTGTAGACAAAAAGCCACAGGGGTCTTCCTGTCTGAAACTACACAAGAGTTACAAAACTTAACCTGATAAAATGGAAAACATCATATGAAAATTAGAAGGAAACCTGAAAAATAAAAGAACCCCAAGAGAAGGCACAAGATTCAGAGACCCACTGGTTCACATATTCAGGAGTCTCATCCAGGCAGGTGAATGGAACTAGAAAATATCTGAGAAAGGAAATTCAGGTCCAGAAATACAAACATGATATGCATTCACTTATAAGTAGATATTATCTGTTAAGTAAAAGATAATCATGCTATAATCCAGAGACCTAGAGAGTCTAAGTAGCAAGGTTCCCAGGGGATACGTGGATCTTTTTGCATAGAGGAAATAGAATAATTTGGGGGATGGACTGGAAACAGTTGGGGATGGAAAGAGAAGGGATCATGGGTGAAGGAGGTATTGAGGTTTAGAGTACTAGGAGAGATGGCTGAATTTTGCAGGCATTGACAAGGGTGATATGGAATCTTAATACACTCAAAACTTACTGGAATCTATAACAGTGACCCAGTGAAGACTCATAATAAGAGAGGATGCAAAGGCCGCAGTAGCCATCTTATGTAGGCAAGTAAGGCATCAGTGGTGGGACTGGGACACCAAGCCAGTCACAAAGTCTTCCACCCACCACCTGTGCTGCCTGCAATATGCTCTGGGGCAATGGTGTCTCAGAGTTTGTGGCAGTGGCCAAACAATGGCTAATCTAATTCGAGGCCCACACAACTGGAGGAAGCCCATACCAGACACTGCTTGGATGCCTAGGAACTGGAAGCTGGATAGTTCAGAGTCCCAAGGAAGAAGCAAGCACAACTGGGTAAAAAATAAACAAGAAAAAAAAAAAGGAAGAAATGGTCAATACAATGATTCCTAATAATATTCTGCTATACTCATAGATCAGGGTCTTTCCAATCATCATCAAGAGACCCTTTCTCAGACAACTGATAGGAGCAGATGCAAACACCCACAGACAAACATTAGGTGGAGCTCAGGGGTCACTGTGGAAAAGAGGGAGGAAAGATCTCAAGAGCTAGAAGGTTCAAGAACACCAGGACAACGTGACCCATAGAATCATCTAAGCAGGACTCATAAGGGTTCACAGAAACTGATGTGACAATCTGGGAGCCTCTGTGAGTCTGAGCTAGGCCCCAGGTGTCCACGGGGATGTCCACGGAGATGTCCCCAGCTAGGTCCTTGGGCAGCAGAGGAGAGGGTGCCTGAACTGTCTTTGCCCCACTATCACACTAATGATTATCTCGAATATCACCATAGAGACAGGACCCTCATCAGAGCAATGTACTGAGCTCCCAAGGTCCAGTTGAATGGCAGAAGGAGGGAAAAGACCAGCAAGGGAAGTCATTGAATGGGTCTGGATGAGCAAGTGATCAAACCAGACTCTCTGATTGTGACTGACAATGGGGGCTGAGAAGCCATTGATAAAGGCCTTAGGACTTGTTTTTACGGCATGTTCTGGCTTTTTGGGACCCTAGTCTATATGGATGCACAGCATCCTAGGCCTGGATGAACCTTGGACTTTCCACAGAGCAGGGTTCCTTGCCCTCCTGCCCTCTTTCAAGCCCGTAGGGGGAGGAAGGAGAGGGAATGGGGGAGCTGGAGGGGATTGGGAGGGGGGGGAGTATAAATTTTTGAATGGAAAAATAAAAAAAAAACAAAACCAAAAAAAATGCTGTGGTTGTTTAGCTTGGGATTATTGTTGAAATCCTAACAGTGTGAATGTGTGTATCTCTGATTCTTTTGCCTGCTTTTGGAAGTTTATTCCTTCTATTGGTTTGCTTATTCTAGCCTTGCTATGAAAGTTTATAGTTGATATCTCTGAAAGCCTGGTCTTTACTGAAGAGAAATGGGGGGGGGGGCAGTGTGTCTGGGGCCAAAAGGACGTGGTTGGCCTTTGAAAATTGGAGGTTACAGTCAGGATATACTGTATGAGAGACAAATAAATAAAACGATAAAAGAAACAGCAACATCAAATACTAAACTGAAAGCTATCTATGTGCAGAGAAGACCTGGTGCAGGCTTGTGTAGGTCCTGTGATTGCTGTTTCAGTTGTATGGACTGAGCTCAGTTGCTTTAGAGGACCATTTTCTCCAAGTGTCCTCTGTCTTCTCTGCCTTTCCCATTCAATCTGCCTGTCCTTCTTTGGAATTTTCCGAGCTGTCAGGGGAGGGATTTTAAGAGACATTTCACTTAGAGCTGTATATTCTAAGGTTCCTCTTTTTCTGCATAAGGTCTGGATGTGTTTTTCTGCATTTGGTCCCACCTACTGTAAGAAGAAGCTTCTATGATGATGGCTGAATAAGGTACCAATTTATGAGTATAACATAATATCATAAGGAACCATTTCACTATTTCTTTTATCTTATTTATTTATTCTATTTATTTTAAACTAGTATTATTTTTCTTGTATCTCTGGGATATCTTTTCTGATTCTTAGCCACCCAAGCAGTATCTGCTATAGGCTCCATCTTGTGGAGTGGGCATTGTGTCAAATCAGACATCTGTTGGTTACTTCCACAAGATGTGTGCCACCATTGCACTAGCATATTTGACAAGCGGGACAGAGGGTAGATCAAGTATTTTGTGGTTGGGTTGCTTTTTATCTTACTGTTTTCACAGCTTGAAGAGTACCTTTCTGTATCAAATATACTAGAGCATTTGTTCTATGAAGGCAGAAGCTGGACTTTTCCATGTTTAATGAGTTGTGTAGGTGTTGTCTTCTGTCAATTTGACTATTGTCTTGAAAAGAGCCTAAGTTGTTTGGGGATTTCAATGGGACCCTTTCAGGTCAACTACTCAATTGGATGTAAACTAGTCCAAATACTGTAAACTTCATTTGGTGACAATATATGACCAGTTAGGGTTCGATCTCCCTTATTATTTGGAGACTTCATAAGGATCACCTTCATATAGGACATGTCCACTGTACTAAGTTTCCATATTGCCCCTCAATTTACCTTCAGTCCTAGAATTCTAGTTTTCTCTCCTTTCATTCCTCAGTACCATGTCCCATCCCAGTTCCCACCTGATAGTCCATTCTTTTCCCCACTCCCTACTCCAATCCTCTCCTTAATCTCTTCTGTCTCTCCCTCTCAGAAAGATCCATTTATTCCCCCATCCAAGCTCTTCCTCTATGCCTGTCTTCTGTATATATACAGATTATAGCTTGGTTATCATTTATTTAAAGACCAATATCCAGATATAAGCAAATACATTCCATTTTTATCTTTCTGCATCTGGGAAACCTCACTCAGAATGGTTTATTCTCTTTCCATCCATTTTCCTACAAATTTCATGATGTCATTTTTTTGTTTTTTTTTTAAATTTCTTTATTTATTAAAGATTTCTGTCTCTTCCCTGCCACCGCCTCCCATTTCCCTCCCCCTCCCCCAATCAAGTCCCCCTCCCTCGTCAGCCCAAAGAGCAATCAGGGTTCCCTGCCCTGTGGGAAGTCCAAGGACCACCCACCTCCATCTAGGTATAGTAAGGTGAGCATCCAAACTGCCTAGGCTCCCACAAAAGCCAGTATGTGCAGTAGGATCAAAAACCCATGGCCATTGTTCTTGAGTTCTCAGTAGTCCTCATGGTCTGCTATGTTCAGCGAGTCCGGTTTTATCCCAGGCTTTTTCAGAAAAAAAAAAAAAGCTTTTTCACTGGCCTTGGTGAGTTCCCGATAGAACATCCCCATTGTCTCAGTGTGTGGGTTCACCCCTCGAGGTCCTGAGTTCCTTGCTCGTGCTCCCTCTCCTTCTGCTCCTGATTTGTACCTTGAGATTTCAGTCCGGTGCTCCAATGTGGGTCTCTGTCTCTGTCTCCTTTCATCTCCTGATGAAGGTTAATATTCAGGAGGATGCCTATATGTTTTTCTTTGGGTTCTCCTTATTTAGCTTCTCTAGGATCACTAATTATAGGCTCAATGTCCTTTGTTTATGACTAGAAACCAAATATGAGTGAGAACATCCCATGTTCCTCTTTTTGGGTCTGGCTTACCTCACTCAGGATAGTGTTTTCTATTTCCATCCATTTGTATGCAAAATTCAAGAAGTCCTTGTTTTTTACTGCTGAGTAGTCATAATATGTATATATTCCATACTTTCTTCATCCATTCTTCTATTGAAGGGCATCTAGGTTGTTTCCAGGTTCTGGCTATTACAAACAATGCTGCTATGAACATAGTAGAGCATATACTTTTGTTGTATGATAAGGCCTCTCTTGGGTATATTCTCAAGAGTGGTATTGCTGGGTCCAGGGGTAAGTTGATCCCGAATTTCCTGAGAAACCGCCACACTGCTTTCCAAAGTGGTTGCACAAGTTTGCATTCCCACCAGCAATGGATGAGTGTACCCCTTTCTCGACAACCTCTCCAGCAAAGGCTATCATTGGTGTTTTTGATTTTAGCCATTCTGACAGGTGTAAGATGGTGTCTTAAATTTGTCTTGATTTGCATTTCCCTGATCGCTAAGGAAGTTGAACATGACCTTAAGGGTCTTTTGGCCATTTGAACTTCTTCTGTTGAGAATGCTCTGTTCAGCTCAGTGTCCCATTTTATAATTGGGTTGATTAGCCTTTTACGGTCTAGTTTCTTGAGTTCTTTATATATTTTGGAGATCAGACCTTTGTCAGTTGCAGGGTTGGTGAAGATCTTCTCCCAGTCAGTGGGTTACCTTTGTGTCTTATCTATCCATCCATCTATCTATCTATCTATCTATCTATCTATCTATCTATCTATCTATCTATCTATCTATCTATCTATCTATCTATCTATCACCATGCACAAAACTCAAGTCCAAATGGATTAAAACCTCAATATCAGTCCAAACACACTGAACCTGATAGAAGAGAAAGTGGGAAGTACTCTACAACACATGGGCACAGGAGACCACTTCCTACGTATAATCCCAGCAGCACAGACATTAAGGGCCTCATTTAATAAATGGGACTTCCTGAGACTGAGAAGCTTCTGTAAAGCAAAGGACACTGTCACTAAGACAAAAAGGCAATCCACTGACTGGGTGAAGATCTTCACCAACCCCGCAACTGACAAAGGTCTGATCATATATCAGAAATGCTTCTCTATGATCAGTGGCTTTAGTATGTTCAACTTTGAAATAATATTTGAAAATTATTTTTTACCCATTGTTGACATGCCAAAGTAGTTGCATTGAATTTCTTTTTAAAGTCCTTATAACTCTATTTGTGTTATTTTATTATACATTTTCTCTTTAGTCAATTCAATATTTAACATCAATATTTAACAGATTAATTATTGAAAATAAATATCAATATTTAATATAAAATTATAATTTTAAGTGCCCTGTAATAGTCAACCATTAGTTTATTCATTTGTTATTATTATAGTGCTTCTAAAAATATTCAACAATAATGTATTGCTTTAAATTTAATAAGGCATGAATAATTTTCAATTTTCCATATTAGTATATGCATCAGAACTCCTATCATTAATCTATGATATAATTATTACATATATGTAATATTTACAAACATAAATGCATATGTTTTTATCTTTTCCTTTTAAAAAATCTAGAAATGTTTTGAATGAGCCAATGTTTACTACCAATTCATGTAAAATTTACAGAAAAGTAATATTTTAAGACATGAACTTTTTCTTTTGGTCTATTAAATAGGAAGAATCCTGGGGATAGTATTAGACACTATTTGTTAAGAAACTTCTCTTCTGAAATTATGACAAATAAACATGAAATCACTGCAGAAAATAGTTAAAATTGGAAATTCCTTCAAAGTACAAAAGTGTTATATTTTACATAAAGTTCTCCTCCATAATCAAATTAATTTGATCAAACACTGATTTGCAAAGCAGTGATTTAAGCATTTTGAAGCAGTATAAAAAATGTTTCTTCTTAGGACAGGTCAGTTATAAGACATTTAACATCATATAAAAATCAATACATTTATATTATCATTCTAAAGTCAAATCAGAGTCCTGATTATTTAACATAATCACAGATTATTAAATAAAGCACAGGATACCTTGTGGCAATGTGAGAACTTCAAATTTCTATTGTCCTTTTGAATTTTTATTTTCTCATGGTTGAATAGGAAAATCTTCCAGAGACTGTAGAACACTAAAAATATGATTAAGCTATTTGCCACTTAAAGAAATATACATGTCTATAATCTCTTTTTAAATATCTCAGTTTGCAATCAGTACTGGTTAATGCAAATTGCAGACATGAAAGCATTTTCTGGTGCATGACTTCTTAAACAGAATAAAAAAAATAACTTATAAAAAATGTGATCTGTGCACTTAAGAGAATATATGTTTTGTACTTTAATACGTTTTAAATAAAAGAGATATTTAATTCCATTCCTTAATAGTGGAGAGGAGATTGTGTTATTTAAGATGAAGAGGACCGAGAGAAATGGTGAGTGAATACAAGATCAAAATATCTGGTGCAAAATTCTCAAACAATAATTAAAATATTATATTATAAAATCTATGTTTGGAAAAGTATTTCAGTCTTAAGTGATCTGGAAAATTTTTCAATCTTTTTTACCTGTCTTACAAAGAAAAATGACCCATTAGAAAATTCAGAAGTAAAAAGGCATACACTTTTTATCATAAAACTATTTCTAAAGTCAAATGGACAAGTAACATATTAAATCCAGGCAGAATATGCATCAAATTCTGTACATATTTTTAGAGAATAGTGAACTACATCAATAGTGAGGTAAAACTCTATCATCATAGTTAACAATCACATAAACAAAGATCAAATAATGCCCTATTTTGTTCTTGTATGGCCAAGCAATGTTACAAACCATGCAAAATCAAATGAAATGTGCAATGCATATAGTTCAAATAATTCAAGTTTTATCCTAAATAGTAGTAATTGATCCTACAGTAAGATTTATTCTGTAATCATGGCAGTCAATGGCATTTACAAGTAAAATAAATTAAGGTAAATGAAGAGGAAAATTGTATCCTATTTAACATTTAGTTCATTATAAGCTTAAGCAAGTATGCCAATCCATGTTCATCAATGGAACTTATAGTGATTAGAGATATAATAGAATGAAAATATGATATCTAAGAAACAGCTTGTGTTTTATAAGCATGGAAATCACTCTGTGTGTGTATATGTTTGTGTGTGTCTGTGTGTGGATGTGTGCACCTGCACTTTACATAGTGAAACTCTTTTAAGTTCTTAAAAATAAGATGGAAAATTTAAAGCAATAGTGTATGCCATCCCATTAATATTTTAACATGAAGAATTTGAAATTATAAATCTCTATCTATAAATTATGGCTAGATGGAGACACATTCCTATAACAGTATTTGATCTCTTTAATAATTAGAGCATATTACTAGGTAGTGGTGGCACATACTTTTAATCCCAGAACTCAGGAGGTACAGGCAGAGGCAGTCAGAGTTTATGAGTTTGAGGCCAGCTTCGTCTACAAAGTGGGTTCCAGGACAGTTAGAGCTGTTACATAGAGAAACATTGTCTCAAACAAATAAACAAAAAACAACAAAAAAATTAAGCCAAACAAGCAACAAAGCAAAACAATTTATTTTTTAATTGTTAACTATTTACTTATTGTGTTAATTATAATCTCCATAATTAATTCAAGTATTTGAGCATAGATTATTGAGAAAATTATCCCACTGACATTGATGTATTTTTAAACATCAGATTCCTTGCTAATATATGATCTTATACTTATAAGAAGCTAAAATAATAACTATTATTATAATGTTTTTTAGAATAATGCTATCAGATTTCTCATATTTTTCACAATATGCAGAATCTTCAGCCTATGCCTACAAAAAGGAATCTCTTCCTTATGAAAATATAGGCTCTACCTGATGCTACACTAATGCAATCAACCCCAGGGAAGGCACTGCCCCTACCACCTGTTAATAGCATTTAAACTCTGTCCAACAGTCCTCAACAGTGCCATGTCTCCTGGCCTCCATATCCTAGAATACATCTCTAGCAGAAGACTCAAGTTTTACCAGAGTACATGCCAGTACTTGGAACCCCAGTAACCTAGAGCCCCAGAGGCCATACCAGTTTCCAGGACACCAGAAGCCTCACCATTTCCCAGAATCCCAGAACTCCAGAGGCAGCACATGCACCCAAAATCCCAAAGGTCAAAAAAGACCCCCAAAATCTCAGTAGAGAGACATTACTAGACCTGAAAGCTTTTTGGTCAAAAGAAAAACAGGACACGGAGGCAAAAAGTCCAGGAAGGAAGCAGAAAACAAGGGGAAAACATGCAAAAATTTTTCGTGCATCAAAGATAAACTCAAAAATCAGCACCTAACTTATAATAACCCCAAACATTGATGACTAGAGGCCAATGTCATAACATAGTCAAAAACACCCAGGGCAAGAAAGACTCATAAGAACTCAGCTATCCTACTACAGCAAGTCTTAAATATTTCAACATAGCTGAAGAACAAGAAAATGACCTTAAATACAATCTTATCAAGATGACAGAGGTCTTTAAAGAGGACATGAAAAAAAAATCCCTTGAAGAAATCCAGAAAAACATAAGCAAGTGAAAAAAATTAATAAAATATTCAAGACCTAAAAATGGAAATGGAAACAATAAAGAAAGCACAAAACTAGAGAATCCTGGAGAGAGAAAATCCAGGTAGGCAACAGGAACTACAGAAACAACCATCAATAGCAGAATATAAGAGATGGATGAGAGAATCTCAACGGAAGAAGATACAATAGGTGAAAATGATACAGTAGGGGCTGGAGAGATGGCTCAGAGCTTAAGAGCATTGACTGCTCTTCCAGAGGTCCTGAGTTCAATTCCCAGCAACAACATGGTGGCTCACAGCCATCTGTAATGAGCCCTCTTCTGGCCAGCAAGCATACAGAAAGACAAAACACTGTATACATAATAAATAAATAAATCTTTAAAAAATACTGATACAGTAGTCAAAGAAAATTTTAAATCTAAAAAGTACCTGACAGAAAAATCCAGGAAATCTAAGACAATATGAAAAATGTTGAACCTAAGAATAATAGCACTAAAAGGAGAATAACAGGTAAAAGGCTGAGAAAATATTTTAACAAAATTATAGAAGAAAATTTTCCTAACTTAGGAAGGACATGCCCGTAAAAGTACAGGAAGCTTACAAAACAACAAAAATATTGAATGAGAAAAGAAATTTCCTCTGCCACATAATGACCAAAACACTAAACATACAGAACAAAAAATGAATATTAAAACCTACAATGGACAAAGGCCAGGTAACATATAAAGGCATAATTATAAGAATTACTTCTCAATGAAGAAGGTAAAAACATGAATGCCATGAATAAACATCTTAAAGTTTCTAGAAGACCACAAATTCCAACCCAGACTACTATATTAGGTGAAACTATGAATCACAATACATATACAAAACAAGATATTTCATCACAAACTCAAATTTAAATAATATCTAATCATAAATCCAGTTTTATAGAATATACTAGAAGAAAACCAACACAAGAATGTTAACTATATCCTTCCCTGCAAAAAAAAAGACAAAGAAAATAAATAATTTTATACCAGCATAAACAAAAGAAGGGAAGCACTCACACACCACTACTACCACTAACAGTAAAACAACTGGAATTAAAAATCATTAGTCACTAATAGCACTCAATAAAAATGAACTCAGTCTCCCAATAAAAAGACACAGGGTAACAGAATGGATGCAAAAGATTCATTCTTATGTTTTATGCAAGAAACACAGTTAAACATCAAATCTAAACATAATCAGAGTAAAGAGTTGGATAAAGAATTTACGCGCAAATAGATACAACAAACAAGCTGGTGTAGCAATTCTAAAACCTAACAAAATAGACTTCTAACAAAAATTAATCAAAGGAGATAGGGAAGCACAATTCTTAATCATCAAATGAAATTCAACCAAGATGATATCTCAATTCTAAACATCTATGCCCCAAACACAAGGACAGGCACATTTGTAAAAGAAATATTACAAAGCTTAAATTACACCTTGAATGATACTTATCAAGAGTGGGAGACTTCAATACCCTACTTTCACAAATGAACAGGTCATCTAGACAAAACCTAAACAAAGACATAATGGAACTAACAAGAGTTTTGACTCAAGTAAATCTAATAGATATCTGCAGAACATTTTATCCAATCATAAAAGATATATTTTCTTGCCAAAGCATATACTTTCAAAATATATAATTTCTTCTTAACACCTCATGAAACATTCTCCAAAATTGGCCACATATTTGGTTACAAAAAGTCTCAAGAGATACAAGAAAAATGAAATAACCCCCTGCATCCTGTCAGAACACCATTGATTAAAGCTGTATTTCAGTAACACAAACAACAGTAAGCCTACAAACTCGTGGAAACAACAATTCTGTACTGTATGACTACTGTTCAAGAAAGAAATTAAAGACTTCCTAGAATCTAATGTAAATATGTGCACAACATACCAAAATTTATAGAACACAATTAAAGTGCTGTCAAGAGGAAATTTCATTGCATTAAGTGCCTGCATAAAAAAATGGAGAGACCTTACGCCGAAACTTAGAAGCACATCTAAAACCACTAGAACACAAAGAAGAAAGCTCAACAAAGGCAAAAAGACAGAAGGTAAAAATCAGACTGAGGACTGAAATCAATAAAATAAAAATGATGATAATAATAGAATCAACGAAACAAAGAATTGGTTCTTTGAGAAAATCAACAAGATAGACAAACTCTTATCCAAAGTAACTAAAATGAAAGAAAGAATATGCAAATTAACACAATCAGAAATGAAAGTGGAGTTATAACAACACATAATGATGAAATCCAAAGGATCATTAATTAGGGTATACTTCAAAACCCTATACTCTCCAAAATTTGAAAATCTAAAAGAAATGAAAATATTTCGCTATAGATACAACTTATTGAAGTAAAATCAATACATATAAACAACTTAAATAAGCTTATAACTCCTAAAGAAATTAAAGTAGCCATTAAAAGTTTCTCAACCAAAAATGTTCAAGGGCTGACTGTTTTAGCCCGCCTACCTAAGTTCTGCCCTGCTATAAGTCCAAAGCAGTTTCTTTATTCATTAACCAATAAAAGCAACACATAGACAGAAGGTCCTTCCACATCATTTCCTCTTTTCTGTTTAAATAACAAGGGAAAGTTTTGACTCAACTCTGTGTGCTGTGATTACCAATAATAAATAAAGAAACTGCCTTGGCTTGTTAATAGGGAAGAACTTAGGTAGGCAGGGAGGACTGGACTGAGTGCTGGGAGAAAGCAGGGCAGAGTCAGAGACGCTATGGAGCTGTCACTGGGGATAGATGTGCTGAAACTTTGCTGGTAGGTCACTACCTCATGACGATGCACAGCTTACTAGAAATTGGTTAAATTAAAGTTAACCAATAAGAAGTTAGAGATAATGGGCCAAGCAGTGTTTTATTTAATATTCTTTCTGCATGATCATTTAGGTTTAAACTAGCTGAACCAAACAAGCAATACCTCCCTCCAACAGATTTATGCCAATGTGGCAAACTAAAATCCACTTAAAAAACTTGAGAGAGTTTAATTCTAGATACACACACACACACACACACACACACACACACACACACACACACACACACAAAATCTTCCCAAGGTCCTCCCCCCTCCATCCAGGTTTGGAAGGTGAGCATCCAAACAGACTAGGCTCCCACAAAGCCAGTACATGCAGTAGGATCAAAACCCAGTGCCATCGTCCTTGGCTTCTCAGTCAGCCCTCATTGTCAGCCACATTCAGAGAGTCCAGTTTGATCACATGCTCCATTAGTCTCAGTCCAGCTTGTTTTGGTGAACTCCCATTAGACCAGCCCCACCGTCTCAGTCTGTGAGTGAACCCCTCATGGTCCTGACTTCCTTGCTCAGAAGGGTAGATATGAGAGCAGGGAAGTATATCTCTTAATTAAGGGAGCCATTTTAGGGTTGGCAAGAGACTTGACTCTAGAGGTGTACCCAAGTGTCCATGGAGATGTCCCCAGCTAGATCCTTGGGCAGCTGAGGAGAAGGAGACTGAAATGACCCTATCCTATAGCCATACTATTGAATATCTTGCATATCACCATAGAACCTTCATCTGGCGATGGATAAAGCTAGAGACAGAGACCAACACTGGAGCACTGGACTGAGCTCCCAAGGTCCAAATGAGGAGTAAAAGAGGTCTTACTGATTCAGCAGTAGAAGCCTTGCAGTTTCAAAATGGCAAATTTCTGGCCATGGGCCTTGCTGCCAGAGTGAACTCTGATGAGGTCCAGCTATCAAGCATTTAAAAGGGTTTTTTTGTAAGCAGTGTGTTACAAACTGCTTACTAACTTGACATAGAGCGGATGCACACTTGGAGCCTGGGCGGTTTGCGCCACTCAGAGTCAGTGAATGGACCTCCTTAGCCATGTTGTACTGTGTGGAACAAACAGGCAGGCCATATATACCCTAGTTATGGTGCAGTTTAAGTTTTTAAGAAGTGCTTAGCATTTTAAGAAGTGCTCCTGGACAGTAAAAAATTACAGATAGACAGGAGGACAGATTGAGATATAAAAGACCTCTAAATGGGTCACCGTGTTGGGTAAATATACATAGACTTGGAAGACAGAATGAAATAAGTATCGAAAGTTATAAAAAGAAATAAATGGTTTAAAAAAACAAAGTCTTTAAAGAGACAAGAGTACAGACAGTTTTAGATTAAAAGGAGTAAAGCAAAATGAACCCTGTAAATGGAAAATTCACAGAACATCTGGATTATGCATATTATTGTGTTATCATTGAATTTTTGACTGCAAATGAGCTAAGAACATAGAGATATTTCATTGTATGAGCAGGTAAGCTAAATTAGTATGCATATTATAAAGGTATCATGACTCCCAAATTTGGATCAAAGGATATGTTACTTTGGAAAAGAGGTTCTTCTTTTGTTTTCACAGAAGATGAGAAGCTGCAGATTGCCTCCAGACCAATAAGATTTGATGGAACAAGACCCCTGAAAGATTGCTGTAAACATCCTTGCAAAGAAAATACTTTGCCCAATGTAGAAACTACACCCATATTGTTTATAAATGTTTGTTAATATTTATAGGGAGATATGATATAGATATGAATAGTTTACATTGGTACACTCCTCCAAGTAATGCTATCTTTGGGTGTCTGGCATATCTTCCATCATTCAGTGTCATTACATGGCTGAAGTATCTCAAGTGCAGTTCCTGTATCCTGCAGTTTACTTCCTTCTGTAGATGGGATGATTCTTAATGTCATCATTGTAAATACTATCTATTTGTGTGATGCCTAGAATTCTCCTGAGACAGTTCATATCAAACACATTCTTCTGCTGTTCTGAGGAGCATTTAATGGTCCAGTTTTTGGAGTTTTAAAGAAGACAGTTAAAGACAACTATCTCATATACAATTGAAAAATTTATTCCTAGTGCTTGGAATTCAGGCATTTGCTATCCCTAACTGCCTCTTAATGTCTGAAATAGTTTTCGTTTTTTGAACTAAAGTTTTCTCTAAGATAGACGAAGTTGACTGATTATGTGAGGTTCTGATTCTTTACGACAATGCTAAAATCCTTGTGCACCCTTTTCATGTGTTTTATCTTAGTCTGATCACCATTTACCTTCATACCAATGTTTTCAATTACTTCCAACACTTTGTTCTTCATGGCCTGCAGCTCATTTGAGCTTTCATAAAATAGTACTATATCACCAGTGAAATGCAAGTTATGGATTCATACACCACATATCTGCACGCCTATCTCCCCATCCTCCAAGGCTGTCTGCTATTATTAATTCCAGGAATATATTGAAGAGATTGGTGAAAGGATGCATCCCGGCAACACTCTTATAATTGTCTTAAGGTATCACTTAGTTCTTCATAGACTTTGAATGATGCAAAATTATTTTTATAAGAATATCTAGTAGTCTTATGATTTCTTCTGGGTATACACAGAACCTCATTTTCCCCCAAATTACTTTTCTCCAAATGTTATAAAATGCGTTCCTAAAGTTGATGTAACAGACATATGTCTTTTCCAAATTCCTCATATTTTTCTGCCACTTGACTCAAAGTAAAGACCTGATCAATTGTGAGACTGTTGGCTCTGAATCCATACTGAGCCTCTGCTAGGATTTTCTGTTCTGACTTTGATCCTTTGCAGGATAATGGAGAAGAATATCTTGCTGCTATGGTGCAACAAATACACCTCTAATTTGAGCAGTCCAGCTTCTCCTTCTTGTGTATGTGAATTATGACTGAGTGTTTCCATTGTGGAAATATCTTGGTGTTCCCATATCTCTTGGAAGAGTCTGAGAAGCACCTTGGCCCCTGAACCTGTTGTAGCTGCCTCCAGCTTCTCCACCACAATGTTGTCCATTTATGGGGTCTTTTTGCATTTCATTCTCTTGATAGCTTCCACTATCTTGTTCTTGCCAATATTTAATATTTCCTCATCATCTCTACTGTGGGTGTGAATTGTTGCTGAAATATTTCTCATTGTAGTCTATGTTGATAGCATTAGGGTCATTGTAGACGGTGTCAAAGTACTGTCCTCATCTTTGCTTTACTTCCCCTGGTTCTGCTAATAAATGACCTTGCCTGTCTCTAATCCCCCAAATGAGGAGCATATCTAGTAGTAGCTGTCTGATGGCTTTGTGGACAAGATGTGTTTTATTAAGGAGTCTAACTTCTTTGAACCCTTTGTATTTGGTTGTGCCAAAGGGTAATATCAGTATAGTTAAATACTACAAAGATAATCAACCTGGAAGAAGAAAAAAGAAGCTAAAGAGCAAATGAAGAGTAAATCACAGACAGCAAGACATCACTGCTATCTGTACAGGAAGGTCAAAAGAAGAGCAAAGAAGGATAGAAACCTACCTTACTTTTAACACCAGGGTAGGGTCTTAGTTCTACTTCAACTTGATATGCCATGCTTTGTTTATATCCCTTGAAAGCCTACCCTTCTCTGAACAGAAAAAGAGGAGAGATTAATTAGGATGGGGGTGGAAAGAAGGTGGAAGAAAAAATAAAAGGAGAGGAGGAATGGGAAAATGGATTTGAGATGTAAAACGAAATGAATAAACTTAATTAAATAATAAAATCTTTGAAAAGGGAGTATGATGTGGGATTTTCCTCTGTGTACTGTGATTACCATTAATGAATAAAGAAACTGTTTTGTACCTATAGCAGAGCAGAACTTAGCTAGGAAGGAAAAACCAAACTGAATGCTGGTAGAAAGAAGGACAGAGTCAGAGAGATGCCATGTAGTCCCTCCAGAGACATACGCTAGGAACTTTAGCTGGTAAGCCACTGTAACATGGAGATACACATAGAAATGGGTAAATTTCTATTCAACCAATAAGACAATTAGCTAATGGGCAAAGCAATGATTTAATTAATACAGTTTCTGAGTGATTTTTTTCAGGTATAAGATAGTTGAGCAGCCGAAACCAACAAGCGGTCTCCCTTCACCAATAGGAGTAACTTATGATAAATAGACAAATAGAAGTGTTAATTGGGTGGGATTTGAGATAATGACTCAGGCAGTAAATGCTTGCTTTTAAAGAATAGGGACTTAAATTTAGATTTGGCAAACTAACATAAAAAGCCCAGGTTGGCAGTAATCTGAACAAGGGCAAGGAAATCAGGAAGAACATTAGGTATAAGTACACTGGCTTAGTTGTGATCTCTAGGTCCAGCTAGAGACATTGTCTCAACAGTAGTGTAGATCAATAGAGGATGAAACCTAATGCCAACCTCTGACCTCTATATGCATACATATGTATGTATATCCTAGGCACACACACAAAATTGTTAATGGCAAAATGAATTTGCAGAAATATATGTAAACCCACTAAATAAGTACCTACATGTAAGCAACATAGATCCACAGATGTAAATTAGAATACACATTTTCTAGTAATGTGTAATAGATAAATTTCAGTAAAACCATAGTTGAAAAGTAAATGTTAACTCTAGCCTGTTTCAAATCTGTATATTTTGTCTTCTTGATGCCAGGTTCTCTGCTCTCCCATGTCCTGTATGTGATTAGCACTTCTATATTCCTAAGTTTCCTTTGCTATCTCACGGTGATTATACTATGAATTCCTTCCACAAATCCCAGGATACCACTACACTCTTTTCCTTTCTGCATAGCTTACTCCTGGCACTCCCTTGCCTCTATAGTTCGCTTTGCTGCTTTCAGGAGTTTATTTCCTCATTACCATCGATATCTGAACATAGAAATTCTCCTTTCATTGTTATAATTTATAGTAAATTAGCCGACAAGTTTTCCATTTGAATCTTATTAAAAGTGATCAGAGTACTCAAAATGTAAATGCCCTACTACTGGATTTTATTTCTTTGCAACATTCTCTTTGAGTTGAAGTAAAGCTAGTTTCTTAATCAAGTCATTCTATTTCTGAAGGACTCTTTTCCTAAATATCTTTTACTATTCCTTGAGGATGTTACAGTGAATGTATCTAGCACAAAGACCTTTGCCTGTGATAGTGATGTGCCCACCATGCCATTACAGTCAGTGTGAATATTTCATTTTAGAGATGGATTTTCTTTTTCGTCTCAGTCACTGACCAAATCAAAAAGAGGTGCATTAACATTTAATGGTTGCTCTTTTCTTAGTGGAAAAAGGGCAGTAGGAAGCAATAGCTCTAACTTCAAAAGAACAAATAACCCCGTGATAAATGAACTTTCAGAACTTGCCCATACAGCCATTAAAAAGTCATTAAGTGCCTAAATATCTGGCTATTTCATTCATATGCCTTAGTGTGTTTCTTTGCTTGTTAAGGTTGATATCATATTTATTTGCATATCCAAGATTTATCCCCTAGTACAAAGTAGACATTTGCATATTGACCATAGTTTGCTAAAAAATCTTTAATTCATCACTATTTTACACAAATATACTGAATCTGTCACTCTGAGTTATACTTTTGAATCAAAACATAAAATCAGTCTCCACTGAAGAATATAACCTGAATGTTTTTAAGAACTCATATTAGAATTTATGGTCTATTCGAAGAAATGGTGTGAAATTGAACAGAAAATGTTTAATCAATTATGATTATTAAAAAGACTGAGTCACCATTTTATTAAAGATCCATTATTAATATTTTTATAGTTTGCTATTGCTTCTGTGGGTTTTGTGGTGTAAAATTTTCTTTTAGCAGTAATACTGAAACAGTTCAAGTTTTATTTAAATGGTTCCTTTTCAACCTTTGCCTCTTTTATTTTTTAATAAAAGGAAAAGCATAAATTTGGAAACATCGTGATGACATAATTACAAATTACATGGTATCAAGTACTTTCTAAGTCATCAAATATTCTAGAAGGGCATTTCTTGTAATCAGTTCACAAAATATTTGTGTTACATGCAGCAATTTATACTTTATTAAAAGATCAGGAGAATAATAAAATTATTCATATAGATTTTGGAACCATTTTATAAACCATATATATAAATTGGTTCTTGAAGTTCAGTTCTACAGCAAAATATATTTCTGTCTTTATCAGAAGAGTAAAGAATTGTGCAAATTTCTAGATTTATCTGAATTGACAATGTTATAATAAGAAAAAAATGACAATTTAAACAGACCTATACAAATAAAACTACCGAAACATTAATAAAATTCCCTCTAGTTAAAAAACAAAAACACAAAAGACCACTGAACTCTTTATCTCTATCCATTCAGTTGAGGTTTTCAGCATGAATAAGGACCATTTCAATAGGAAAACTACTTGGAAATGTAGGAGTTAATATGTGAGTTCACTGGAGAAGGAAATGGTTGATTTGTTTTACATGAAAAGGTATTTAGAATTGTAAATTTCATTAACAAGCAAAATAGTAATGGACCTGAAATCTCATGAATCTCATTTTAGCACATATGAGATATAAGTAGAGGGATTGCAGTAGGATTGAGGTGCACCTAACAGAAGAAAAACTGGAAAAGTTTTGAATGCATTTACACTGGAGACAACTTTCTGAGTGAAACAATAATAATGCAGACACTAAGATCAACAGTTAGTAAATATAACTTCATAAAACTGAGAAGCTTCCAGAAGGCAAAGAACACTGTCAATAGGACAAAGTGCAACATACATAATGGAAAAAGGTCTTCACCAACCACATAGCTCACAGAGCACTGAAAACTAAATTATATAAAGAACATAAAACTAGACATTAAAACCATAAATTATCCAATTAAATTTGGGTATAGTTATAAGCAGAGAATACTAAACAGAAGAATCTCAAGATAGCTAAGAATCACTTAAGGAAATATTCAACATAATTATGCATCAGAGAAATGGAAATAGAAAATGACTCTGAGATTCTACCTTATATCTGTGGCTAACTAAGATCAAAAGCAGAAGTGACAACAGATGCTGGAGAGGTTGTGGAACAAAGGGAACACACTTCCTGTGCACTGGTGGAATTGCAAACTTATATATCTACTTTGGAAAACAATATGACAGTTTCTCAGAAATTTGGGAATTGATACAGCTATACCAATCTTGAGAATATAGCTAAGAACACACTTGCTCAACTATGTTCTTAACAACTTTATTGGTAATAGCCAGAACTATTGAAAACAGCCTAGATGTCCCTCAATCGAGGAATGGATAAAGAAAACGTGATACATTTACACAATGGAATATTACTCATTTCTTAAGAACAATGACACTCTGAAATTTTAAGGCAAATGCACAGACCTAGATAAACATCATCATGAATGATATAACTCAGACCCAGAAAGATAAACATTTTAAAATCCACAGATTCAGAGAGGCCATGTAATAAGGAGGGCCCAAGAAGAACACTCAGATTTCCCTCGAAAAGGACTTATGAAAGATTTTTTTGGATGGACTGGGGGCAGGTAAGAACTGGAATACGAGGCATTGAGTGGAAGTGTATGTGGTGGGAGAGTACTGAAAGAGACAACTAGAAACGAGGGTCATTTCAGGGTCAGGTAGAAACCTGATGCAAGTGAAACTGCCAGAAATCTAGAAGGATGAACCCAGCTAAGACTCCTAGCAAAAGTGGATATGTAGCATAATGTGGTCATTTCCTATGACCAGGCAAGACTTCTAGTGAAGGGATTGCGATATCAACCCAGGCAGAGAACCCTTGGTCTACAAACTCTCCTGCCTATTGGATGTGCAAGGGTTAAGTGTGGCACAGAGACTGTAGGAGTGACCAACCAATGACTGATACAGGTTGAGACTCATGTCACATGTAACAATAGAATGTTAGAACCCACAAGATGGATGACTCAGAGAGGCCTAGTGCATAATCAAGAGACTGGAGAAAAAAAATGTCAGTGTAATGATACCTACTAATATTCTGCTATACACGTAGTTTGGTGCCTTGTTGTAATAGGTGCGGTGGGGCTGGGTCCCCAGCACCCCAGCCGCCTGGCTCGGCTAGCTTATGCCCTGAAATAATTACACGGACACTGTATTCTTTTAAGCACTGCTTGGCCCATTTCTATCTAGCCTCTTCTAGGCTAATTCTCACATATTAATTTAGCCCATTTCTAATCATCTGTGTTGCACCCTAAGGTGCGCTTACCGGGAAGATTCTAGCCTATGTCCATCCTGGGTTGGAGCTTCATCGCATGTGCCTCAGAGAGCAGAGCTCTAGCCTCTGCCCGCAAGAGTGGAGCATCGTGTCTCTCTAAGGCGTCTGCCCCCGAGAGGAGAGCTGTCGAGTCTGAGCTCACTTCCTCTTCCTCCCAGCA